>NC_087474.1:120867151-121173949 GCF_036417665.1 Passer domesticus | reverse complement strand
GGCAGTGGGTTGAGGGTCCTATGAACCTGTCTGGCACTTAGGGGAGAAAGGTTTTCCCACAGATGTTTTCAGATGAAAATTGAAACTGATTAAAAAATTTCTATTGGAACGCTAGGAATTAATGCATATTTTCTCAAACTGAAATTTTGACTGATAATATTGGTTTTTTTCCCTTAAGGCAATTGAAAATTAGATTTTCCGGAACTGTACTGTAGTTGAACTGCAGAAGGTGCAGGACATCTGACTCGTGTCTCTTCTGTGGCTTGGCTGTCGAAATCATCAGGAAATGTGAGGGCCAAAAGAGTTTTCAGTCTCACTTCTCAAGAAAATGCAATGTAAATGACAAAAGTTTCTCAAGGCTGATCAGCTTGTAAGTGCTGAATTGTGTTGCTTCTGCAACACAGGTATTTATGACAAACCCTGTCTGCAGTATGGTTTACAGCTGCAGTTTTTTTGCAGCCTATGACCATTTTTGAAAAACCACTCTTTCATTATAGAACGACCTGAGATCAAAACTTGCTATGTAGTTTCATGAAAAAATTTATTTTGTCCATGTTTTAATAGCCAATGTAACTTATTATGTTTTTTCATAGATCAATTAATCCATTTGCCTGAAAAAGCTGTCAGAAAACCTATTTATTTGGTAATGTGCTGTATACACTTAGGAGTATTTCACATTTTTTGATAACAAATTACCAAAGTGCATTTTGAAATCTAGTTGAAATCATCCAGGAATTCTTTTTTTTTTTCCTCTGTAAGAGAGCAGACGTGTGTGTTGAGTTTTGGTTTCTTTCTGTCTTCAGTTTTATTAATTTTAAGTTTAAAATGTTTTTTTTTTTTTTCAGACAAAGCCTGTTCCATAATTGCAAATTTGAAAAGTGCCAGAACTGATGTTGCTATACCAATTCCAATAAAAGTTTTCTGTCCAGGCATCTCTGTATTAGTGTGCTCAGAGTGTGCCACAAATGATTAATTACCTAGAGCAAATTCAATAGTTTTTAACAAAAAATAGTTTTATTTACAGGCAAACTGAGAGATTGTTCAACAAAAATAATAAAAGTCTTTTATTGAATCACTTGAATAGACTGCAACTGGCTATTGGGCTGCAGTTCTGAATGAAGCTGCAAATGGAATGCAAATTATGAACATAAACACTATTATCCATTTTTCCAGTTCATTTCTCTTGTGTGGTAATTCTGCCTGTTACCCTTTCTGATTTATTATAAGCTCTGTCAAGAGGAAAAAGAAAGTGGAGATCAACAAATGTACAAAGCCTGTGTATGTGTGTGCATGTTTATGAGACTGAGTTGAGTATGACCAGAACACTGGGTTCTTAAAAAAATATCTATGTCTGAATCCTTTGCTGCATCCTCATATGGCTTCACACCATGAAAACACCAGAATTCTCGAGAAGATAGGTTTTTTCTTTTGCTTTTGCTTTATTGCAGATAAAATTACATATTTTCAGAGTAAAATATTCTATTATGGATTTTCCAGTGGAGCCACTGCTAAGTCCACCTCTCCGACTGCTCCAGGATTCCTTTTTGGTGGAGAAAAAAAGGTAGAAGACTCCCAAGTTGATATCTCTATGGCCTCTTCTATAGCACAGTAGAAAAATTAAATGTGAGCAGTGTGTTCCTAGGCTCTGGAAAATGTTCCTTCACCAAAGAGATCTTTGTGATTTCTTCTAACTTAGGGGCCTGGATGCAGTTTAGGTGATAGAGCAGAGCCACTATTTTACCTCTCTGCTCTGTGCCACTTGTACAGGATTTGTTCAAAGTACTGTATCTATTATCTTACCACAGCCTTTGCACATGGACTTCAGTGAGTACTACTCCTATCACTCAAGACTGAAACTAAATTAGTGAATGCTGGTAGCCAGTTTGAGGAATGAACTGAAATTTCCATGTGGTACCAGCTGTTATCCAGCAGCACAGAAATGCAGCAGGTTTGGGCTCAATTCATAACAGCTCCCCTCAGCTGCTCCAGAATGAAATCTCCATCAGCTGCAGTCATTCAGCAATGTCCATTGTGTGGGTCCTGCAGGGGCTGCAGGAGCATCTGGAGCATCCCCTTCCCTTCTTTTTGGGCCTTGGCATCTGCAGGGCTGTTTCTCACATGTTTCTCACTCCTCTCTCACCGACACTGTGCAGCATTTTTGACCATCTGAAATATGTTACCAGAGAGGAGCCAGCAGTGTTGGTGATGGGCTCGGCTGTGCCCTGCAGGAGGTCTCCTGCAGATGTCTGTGCCTGGCATGGGACAGCCTTGGCCTCTCCTCACAGAAGCCACCTCTGCTGCTCCCAGCTGCTGGCACCTGGGCACCTGCAGTCAGTATGGGAAGCAGCCCCGAGCACATCTGGGATGCGTGGGGAATGATCTCCACATGCCTGGTGCCTCCTCTGCCCAGGGTGTCAGGAATAGGTCAGGTCCTCACCTACTGATGTAGCCTGAGTTCTAGAGATAAAATTCAGCTGTTTTCATCTGGCCATTAAAAATTGTGATAAAGGTCTTTTTAATGCAGCTTATAAGTTCAGGATGGGGCATTGCTTTTTCTTGGAAGCTCACAGGGCCCTAAAATCTCTCAAACAACTGAAGAGGTTTGACACTAAAAGGA
Organism: Passer domesticus; assembly: GCF_036417665.1. Classification (NCBI taxonomy): domain Eukaryota; kingdom Metazoa; phylum Chordata; class Aves; order Passeriformes; family Passeridae; genus Passer; species Passer domesticus. Next base: position 121,171,332 of record NC_087474.1, on the reverse strand, counting down.
TAAATTGGACGTTTAGCAAAGATAATAAAAATCAGATCCATTCCCTTTCTCCCTTTCTCTCTTCTATTCTAAAATTATTTAGAAACACTTTTTTTTTTTATCCTTTTGATACCATAAAAACAACAAGAAAATCTGTACTTCTGCTCTGTAACTACAATTCTGTTTTCTTTCTTGTATTAGTGCTGTGTGAAAAAGCCACAAAATCATATGATATCTTTCCTCTTCAGTTCATTTTAAGGTCCTCTTTGGTGTATTAAAGGCAACAGTTTAAATGTAATTTCACTCATCTTTCATTTCAGAAGCAATTGTTTCTAAAGTAACCACTAATAAGAGAGTATATCTGGTGAATGTGACTGCTCATTTAGTAGGTCTTCCCAAGATGCCTCTACTGAACACATGTTATTGATCACTGAAATCAAATTAGAAAAATTTATCTAGACTTCTGGAAGCTGTTTTCTTTTTAAGGCACAAATTCTGTCTTAAATGCCAGTGTTCATGGGCAAAATATATGCGTTGTTGATTTTTTTTTAACTATCAGCATGTACCTCGCTCCTAATTACTAATGACAGAGCTTTATTCTTGTGTAGATGTCTTGCTGCTTCTAAAAGTTTTGAGCAAGACTTTGAATCCTACGTGGGATTGATCCAGCAGGCAACCTGTGCTTTTCCTTGCAGAGGGGTGAAGGAGCCTTCCTATTGCACATAAGGTACAAGATACACAGATATAAGCCCCCTGAAGAGAAAACACAGATATATTTCCAAGGAACTTAGAAAAAGATATGTTTATAAAAAAAATTCATATTGGGTTAACAGATACTCTTTTCTTCCCCATAGTATGTATAGTCTGGCTTTAGGAAGCTCCACATTTTTGTGGAAACAGGAACATCTACTATTTTAGGAGGAAGAAAAAAACCAGTGGGGGTTTTAACTTAATTTCTTCTTTACATAGCTGTAGATGACAAACTCAAGCTCCAGAAAATTTTAGTGCAATTAATTTGCAGGACAAGTGTTCATCTTATAGGATGTAAGAGGTATAATTTTCATTTAACACTCTTTCTAAACTTGCTATATTTTGTGAAACTGTTATTTTACAGTGTGCTAAAAGACTTTCTAAACACATGCAAGAGGAATGAGAAAAAGCCTACACAACAAAATGGCACAAAATTGATACTTGGTGGGACACTGTATAGACCTTTTCAGGTAAGCTTCTCATGCTAACCTGCTGCTGCAGTTGACTGAAGTAAAAGCCCGACCTATTTTCAGTTGTCTGCTTTAGGATGAGATGAATCACCTGCTAGAAGGAATGTATTCACAACATGAACTTGAGAGGGAGCCTGAGGTGAGTAGCTCAGATTTAAATGTCTGTGCTATTAGATTAGGGAAGAAAAATCCCATTCCTCTTGCCTTATTTCTTCTTGGTGCAAGGTGGGGAAATTTGACAGGTAGTTGATTCTCTGTGTAGCCATTGAGAATACCACATTTGAAGGCATAAATGCCTTAATTCTGTTCCCAGTAATATTTAACAAACTGAAAATAGAGATCAGTATCTTATAGAAAATGCATATGTTCCTGGCAAGTCACCTTCAGGGGAATGAGCTTACTTACAACCTTGGAAAGAAGAATAGTTTAATGATATACTTCTGCTTGACTGGTTTAATATCCTTGCTTTAAAAGAATAAGTATCATTCTCATCTTCTTGAGGCTGTTGTTCAGATTCTGTTTTACATTCTTACGTGGTGCTTTTAAGTATCACATATTTATCTGCACAAAATCCCAGAAAGAAGTGAAAAAGCTACTTTTCTATTTTCTATAAATGGGAATCTTAAACACAGGACTTTGCCATAGGCTAAGTCCCACAGCAAATCTATCCCAGATGAGGAGACTTGAATATATCTCTCCCAGGCCCTCAGTTTAATTAGACCAATCCTTTTCCTCTACAAAAGACGTCGATAGGAAACCTCATCTGTATGAAGTATATGTATGTGATGGTCATAACAACCCCCTGTTTCTCCTGTCAAGGGATTGATTGTACTAGCATTGATCCAAGACCTTACTGATGAAGTTGTGTTTCTTCTTGAATAGAACTCAGTTTATCACTGTGTGCCAGGCCTATAGAAATGTACTTTGCTTCTAAAGCCATTCACATTCTAACATAACATTGAACAGTGAACTGACTTCTAAAAGGAACAGCAGGGTAATCCTTAAGTTATTTTTTTTTCCACAAAGAATCTATATTTATAGAAGGGCTTGGTTTAATCTGGTTGCAAAGAGACATTTTAACTTTAATGAGTTAAACCACAGAAAATATTAAAATATGAGCACATCTACAGAAAAAATCCAATTGTACTAAAATTAAGCTTCCTGCATGGGTTGGTAATTCAAGAAAAAAACCCCAAAACCCTGTTACTGGTCTGTATGGGTACATACATGTATATATACACACATGTAGGACTCAACACAATACTGGAGCTCTTCTATTTTTAATCTAGCTGGGTTAGGCACTGTCTTGGGCACAGCTGGAAGACCTAGATCAGCTCAGCCTGCAAGACTTGCTGGACCAGCAGAGAATGATTTTGGACTTCTGGTGTGCTCTTAGTTCTGTCGCTCAACCTGCAAACATGTTTGAATAAATTAGGTTACACCTGGTTTGTCAATGCTGTGCTACATCTCAAACTGAGGATGCTTTGGATCAGTACCTGGTAAATAAGGGCAACAATAAAATTGTCTGACAGCACATGGTAATACACAATGAAGTTGAATTTTCCTCTGACTCACAATTACAGTTACTGTTTTATAGAATCTCTCTGTGTTGATTATGCATGATGCTGAAGGAGGTTAAATCACAAGCAGTTTAGTGGCAAACAGAAAACTAAATGTCTGTTTATATGATTAGAGCCAAATACTAAATGTCACCATCCTTACAAGCAAGGAGAAGGAATTGACAGTTAGGTTTGTCACTGGAAAGGTGTCTCAGCCACTGAAGAATCTGCTGCTGAAGAGTGGTGGTCTGATGTTTTGTGCCTGCCACACGGCAAGGAAAAGCAAATTGCAAGTGCTGATTCAACAGAATGACCAGAGCAGGAATGGGTGCATTTTACTCTTCACCATAACTTAAAATTTTATTTTGGAGCAAGCAGAACTTCTTGTCATATCAAATTTCCTATTCTTGACCTTACTGAAATAGCATGTAACTAGTTTTCCTAGGGCAGCAATGTTAGCCCCAGGAGGAGACCTTTGCTGGACTGCGTGCACTGTGTGAGTGCAATACAAAAGCAGTCTTTTGATCCCAAACTTCTGTGTGTGAATCTGCATGGAAAATATCTTTCCAAGTCTGTGAAAAAAGTAGATACAAGCCAAATTCATATATTTTGTCAAAAATTGCAGTATCTATGCAAACAATTGTTTCCAGGGGGAAGGGAAGGGAAGGGAAGGGAAGGGAAGGGAAGGGAAGGGAAGGGAAGGGAAGGGAAGGGAAGGGAAGGGAAGGGAAGGGAAGGGAAGGGAAGGGAAGGGAAGGGAAGGGAAGGGAAGGGAAGGGAAGGGAAGGGAAGGGAAGGGAAGGGAAGGGAAGGGAAGGGAAGGGAAGGGAAGGGAAGGGAAGGGAAGGGAAGGGAAGGGAAGAAAAAGAAAAGAAAGAAAAGAAAAGAAAAGAAAAGAAAAGAAAAGAAAAGAAAAGAAAAGAAAAGAAAAGAAAAGAAAAGAAAAGAAAAGAAAAGAAAAGAAAAGATTCCCACCCAGCTCTAATTCCTATGCATACAAGCATATTTGCTATTTGCTTCATAGGGATGACTTGTGGGTAAGATCCACTCACATAATTAACAGTGTTGCAGAACTGAGTCTTAAATCAATTCTTTTTCTTTCCCAACAGCCAGACACCCTGAGGAGTGAGAAAACAGAGCCTGAGGAAAAATTGATAGGATGGATTTCTACACTAGAAACAAATGCTTTAATTTGTGTTTGTAGCAAAAATGTGCTGTCTAATGCAAAGCAGTTTTGTTCATTAATTCTATATTCTCTGGCTAACACCCTCCACAAATAAAGACTGGGTTTCCCTTTAATTTTACAATGCTTCCAGTCTACAGTTATCTTCTTTTAATTTTTTTTTCCTTTTTTACTAATAATTGTTAGTGCTAGAATTTATTGCCAAAATTAAAGCAAGGTAAATTCTATAAACCAGGAGTTTATGCAAGTCTTAGTGTTATGCTTTTTACTTTCTTATGCTACTATATGAAGAACAGAATGTGCCGCAATATGTTTTAGGACATAATTTTTTAATTTTTTTCATCGTATTTTTATGTGTTCTACTTTTCCCCTCTGAGCTTAATGGATAATATCTTTTTTTTTTCCCTCTTTTCTAAGATTTTTCTTTTCCCACAAAGTATTGTTGAGACTGTGCTGGGTTTTCTTTCAAGAGAGTAGATAATGACACAGGAGTCAGTGGTCTGAGGTAAAACATACTGTCTCTGTTTGAATTCTTGCTGAATCCTTGTACTGAAATCAGACTGTGGAGTTGGAAAGTTTGTGTAGATAGCCAATGAAATTAAAGTTGAGGAGGAAACACTGAAAAGCAATGGGAAACTATGGAAATCCTAGCTTTGTGTGTTGGATGACTCAGATCCTGCAGGACAGTGTCTCACCAGTAGTTGCTTGAAATTTTGTACCTGGTGACCATAACCTGCTACACTGAAACTGGAGCACTGAAACCCTGGATCACTCAGAGTGCTCAGGTAGCTGCCACAGGAAGGATTGCTTTTCCTGCTCAAAGCAGGAGCAGTTGCTAGGAAGTTGTGATCAGTATTCTTCTCTGGTGTTTCAGAAAAATGGAGCTAAGGAGTGGTTATGTAACATAAATTGCAACTTCTTTTTTCCTTTTTTTTTTTCCTTTTTCCTTCTCAAGGTAACATTTAAAAAAAAAAAGTCTGGACCTAAGTAACATTGGGACAGCTTGAATTTTAACCTGATCTGGTAACTGGGACCTTGAGGCCATGATCTAACAGCACTCTTTGATGAACAGAGTGTCTGGATCCTCTCCCTGAGATGAAATGTTCCTTAAAGGCTTACAGATGTCTTGGTAGCAGAGGTAGACTCGCTGCCTAAAGAAACAGAGGAAAGTAATCATTCCCCACGAGCTGTCACTGAAAAAACATTAATCAGGCTAATGTTGCAGCTCAGCAGGAGCACAGCATAGATCCTTGAATTAACTTCTAATAAGCATGGGAGCAGCTGAGCTTGTTAGCTTATGCACATCACCTTTAAAATATGGCCTTACAGTTTTTGGAATGTGTGACTGGTTACCTCCATGAGGCTGAATTGCATGGTCTGCATGTATTATCATTCAGCATATGCTCAGGGATTTTTTGAACTTTGTCTCTTTATGTGGAATAAAATCCCTAGAGAAATTAGATATCTTCATTTATCCTGTCCCACTCTCCAGCTGAGTCACCAAAAGAGTTTGGAACAAAAAAATTTGGCATGAGGACAGTTGTACATGTGTGAGGAGCTTAGAGTAGGCATTAGAAAGATAAATGTTATTTTGCTTCCTTATCCCCAGAGGAGACATACTTCTTTTGTCTCATGGCAGAGCATACAGGGAGATGAAAAATTAATGCATGTAGGCTGACCGCTAGTGTCACTTTTTAAAAAATGAAATTGTTCCAGTTGTGAAATAAATCTGCTAATCTTCACTAGCAACCCCAGATTCACAAAGGACGTTTGAATAGGAATTTTGACTAGCAAGTGGTAAGGAGAACCTGGTGAACACAGCACGGTAGTTTGTCCCCAGTGTAAGGACCAAGGAGATTCTTCAGGAAATGGGCTACTTGCTGAAGAGTTAAAACACAGGTTTAGAGCTGAAGATTTAAATGTTTGCTCCCATCTTGTGAAATTTAGGTTACTGTGTGTGTCTTAAGAGCCTGTTTTCTAAGCAGCTGATTTTCAGCATTGTTTTGCTTAGGTGCAGAACTGGTGGGGGGCATTTTAGCAGACACAAGACTGTCTTGGCAGAGGTGAAGGATTCCATCCTAAAAGGCACTCCTGCAGCTGTGTGGTGCAGGCAGATTACACTGTCAGGCCCAGCTGCTCACTGCAGACTTTGGGCATTAGGGTTACAACCCTCCCTCCCTGAGCTCACTGGGTACATTATTAGGATTTCTAAAGAAGTTGTACTCCACACACACCAGGGAACATTGTCTAAGGTTCCCTTTCAATTTCAGTGTAACTTATTTCTCCTCTAAGAAGCATTCTGTCCTTGTGACTGAGCATGTTCATAAACACGGTCTGTTGGCAATGTTTGTTCACTGTTATACTCTTATTTATGTACTCAGTTTTGCCCACAGGTTGAAAATGTTCAGCTCTACTCCACAGAATGGCTCAAAGGCCATTGAGGAAATAATGAAGGAGATGAAGCATTCTTGCTCTGTCCACTCAGTCCATGCAGCAGCTCTGCGCAATTGAAATGCCACTTGAAATATAGATTTAAATTTTGTACAGAAACTACTAAAGCTCTCTCATTCCCAGCAATTTGAGAAGTTTAACACAGCAGGCTCCAACCTCTAGAACTGCTTCAAACTGCTGTTTTCTCTCTTTACTGCTAGCTTCAGAAGAAATACCAATAAAGACTATAGAGAATTGAATGTATAAAACCTATGGGGACTCATTAGCATTTGTTGACTTTTTGCCCTGTTTCACAGTGAATGACTCTATATTATTCAGCTCATCAAGTACAATGAAGGAAGGAGCTCAGCTATTCCTTTTCTATTTCATTTTCTGTCCTTGACTTTCTTCCCATATGTTAAATGAATAAAGACAGGAAAAATGTCAATGATGACATGATCAGTTCCATTATTAACCTTCCCATAAACAGCCATGACTCCCATGCAGTTTCACTTTATATTCATCATTCACAGAATACCTTGCTAACAAGCTTGGTAAAAAAGACTTGTAGAAACAAAAATGAGAAAATGAGAAATCAATTATCTTAAAACATTTTCCTGAGATGTCTCTTGTTTGCAGTGATTTAAAGCTGTCTATTTTTGGGGAGGGATCCTGCACAATAAGGACATATATGTGTTTGTATATATATATATATATATATATATACACACACACACACACATATATATATATGTAATGTCTCTTTGTTTGAACTGTAAACAGCCAAGGATAGATATGAAGCCCCCTTGTACATGCCATTTTTTGAGTTGTGTGAGTCCTTAAATTCAAAGATGGATCAGGATGAGCTGTGGATCAGAGAGTTGTCTGCCACCTGCCTGTCTGTCAAGGTCAGCAAGTGCCTCCCTTAATGAAGTTTTTCTCTGTAGTTTGTGCTCCTTTCCATTTGCATAAGGAAAGTAGTGGCCATTTTTGAGATTAAGCTAATATAAAAAGCAGGCACTGTATGTTGCAGGCACTTTATTACCCTTTCAGGTTTGGGTTTTGTTGCTTTTTTTGCAGTATACTATAAACCCAAGAGGCTTCCAGATCTGTTTCCACTGAATAATCATTACTTATATTAAAGAAACATAAAATTTGGGGTTCTAAGATTCTGTTGCCAACCAAGAGATTTCTCCACTGCAGCTGAATGGAGAAATGCAAATAAAATAGTGAGTATGATTCCCAAATAGTAACTCCCCAACTCCCCTACAAACAAAAACAAGAAGAAGATCCAGAACAATAAAATCAAACCCTCAAAACCCAGACTGGCTATTTAATTATTTAAAGGTGCTTGTTCAGAGGCCTGAGCTTTGCTCCAGGTCTTTCTTTTCAAGTATGAGGTAATGTCAGCTTCTGATAATGTGTATGGTGGCAATCCTAGTTTTAAATTTTATATTCTGTTGTCTTTTCTGCACATTTTAGATTCACACTAGCACCTTCAGGAGGCTTTTCTTATCTAAGCTACCACTCTTCCCAGTATATTATATAAACATACCAGTCTCTACCCACGGCAAACAATGGTGACATTTCAGATCCTAATTTTAGATCTCAAGAGGCTGTGGGCTCTGCAAAGGGATCTTGTTCAATTTGAGACCTACATTGCCAACTCCCCTTACCCGGGAGTTCAGGAACTATCCTAGGCAAGGTGAGCAACGACTGCTAGGGATCCCTTCAGGCAGGCCAGGATTGTGTGGTTTGAATGACAGCAAATGTAGTTGGGGAACTAACTGGAACCATACTGAACAGAAGTTTAATTTCCTCTTTTTTTCATGGGGTGGTGTGTGAGGAGGCAATGGAGGCACCCCTAGCCATATTTTTCTGTTTCTCTTGCTTCTGTGTATACTGATCACAAAACACCAGTAGGATGTACATTTGAGACAACAGAACATACTACATAGATTACTGGAGTTATATGAGTATATAATAGAGCTTAGAAAACAATTGCTATTTGCAGTTTGAGTTCTGTTGATGAGAAAATATGTCTAAGGGGTGTTCTCTGATCCCTGTTGCTTCAGAGGTCAAGAGTGAGCAGTTTCCTTCCCAGGAATCTTTTGGCTATAATCCTGCTGCTCCCTGCAGAGCAAGATTTGTGTTCTGCTTTTCTGTTAGAAGTTTCTTTCCCTGATGACAATAATGTTGCTTTCCTAAGTCACAGGATTGAAAACTTGTTTATTTTCTTTGACAGGGTCAAAAATGTTCAGAAAGCCAGAGGATTTTTTTGTTTTTCTCTCTAGATTGCTGTTGAAGGGTGTGTGTTCCTGTGTGGGGTGGTTTTGAACTCAAGACTTCAAACCTGTGTGAAATTTTTCAGCAGTGATGTTTCTGTGACTGCTCTCTTTCAAGTGGGACTGTCAGAAACAAACAAGAAGTTGTCAAGGTGACAAAACTCTTTTTATACCTTTTCTGTCTTTCAGGCATACCCTGTACCCTGTGTTTATGTCCTGGTTCATTTCTGCAGTACCAGGAGGTGGCATGGCTGAAACCCAGAGTCTATTTTATACCCCCTCACTTCACTTTATAGGGGCAGGTGGAAGGGGTCTCTCCCTGGCTGGGGGGCTGTGGTGACAGTGGTGCAGCCACTCCACTGTGACCATTTGCATGCGAATAGCAGCCTCTCTCTCCTGTACACTTTTTAAATTAATATTGCTGCTGTTACTTTGCTTTTTCATCTCATTGCTGTTTCCAGTAAATTGTTTGTATTTCAACCCATGATCTTCAGATTTTCTGCCCCCAGTCCTCCTCTCCATCCAGCTGCAGGCAAGAGGGAGAGGGAGGGAGGAGTGAGAGAGTAGTGCATGGTTTGGAGTGGTTTCAGTTGGAACACTGGGGAGCATCATTCCTAAACCATGAGAGTCTATCAGTGGCCGTGTGGGTCTAGCCAAGATTCTCAGTTTAGAGAATAATATTTATTTCTGTTTTATTTTGTCTTCCTATGCTGCAATCCAAACTTTGGCAAAGTGGTACAAAAAATGCCTTCCAGGCTTTCTGGCAGGAAATGCATGTGAATGAACCAGTTGGCCTGAAGTGCTTATGTGTTAAACAAATGTCATTTTCTCTTCCTCAGAGCCAAGTGTGTCACCTGTGATGTGTCTAATTGCTCTGAAGGCCAGGTTTTGTACCCTTTGGCAGAGCATCTACAATGAAACACATTTTCATGAGCTAAGGCAATTGTGTTTTATAGTGCTGTATATGCCAGTTTAGAGAATAAATACCTTCCTAGGAATTAAAGAGATAACAAAATATAGCTCCAAATGCAGGGAAGTATGCCTGGCAGAGTCAGTTGAGATAATCTATTTCCATTTCAGAAGATGATTTTTCTTTTTTTCTGTGATCCATGTGTGTCAGTTCATGGCTTATCTGCTACAGAAAGGTAAAACTAGTTACTGATTTCTTGTGAGCCATTAAAAAATTACTATACCTGAATCAGTTCTGATACTCAACTCTACCTTACTAGGGGACATTCTAACCTTAGGCATCAAAGAATTAGATTAAATTGTATGATTAAAATTAGATTTAATTTATCTGGCTGTTGATGAACATATTTCAGATGACTTTACTGATTTTTCAATTTTTAAGATTACGATATATCTATGTAATGGTATATCTGAATTATGTTCTCTGTTTTTAATTTATAATCAAGAAAATACTTTAGGTATCACTAAAGAAATAATAAGTTGTTTGTGCATTAAAATGGTCAAAAATAGGGAATATAAGAAATCATCATCATCATCATCATCATCATCATCATGGGCACCTTGATATTTCTGAGAAAAATAAATGATGTTGTAGCTACTACAAGCCCTGCAGCAAGAAAACTCCTAGGTAAGATTTCTAACTTGTATTTTGCTTATTTAAATGGTCAGTGCTACAGTATCTGCTGCATGTCCGGTCCACAGCAGGTATGACAGCTGCAAAAATACTTCCTATTAAGTCAGTAGCTATAATCATACTTTGCCGAAACTCTGGTCAACCTCCTTTCTTTTTATCTTTACTTGAAAGTATTCACAATGTCAAGCAGTTTGAAAATGAGACTACAATAAAGTATACAAGCCTCATTAAAAAATTATGTTAATTCTAGTAATGGTATTTTTTTACGCTTCTTTCCTGATATATCCTTCAACTTCTAATTATCACTTTTGGTTTTTGCTTTTTTTACTTTAGGATCTGTTGATCTAGAAAAAGAATTCTTAATAGAAAATGAAGCTTGCATATATGTTCTTTACTGGATCAAAACTAGATATCAAGGTTTGAGGGCTTTTTGTTGCTGTTGTTTTTGGTTTTTTTTTGTGGAAACAAAACCTCTGAAGATAACCCAAAGTAACGGATTCATTAGATTAATAGAATAGTGTTATTCAATTTAGCTTGATCAATATTTTTCTAATATTAATGAAAAGCTGGTGTATAGTTGTGGGGTATTGAATTTTATTTTCTCTGTTCTTATGGTTAATTTTCTCTAGTTGATTGTTTGAATTGTTTGGGTTGTTCCATGACCACCAAAATGTTCATGGTCTCTGCAGTATACATCTTGATTTATTTGGATATCAAGTCTCCCTAGTCTTTTTAGAAAATCAAATTATGAGGCCTGGACATGAAAAATCTACTGAGACTGTTATTTTTTACTACCATCTGTGAGTTGTATTTCTTTAAAAACTGCCTTCTCCTGCTTGTTTCAGGTAATGAATCAGGATATTAAATTAAGTGCTACTTGAAGGATTAAGGTACTACTGAAACTTGTAATAAATTTACGCCGTCACCATGGTGAGAATACTTGCCAAATTTAGAGCTGATCTTGTATTCCTGTTATCTTCACGGATAATTCCCATATTCCTCTATTTAAGCAGAGCAAGCAGGAGCCTCTTCTCTGAAGATACACTTATGTATGCATGAATGAATGAATGCTTCCAGGAGCCCAGAAACTCTTGCTTGTCAGCTTTCTGCATTGACACACAAGGGTTGAGCCGGTAGGAAATGGCAGTGCTTTTTATCAGGACAGCACAGGTGGATGGCCTTTGTTAGCTATTAACAGTGGGATGTTAGGTGATGTGTTTTTCCTTAGTGTCTCAAAAATACATTGTTATTTCAGGTTCTGAAAGCAAGCAAATGGCATAAGCCCTGAGCTTTGGCCAGGCTAATGTATTCTGTGTATAGCCAGAGCTGTTACAGCAAAAATGTTTCCTTTACATCCATCCAGTATTTGTTTTCTTTTCTTACTTAACCTTTCTTCTCACAGCACAGCTCACCCTGAGTTTCATATTGCTACTGCCTGCTTTATTTCTTAGCTGTTTTCTTCCCTTCATTTCTGTTTGTCTCCTAAGGAAATGACAAACCAGAAACAGTTGAGTGGTCAAGTGTATCAGAAATAAAGCAAGCTGATGCATGTGGCATGGTTCAGTGGATGGAGCACTTTATTCTGCATCTGAAAAAAGTTCTCTCTCTGCCACTCATCTTTTCTTCTTTTTGCAGTGCTGAACAAAATATTTCATTTTAATTTAGGCAGCAGTGAAACAGGCTATGTGCCTTCTTTTGAGAATTTTGAAATTCAGGTTTGTAATATACTTTTTGGTATAGATGTACCTTTTACTAATTGTGGGAGGAGAACTGAGTAGGTCTGTTTATGCATGGCTGACATGAAGTGGAAAGAACAGCTAACAAAGCAGTCTATTTTTCTGGAACCATTTCCCTATGGAATATATTCTTGTCTTTGATCTGTAATAGTTCAAGTGTGTCATCTTCTTCAGATCATCTCCCAAAGAACATCTTAAATTACATGATAGCTGAGGATGGAGGTCAAGGAGAGTGCAGAGCCTTGCATCTGCTGCAGAAGTGTTGTGTTATTCATGCCCTGTTTTGTGCTGTCAGAAGAGCAATCCCATGAGACAAATGTTCTCTACAGGACAGCACTGCAAAACAATGGTGCACGACTGATGCCTGTCCTGCTGCAGTTGTAGGCTTCTCACCAGTTTTAGGCAATACTATTTCACAGGCCCAGGCAGAGCGGTGCAGCCACATCCAAGTGACCCTACATGAGGCCAGTGGGGTTCTGGATGGGCTTATCCAGCCTGGTTTAGTGCAGCATCTGTTGTGCCTGACCTGAGCTGGATTGTGCAGAGCCACTGATACTCCCGTACTGCCTGGCCTGGCAGACCCCTGAAGAGAAATTCAGCGAGGCACTGAAGTGACCTGCAAGCAGGATGGATGATTGTAGCAGTTTGGGGATGGCAAGAACAGCACTGACATGATGATCCACCCGATCTGGTGAATCCAGCAGGACTGGAGCAGCTGAGCCTGCTTTGGTTTGCAATGAGGGCTGCAGGCAATGAAGTTGATTTATAAGAGACTGTCATCCACAGGTTGTTTAAGCTGTCATCACAGTAATTCTGACACTGAGGGTGCCAACACAACCTAAGTTTGGGGTTTTGTTATTGAGTAGATGCTTGGCTTGGGAAAAATAAAGCAAGCAACAGATAAGCTTTGGGGCAGAGGCTATTTTTCTCCCCTTTCCTTAATCAACAAACTCCAAACCAAACCATGTCTCTCCAGAAAACCAAGATAAAAGCTGCTTAGGCAAAAAGATATTGTGCTGATGTAGCAGAGTGCTTGAAAGAAATGTGTATTCATTATATTTAGAACAGATGGAGATCAGCAGGAAAGTTTTAATGGACTACAAACCTGTAAAGTTTTTTGAATTCGTGATTATACTGTCTTGTAAAACTTGTAATTGCCTCAAAGAGTAGTGAGTGGGCCTAAAACACATTCATATTGATAGAAATGTGCACTGAATTTAATAGACCCTGAGTCAGAATTAACTTGGATATGCTGAATTTTAATGTTAAACGATGCTTCTCATGAAACAGTTCAAATGCAGAAAGCTGGAGTCTGAAGAGAAAAAAGCCATAGAAACAAAGCAGGTCTCTGGTAGCTATTAATTTGTGAGACAGCACTTAGAGAATACTTCCTTGTAGACTCACGATGAAAATAAAGTAAAAAAAATGGACTCAGAGTTGTAGGGCTGCAGTGTAATGTGCACTATGATTCATACCTATTGTTATGAAGGTGCTGGAATTAAATAAAGGAACTGAATGTTCTCATTGGAATTCCCTTGATATCTTAAGATGCAAATGGCTGTCTAAGTAAAGGATGGTATCAGAAAAGAAATGCAATAAAGCATCAGATCTTTTCAACTGAGCCATCTTTTTATCTTGCAGATAGTTAGGGACAGAAAACGTGAAGTCATACATTATAAATGCATTTTTTATTCCCCCTTTTTTCTAAAGGAGATATTGGCAGATATAAAATCCAGAATAGTTCTCAATTCTTTCCATTCCATCTCTAGGTGGCAATGAGAAAGCTTTTATCTTATGAAGGATTTTTTTCTTTGTTATAAGATACTACCTGGCTTGGGACTTTTTTGGCACCATTTGCAGATTTTCATGAACAGAGTTGTAGGACTAATTAGCAAATTCTCCTCTTGTTTGAACAATGGCAGCAACTGGTGATAGATGTGCTCAGAGAAGCTGAAGAAAGACGTAGACTTAAAGCTGCTAAATGGTGTAGTGTGAGATGTGTCTGGCCACCTGCACAACAGTAAGCAGTAAGTGAATTTTCCTCGGGGGAACTAGAGCATTTGCTTTTGGGAGATGCTCTGCTCATTCTTTTAGTTTGTGTTGACCTCTGCCAGGGCTCTTGAGTGCTTTATCTGTCACTGTCTGAAGTTGATGGTCCTGGCCATGTCCTAGGTTGGGAATCTGCAAGAACACACTCGCCCTCTGTCTGTCATTCATCAAGGAATCACCAAAAAACATTCTGATATGTCTAGATGACTGTGTATCTAAAAAAATAAAAAGGGAAGCTGCCCATGGAGCGGATGATAACTTTGCATAACTTAGCCTTAGCATAATCATTCCTATCTGAACACTCCAGGTGCATTTTTTGACTTTTTGTTTTTATAAGGATGAAAATACACTAAACTTGTCAAGAGAACGTCCATGAATTTGATGATATTAATATATGACCACTTTCCAGGGAAACCTGTTCCAGTGCCCAACCATTGTCTGGGTGAAAAACCTGATATCTAACCTAAACCTCCTCTGACACAGTTTCCTGCCTTTGTTTTAATTAATATAATACCATGTAAATTATCTATTTATGCACATCAGATTGTTGAGAGACTTTGGTTTAGCAATTCAATTTCCTGGTGTTTCACAGAATCATAGAATTATTCAGGTTGAAAAAGACTTTGAGATTATTGAGTCCATCCATTAACAAAGCACCACTGTGTTCACCACTAAACCTTATCCCCAAGTGCCACATTGACATCCAGGAGTGTCACCACTTTTAAAGCTTACAAAGCTAATATTTATTTTGCTAATTCTGTGCATCATTACAGTAAAACGCAAAACTGCTCTTTATAAAAAGTAAAAAATAATGAATATACTCCTTTAGAATATGTGTAAAGCAATTTTCAAATTTCTTAGAGAAGCAGATAACTGCAATTTCAGAGGATATTGTGTAAATAGATAGAAAAAAATAAGCCCTTGAAAACCAGCTAGTATGCAGAAAGAATACAAAAGGACTGCTCAATGATCAGTAGTAGGAGGAATTATATAAGGTTCCTAAAGTAAAAATAAATGCCTCTTCTAGAAAAAAGAATCCTTTAGTTATAATATATAAAGATAGCTGGCAAATTCCATTATAAGGAAAAGGTATTTAGGTATGAGGGTTCTGAAAACATTTGAGTGGTTCCTCTCATCAAGAATTCTTGAATTTGCATTAGGTATTACATCAAAAAGCCTTGCAACAGGTGTAGCATGAGTCAAGCCCACAGTTATTCTAAGTAAATACAAAGTTCTGCTTTTTAAAACAGGAAATTCTACAGCTTCTAAATGTCCCTGGCCTCCAGCAGTGTTTCTTTCCCGTTGCTTTTTTCATTACCACCAAGGACAACAACTCCTTCAGAAGTCTTACAGCTTAGACTGCCTCTAGCTTAGATTCCACTTTAGCTCCTCTAAGAGTTTAGATAAAGCTAGGAATTTAGTATTCATCTGCTATTCCTCATATAACAGACAAAACTATTAATGTTAACCTTTTTTCTCTCTGTGTTGGTTCTATGTGTGCAATTCAAGTAGCAGTATCAGGATTTCTTCCCCCCTGGAAGAGTGAAGGTCTGTGAACAGGATGTAGAGAGAACAGAGCTTTGTGGAGCTCACTGGGGACCCTGTGTGGTGTGTGTATGCCACAAGATGCATGTGAAGAGCAGTGACCCAGAATCCTGTTTCTTCCGTCTTGCCTTTGGGGGAAAAATAAAAACAAACACCTTGACATACCTGTTAGGTCAATGTTATCTTCTGCAGGGATTCAGCCTGTAGCATGTGAGCTAAAGCGTGAGCTAAAGCATTTGAAAAAAACACAGTTCAATGAGCTTTGAACAGTCTCTTGAAATCAAAATTTACTAAGTGTGTTAGATATAAGAGGAGTGACATAAAATGCAGCCCATTGAAGAGAAAAGGATTTTCTCTTTTCCACAAGCTTCATCATGATATCTTCAAGAATATATTAATATGAGCCATCAGGAGTGCTGCTAAGATCCCAAGATGAAGCTGTCAAGTAACATCTGCCAAAAAGGGACTTGCTTCATTACTTTCAAACCTTTCCATTGCTCATTAGGTCTCACCAGATGGGATTCAGTATTTTGAAGTCAGTCACCCTGTATGAAGTAGTTTGTTCATGACACTGATGAACAATTATCTACCTGTACAGCTGGGACTTCTAGGCTGTTTATTTCAACTGAGTGTCAGCACAGGGCACAACTTTAGCATCTGACTCAAAAAAATTGAAATATAGAAGGTCAGTTTGACTGAATTGGTGCATGAATGAGATTGAAACTTTTACATAATAATTCTGTCAATAATTTCCCTGGATACAATAGAATCCATTGTAATAATGCCTTGTAATATTTTGCTACATGGTTTTATTTATTTTACTCTTCAAGTACAGAAAAATAATAGTTATAAGTTCAAAAATGTTGTTCCAACCCATCCGGTAGAAGATGAACTGCTGTGCATAATAACTGTTGTATTTCTGTTGGTTGATAAATGTTTAATGGTTTGTTAGGAAACCAATTGTCAGTTTAAATCAGGAGAGTGACAATAATAACTCACTTAAATACTCACATTGTGACCTGCAAAGGCAGCTATAAATTATTCTAATTTCAGTTTATAGTTGATGGGTACAAATATGTGGCAATCCCCTTGAAAAAAAAAAAAGTCTCTATTGTAATGTTTCTTTTGTATTTTTTCTTCTTCACAATTGTTATTTTAAATAGAATAAACCAAAACATTGTTGCATGCATCATGTGAATAACTCACCGATGAGATTTGTTCTGGATGACTCTTTGCAGTATCAGAATTTAAAAGTGACTAAAAACATTGAATAATAATTTAAGCCATCTCATTTTCCCACATTGTACAATTAAATCAAACCTCATGGGGAAAAACAAGTGTCGCTGCATATACAATCACACATATACCTACATGTGTACACATGCACAAAAAATTCACAGTGGAAATATATTTGAAAAACAATATCAAGCGAAGTTAAAATAACTTCCCCTGGTATCAAAAATACTCATATTTCAAGACCAGATGTTGTCTCACTCTCTGCTGAATTCTCAGTGAACTATATTTTCTTTGACTTCAACAGGAAAATACCTCTAAGAAGACAATACCTCTAATTTAGATGATAACCCTGAAGTATCATGGACAGCAAGAAGCAAGAAAGGTTTTCACTGAAAATGTAGGCATAACATAATTGCAAACACCATCTTAGAAAATGTACTGGTGTACTTAATTAGCTGCAACAGCATACTGAAATTTTTAAGGTCCTTACTTGCCCACAGTGAAGAAACTGGAGGAGCAGCTGTGCCAAAAACTTTTTAACCCCTTCCTAGCACAACTGCCCCGTGGTTTATTTCAATAATAGAGGGATTTTCACACTCATTTATGCCCCTTTTCAGGAACATTTCAATTGACTGCATAGAAAAAAGGGGGTAAGGCTTCCCTTCTCTTACAGTCTGATGAGAGTTGATACCAATGTATGGAAAATTGAACTGTCAACTCTCTCCCTTGTTTTCCAAGTAGCTTGGAGAACCTACAACAAAGATCTTGCTTTGCAGTTCTATTCTGAGCACATATTCAGTAGAATCTTTTTTTTTCTATTTCTTTTTTTTCCCTCTTATATCCTTACCTAACCAACCCTGATGCCTCTGCTATTGAAGAACAGATTTTGTGGTCTGAGGGGAAAGAACCAAAATCTCTATTTAAGGTTCTGGAACTAAATACTTCATCACAAATCTCAGTAATATCAATAAATGTTATTTTCCTTAAGGAATTCTGAGGTCAATCAAGGTTTTCAATTTAAATCATCCAGGAACTGTTGAAGGAATGCATTTTTCCAGTGAAATTTCACTCTTAGGGGCTAGGTGTTTCTGTATGGTCAGCTAGTAGCTCAAACCTACAGGAACCTTAAAAATAGTATTAGAGCAAAGTCTAAATTACTTGACCCTGAACATTTCTCTGAAACATGATGGAAATTCTTCTCCAGTTCAGGTTCTAAGTTGGCCAGAATTTCCCACACATTTCCTGAAGTTCCGAGGTCAATAGAGTTCTTAGTATATAAAATAAAAGTAAAAAGGAATATTTGTCATATCACAGAACCACACAATCTGCTAAGCTGGAAGGGACCCACAAGGATCACTGACATACCTTGACTGAGACTGATTTACTCCTTTTTCAAATGAGGTAAGAAGCAGTACCAGCAGAAAAAAATCAGTGCAAATCAGCAGCACAGAAAAAAACACACTGAAGTGGAATGGAGAGAAGATAGTGCAGGCTGACAGATGGCAAGGTTTGCCTTACCATGCAGTGGAGAAGAGACTCGTGTTTGACAACTCCTAGAGGAAATAAGAGCAAGAGCTGTATGTAATTGCCCCTTACAATTGGCGGGTAGACTAAATGACGATTCTTTATGCACCGTGTTAACAAAGTGCAAGAAATGCATCTTTCAATCTTTGTGTGTTACTCTCAACTCCTTAGTGGTTTATCTTGGCAAGTTACAGCCTTGTAATATTTCCAAAGTGGTGGAATGACAACTCTTCTGCCTTAATGGTGAGATCTAGTAAATTGAGGTTCTGCAGATTGCTCATACTGCCTCAGGAGGACAGAAGGACTTAATTTCATCTCTAGTAGTAACACTTTATAGCTATGCCATTTTAAGGATGGCAGTACAAGCCTTAAACTGATTTTCACAAGCATCAAAAAGCAGGATGAGTTATTCCAGGCAAGAAGACTATAGTAGTGTATTGGTAACATCTGTCATTTTTGTTTCTTCTGCACCAGTATATTTTATTATTCCATATACTGAAGGAAGAGAGGTTGGTAGACCTTACTGCAAGGCCAAGGTCAAATATAAGTGCTAAATTCAATATTTCTACAGGTCAGAGAAAGAGTGTGAATTTCGGTGGATTCTGGTGGTTTCTGCTGCAAAACTAACAAGAGTGCATATTAGTATCTCTTCTAAAAAACTTTATGCCTGTAATGGCAGTAGGATTTTTTGGAGTATGTGTGCTCTCTCTATACAGAAATAATTTTAAAAATATGTGGTTTTGTACACATTTGAAAACTGACCATCTTGAATAGCTGAGACATCTTGTGCATACTTGCACAAAAGTGGAACACCAATATTTCTACACTTAATTTATTTTTGTTGACAAACCTTATCTGAAATACAATACTAATTTGCTAGCTCTCAGGGACTGTTTTACTCTAGTTGGATCGCATGTTGCTGAGTACTGTTAGATTAAAACATGGTCTTCTCTGGCAAAGATGAAGTAAATAGCTGTTCTTATTTCCCATCTATATGCCAAAAGTTATTTATACAGTGGTTTAATTTTTTTAAACATTTAGTTAAACATTTTTACTTGATTTTTATAATGAAATAAAGTATGCCTTGATTAAAATGCAGGCTGTGATCTCTGGCAGTTTTACTAGCAATTTGTGACACTTGCCTTTTTTTCTCCCATGGCTAGACTGTTTCATGTATAATTTACTGTGAAAAAACACTGGCCCTACTTATTGTCTATAAATACAAGCCCATTAGAAACATGTCTGAGGTGTAGCTTTTTAATGGCTGCATAATGTTCTCAGACCTGCAGTTAATGGAATGGGAAACAACTTTTTGGTTAAAAAGGCAGGAAAGAAGACACATTCCCCCATAAAATTTGTTTATTGTAGATGTATGGATATTTCATGACAAGAAAAATGATTTGTATCTACTTACAGACAAATATGAATTCTTCTCATCTCAGTCATATGAATACTCTTGAAGGTGTTGGGCTCATCTTATGATGAGCATGATTTGTCTGTGTACACTTGTTGCATAAAGAAGAGTAAAGTTTGTCACTGCAGTGAACCTCTTTATGAAACTGTAAGTAGTGTCTCTTCGAAGATATGAATTAGACAGATTTTGATAAATACAGCTTATTTCCTTTCCAGAGCACAGGAAAAAACACCCACAGCAAATGAGTGAGTAGGAGCTAGATAAATATGCAGCACTGGAGAAAAATCCATAGTTTATGAAAAGAAACCAATATCATTTACTGGCTTTTTGCCTTGTCTTAATTACAGACTTACAAAGCTAAGAAGAAGTGTAAAATAAGCACAGTAAAAAGTCAGGTGTGCTAAAGAGATCCCTCCAACTGAGGTAACACCTGAAAGGAAGAAAGCATGGGCTTACTTGACTTCTAAAAATATAATCAATACAAAAGAAAACCAAATCAGAACATCTTTCAAGCTTAAATTTCTCATTATCTCGCAAGCATAAATCCCATCAGAAGAATTTTCACCTACTCTCTCTATTTCCATATTCTTTGAAAAACACTTTATCTAGTCTAGATTATAGAATGTTAAGGGTTGGAAGGAATATTTTAAAGATCAATTAGTCCCGACCTCACTTGACAGGAGCAGGGACGCATTCCCCTAGATAGGCTGTTTAAAGTCTTATCCAATGTGGCTTTGAACATTGCTAGGGTTGGGGCATCCACAACCTCCCTGGGCAACTGGTTCTAATTTCCCATCACTTTCACAGTTAAGAATTTTTTCCTACCATCTACCCTAACCCTGCCTTCTTTCAGTTTTATATGCATTACTCCTTGTCCTATTGCTACAGTTCTTCAAGAAAAGTCCCTCCCTGGCTTCTCTGTAGGACCATTTCAGACACTGAAAAGCTGCTGTGAGGTATCCAGGCAACTTTTTCTTCTCCAGGGTGAACAGCCCTAATGTCTTCAACCTTTGTAAGAGAGGTGCTCTGGTTCTCTACTCAATATTTTGGCCTTCCTTTGGACTTGCTTCAACAGTTCAATGTCCTTCTTCTTCTGGGGACACCAGAACAGAATCCAACATGCCAGGTTAGGTCCCACAAGAACAGAGTAGAAGGAAAGAGTCACCTCCTTCAACCTGCTTGGTCACGCTCCTTTGGATGTAGCCCAGGATTCCCTTGGCTTTCTGGGCTGTGAGCTCATACTGCTGGCTCATGTATAGCTTTCCACCAACCACCATGCCTAAATCTTTCTTTGCAGGGCTGCTCTCAATCACTCCTCTGCCCAACCTGTAGATGTGTTTGGGATTGCCACAGCCCAGGTGTAGGACTAAGCACTTTGCTTTGTTGAAATTCATGAGGTTTGCCAAGATCCCTTTCCCTGCAGTTTGTGACCTGTCATAACTCTCTGGTTTTGTGATAAAAGCAGCAGATGTTTGGGGTTTATTTTGAACTTGATTATTCCTAAAGAAAATATACTGTTCTACAGTCTAGTTGCAGGTCCAAAATTTGTGCAACTTCTTGCCAAAGTCATTAAAAGCATCAAAGTTATCGCATCAAAGTTATGCGATACATCTCCCTACACAGCCATTTCACTAAAATTGGAATTTCTTCTGTTTTCACATCCACTTCATGCTAATGGCAATTAGTTTCATGCTTGCCTTATTGAGCTTTGTACCATTTCAGAAGTTTTTCCACACATATATATCAGGCCAGTATTAGAAATGAACAGCAATTCACAAAGGACATGATTGCTAGCTTCTGAGTGGGTGAAACTGCACAGCTACTGCATCAGCTTTTGGAAGGACTGTTATTTACAAGGCTTCACCTCTTGGGCCCTCTATGAGGCTTTGAAAAAAGTCCTCCTTTAGTTATTCAGTGGGATTTAAAGAGCTTGTGATACATAAATACGTCTAATGTTGAAATGAAATAGTTTAGTGGGCTGAAGAAAGCAGAAACCAAGCAAGATAGGGATCAAATTATCTAGTAAAGGAGGTTATATATTGGTTGCCAAGTTTTAGCAATCTCACCATCTCCTTGTAAGACTTCAAGAAGCACTTGAAAATATATCTATTGTAGGAAGCCTCAGAAGGTGGTTGTTATCAGTGCAATTAACCTCCTTAGCTGACAGCATCACTTTCAATACTTAAAAGTCTTTAGTGCAGCTAATAAAAGTGAGCTGCAATGGTTGCTTCTGAACTGAACTCATCTGTTCTGCAGTTCACTGTTTGGTTGTTGAAGAAGAGAACTTTTTTTCTCTGTGACAATACAATTCAAGGTGGAAATAAATCTGTGTGATAATTTGTACTTTTTATATACAAAAGTTACATAAGCATGTTTTTATCATGGCTCCAAAGCTGTATGTTAATGCACAAAAATATTAGTCAGACTGGACCAGGGAATAAGGAGTTCTGTTAGATCTCTGTAGTATAACAGGCTACCACAGAACCAATATTCTTGTTCAGAAAAGATTATATTTTTATAAGTGTTCTGACTTCTGAAATGATGTGAGACTCTTTTTTATTTGGTAAAAAAATGTTTTTTTAAAAAAAACCAATTAATTTTGTCATTTTTATTTATTATGTGTTAGGAGAATACCTGTCTTTGAAATATCAGTGAAAAAATTGAGATAATCAAGTCTAGTTTGACAACACTGAATTTTCAAATGAATGTGTAACTTTTCATGTTCTATTGGGAATACGCAAAAAAAGTACTTTGAGACTTAGAGGAATAAGGAAATTGGAAGGAGAGTGAAATAGAATTGCACAGAACTTCATGGACACAAATTACTTCTACTGCAATTGAAAAAGGACAAATAACTGAACTATGAAATTGGCAGATTCATCAAGTAATATTCCTCTGAAGCTTTAGCAGATTTGTTTTAGTCTCATGAAATGTAAAATTTTCTTTTGTTGGCAATAAAATCCCCTGGTGCTTGCACTTATTTGTATAAGTGCAAAGAATGCACTCTAAGGTGAATTTAATTTATGGTGTGTTTACTTTATTGTTACTGCAATGTCATCAGAGGGTAAAAAGAGAATTTTCTTGGCAGTCTAAAGGGTTTAATGGGACAAAATCAAGAGGACAGGACTAGTTTTGTGTTTTATTGTTTGGTTTTTTCCTTTTCATACCTCTTCTTTCATCAGTTGTGAACTATGTTTGACTCTAGTAAGATTTGCAGACAGACCAGGTACCTGCTATGAACAGAAATATTATCATTTGATTGTGATAGAAGTACTGTGGCTGAAAGCCATCTGAGTAATTATCTACTGAAAATAAAAGCTCTATGAAACAGATTTATCCTTCAAAAAAGTATGTTATATAACAATAAAATACAATTTAAAATGTATTAATAAATTAGATTTCTATAAAATACTGTTGCATTGCACTGATTGAAATATTTCTAAACACATTGCTGAATTTCTATAATAATATTTCTAAAAATATATGTCAGTTATCGAAGATATGGTATGTAGTTTTCTTGCATGCCATGTATATAAGTTAAAATTACATTACACTGCATTCTAGTTTAGTACATCTGTTGCTTAATTTTCTAGCTTTTGAATCATGGTGATTACAGTATTTCAGAAAACACCATGTTCTAATCTAGTTAACTGAATTAAAAGTTACCTTTTTAGTGGTACCACAACTTTACTTTTACCCCTTTAATGATTTTATGTTAATAATTTCTTGAAGTCAGTTTGAAAATCATGCAAATAATTTAAATTATTCTGCCAATCCCACATGCATAATTCCTGCTGATGCCAAGGACAGTACAGCATTCAGAATGGTTGGTTTAATCTCTAGTGGCTCTTTTAGTTTTCATTTTAACATTAGACATACTTCAGCTGATCCTACTGTATTTTAAAAGACCATATAGTGACTTCTGATCTCTGCTGGATGACAAAGCAAACCTTCAATAGTCTCTTCTGACAGAAACATTAATCAATCCAAGTTGTCTGAACTGATTCACCATAACTGGCAGCTCTTTAAAACACCAACTTTTCTAGAGTTTCAGCTGCAGTAACTTTCATTTATCATGTGTTTATTGCTTACTGAGATGTTTCAGGAGGAAATAATCTCTGAGGACAAGAATGAAGATGGTGTAAATAAAATGGTTATAAAACATATAAAAATTCTTAACAGAGTGGCTATAAATAACTTGTCATACTCCATGGTATTCTCTATTGCATTTTACCTCAGTCTTGTTTTAATATATAGGGATTTGTTAACCTCATCGTGAATTAAATTCCTTTCTCTTTCCAGTTTTTACTTTGTTTGGAAAGTATTTAAATAATGTCTGAACTTGTAGTTATTTCCAAAATTATCAACTGCCAACCAAAAAACTCCTCGTTTCTTAAGTATTTCCTAAGAGAAGAACTGCCTGGCTGCAAAGATATTACTAGGGCTACATAAGGAAGAGACTTTATTTTCTCCTGGAAGCCCAGCTTTTGCTCTCAGTCTTTTTTTGGGCTCTTTTCTTCAGGCTGGGATGGATTTACCCAGAGAAGCTGTGGATACCCTACCGCTGGGAGTGTTCAAGGCCAGGTTGGATGGGGTTCTCTGCTCAACCTGGCCTAGTGGCTGGTGTCCTAGCCCCTGGCAGGGGAGTCAGTAGTTAGAACAAGATGATATTTAAGGTCCCTTCCAAGCCAAGACCTTCTATGATTCCATGAATTTGAGTGGGAATGTGCTCCACCAAAACAGGTCCATGCATGAAGAATACCTGACTGCCATAAACTCAGGATAATTAATTCCTGTTGTAGTGAATTAATGGAGATGCATCAGTTTCTAATGAGACATATACAAAAATCCTCCTCTTACATGCTTGAAATATTTTCTGAAAAGGTTTAACTAAGCTTCTACTCACAAGGTTTGTATGGTTTTAAAAATCATCATTTATATTCAGTATACAGAAAGTAAGATGTAGCTCGTTGTTGCCTCATATTAAACAAAAATTTAATTGTTCTCTATAAAGCACAAATTAGACTAAACATTTACATTTTCTTTTATCATTAGCTGGTTGTTTGTTGTTTTTTTTTTTTTTAAACACCTAGTTTTCTTGCTTAATCTTTTTTTGGAGTAATGTTAAAATGGCACAGATATTTCATACTAGTAACCAAAGCCAGACAGGTCTTAGGATAAGCACTGCCTTTTGAATTTGAGGTCCTGTTGAAGCTGGTTTTCTTTGGTTAAAGTAACTTTGATGTGATATAACATAGCGTAATTTCCTGACTTTGACATAGAGTTTACTTGTATGCCATAAACAGTGTCCTGCTAAGCATAAAAATGGACTTCGGGGTTTTAAGACAATACTTTTGGGAAAAAACAGAAGGATAACCAAAGTTTGGGGGGAAAAAAGAAAAAGGTAGGAATGGTGGGCTGAGGAATACAGATAAATTTATAAACCTGATGGGTATTTTTGACACATTCAGAATTACATCCAGAATAGCAAAACAAATTTAAACAAATTTGTTACTGACTAGGAATACAAGTCTGTTTTTATAGTCCTAGGTTACTAACTAGTCTTTAGTAGAAATGAGTTCTACTGCCAAGTGGCTAATTAATATTTAATTTCTATTTATTTATTTATAGAAGAGCTGTTTTATTAGAAAAATAGGCTGCCATTCTGGTTTGTGGCTAGAGAACAAAACGGGTTTAACTATCTGTTACAATGCAGTAATTGGATTCAACCCTTGTAATTGAATAAGAAAAAAGTTCAAATTTATTATAATAGTCTTTATTAATTATTTCTACTCTTGGAGTTTTATGCATTGCTTTACTTGCAATGAACTGCTGGAGCAGCTGAGAACTGCCCTTTACAGTTCATTGCCAGAGACCTGGTACAGCGTGCAGCAGTTTTGTAGCCATTACAAAGTAAAGATTTCATGTGGTGCAACCTGGAGAAGTGATTAATGGGTCATGAATCCCAAAAGGGTGCCTCATCTGGCCACCTAATCCTGCATGGGAAAGATCTGGCTCTCCAGTAAGTCTTTGGTCCTCTGGGAATGCCTGGGATGTTCATAATGGCACTTGCCACCTGTGGCTAAGTATGAGACTTACACTTCGGCTTTGTGGGGAAGAGATACCTTCAGTGGGTGTATGTAAAAAGTTGCATAAGAGAAAAGGGGCAATATGAGTACCCACCACAATGAGAATGATCCCAGAGGGTTCCCAGAAGGTTGCATCTGATCTGTAAGCGAGTTACTCACCCATCCGTGACGTGCTTATTTAGCTCTGGGATGGACATTTTATCCAGAAGGATACTGTGAGAGACACTATGGGAAGTTTTACTGAAACCCAAAAAGATTACATTAACTGGCTTCCCTTGATCAGCCAGGTGGGTTGTCTTGTTATAGAAGGAAATCAGTTTTGGTAAACAGAATTTTCCCTCATGGAGCTGCGCTGGCTGTGACCAATGACTGTGTTGTCTATCAGTTATTTTTCAATACCTCCCAGAATAATCTCATCTATAACTTTACCAAGCACTAAAGTGAGACTAAAAGGGCTGTAGATTCTGGAGACCTCCTTCTTGCCCTTTTGAAAACTGGGACATTCATCAGCTTCCAGTTAGTTGAGACCTCTCTGTATTCCCAGGACTGCCCAAAAATCATTAAAAGAAATTTTGCAATAACATCAGCCAGTTCTTTGAGGATTCCTGATGGACCCCATCAGGCTCCATCGATTTGTACGGATCCATCTGGAGCAACAGATTCCACAAAATTTCAGGGTCAGGTTGGAGCTGTTCATTCTGGCAGTCATGTTCCTTCAGCTGAGGTCATTGAGACTCCCTTGGTCTGTCATCCATGGCTGAAATCACATCGTGCCGTGCTCACGTGCCTTACCATTCCAGATCAATACTGCTGGATGGTGAGCTAGTGCTCAGTAACATGGCAGTGATCATGTAACCTCAGCCCAGTGATTGCAGGACTGAGTGATAAAAGATAGCTTTATATGGGTAGCAATGTGTGTCTTACCTTTAACAACTGAGTGATTCCTGTCCAGATAGGGACTGGAAGTTTTTTTTTCCTATCTTGAGTCTCTGTGACAGGACTTGGTATGCTACAAGAAGTAGAACACCTTTTATGATGAGAATTTACGGAGGTTTATTTGTGTTATATATCCCTCAGGCTTTTAGTTAAAGCCTTGTGTTGCTACTTCAATATTTACAGCCTCAGTTCTCCTGTCCCAAAAGTAATTATTTTGCTTGTTGCTCATGATGAATACATCTAGCACTATGCTAAAACTATATATAACAGTAAGCCAGCTGCCCTATGTTAGAAAGCTAAACTACTGAAAAATCAATGCTATCATTAGTTAAACATATATGTGCCATTAAAGTTGTTTAATAACCTGCTTTTCTGTGAATAGCATCCTTAATTAGGCATGTAGCCTCAGTGTTCTAACAATGCTAAACATGATCTCTTCTTCAAGATAAGAACATATTGTGTTGTATAATTCCACAAAAAAATGTAATTAGTGCTACAGAGTTATGAAGCTTTCAAAATTTGACATCTACATCTATATTTTAACTATAATTCTCCATATTGAATTACATACTCTGTAAATATGTTTCTGATAGATCTATTGTTTTTTCTGATAGGAATTGTACTGCAGATACCTCCTGTACTTGAAACTACCAAAATATCACAAAGAGTGATATCACATAGAGTGGCTGAGGATGGAATGAACCTCTGCAGGATATCTGATCCAGCAGTTCAGGAAGGTCCACCCAGAGCCAACTGCCCAAGACCATGTCTTAGATGGCTTTCAAATATCTCCAGGGATGGAGACTCCACAGCCTCTCTGGGCAGCCTGTGCCCATGCTTGGGGACCCTTTCACTCAGCATTTCCTGATGTTCAGACAGAACTCCCCGTGCTTCAGTTTGTGCCCATTGCCTCTTGTATTGTCACTGAAAAGAGCCTGGCTCTGTCTTTTTTGCCCCTAAATATCTTCAAGTGCTTATATATATTGATGAGGTACTCCCCTGAGCTTTCTCTATTCTGAATTAAACAGCCCCAGCAAGGCACCACTGCTTAAAAGTAATTGCATTGGAATGTCTGTCTGAGAGAGCATGGACACTGTGTGCAATTGCATATTGTATGTGTTTGTTTTGTGTGCATGAATGTAGATATGTATAATTTCATATATATGTATACACATACAATTTTAACATATCTGTATATAAAGCACATATAAAGCTATTCAGACATGCATTTGCTCTTTCATGTGAAACTGTAAAATATGGCTAGAGTTGAGCTTAGAAATCACCCATTTTCCAGAATTCTTGGTAAGCCAATGTGTGATTCAGAGACAATGGTTCTGACTTGGTATTTCTTTACAGTTTCATAGCTTTGGTATTACCCAATTAATCTTGGGGCTGTTATCTGATATTGTTTCAAGTTCATCCTAATGGAACGGCATAATTCTTTTTTATATTTGTATGTTTAGCAGGTAATTCCTGAGAATCTGTCATCAGTCAACACATTATTATTAATAATCATTTGCATTATTTTATACTCCAAATGCAGAGTGAGGTGCCATTTACTTATGTTCATCTGTAGTTGTAGTTGTATTTACTGTTGTTGGCTCCTAAGTGCAACCATACATTTTAAAAAAATGGAGAATGATTTTTGGGTAGAACGTCCACAGTTACTGTAGTCACTGAGAAGTCTATATCTAAGTTACAGAGATATATGTTTTTAAATGTCCAAGGTAGTTTTGAAAGTGGAACTGTTTTCCTAAATTACTGTAGAAAATGTGCTGGGGAACATACTCCAAAAATTTAGAAAAGTCTTAAACCAAAATTGGTTAACAATTGTCAGAAGTATTTAATTTGGAAAAGACGTTTAGACCATTGAGTTTGACTGTGATCCAGCACTGCTAAGTCCTCCACAAAACTGTGTCCCCAGGTGCCACATCTACACATCTTCTAAATACCCCCAAGGATGGCGACTCCAGCACTTCCCAGGGCAGATTGTCCCAATGCTTGACAACCTTTTTGGTGAAGATATTTGACTATGTTTTTGGTGAAGAAATTTCCTACCACCCAAGAAAACTGAGGTATTTTTAAGGATGAACACTTTAAACATGATACCAAAATTTTACTGTAGTCTTGCTTTTCTCTGGCCAAGAACAAATCTGTGAAGGAAAGAGAAATTTTCTGAGAGTGTTACTTTTTGCTTTGTCGTCTTTTGCTGGCTGAGTATGACTGCCCTCACTCTGATGTGCATAGCATTCCTAAGAAAGAAAGCAGAAAATGTAGTGGTTAAAATGAGTTTTATTTCGTAAATTGTGTAGAAAAAATTGATGTCTATTAGGTAATATTTTCAGTGTTCTAGTAAGCTTTTAGTGGCAAAAAAAATCCTTTAAAATTATTGCTTATCATTTATTTATCTGTAATAAGGAGGTTAAAAGTTGGGTTTCATGACATTATTTTCAATTTTTTTGTCATTCTGATGTCCTGCAAATTGAATAAAATTGTGAAATAGACACAGTCCACACAAACAGAGATGCATTAGTGGCCTGACTCCAGTAATGGTGAAATATGTCCTAGCTGTCAAGATGCTAAAACATCAGCATCAGAATAACTACATTAAATGCCATGGGAAAAGATTGCTTACAAAATGTGTACTGCAAAGTGCAGCTATGGAATATTTTCTATCTAATAAATATTTTAAGTGAATGCTGTTTAGATCACATTAGTTTGGACCAACTGCATGTCTCATTTAATGTAAGTACTTTGTTTTCACCATACAGTGGTGTCACATCTATTGCTTTGAAAAATTGATGTTCATTTTTACATAATTCATAGTATCGTGCCTGCTGAGATGAGTAAAAAATGCTTAATACATTCAGGGTGTTACTTCTGTAACATTTTCAAGGTCAGACATTTAATTGACGCTTGATTCTAATTCTATCAATGTCAGTATCCTCATTTAAGAAAAGGGAAATGACAAAGAAGAAGTTTTTTAAAATAAATTTTCATATCTGAAGCATATACAGAAAATATTGTGGATGCTTTACACTTGATTTATTTTGACTCTTCTACATGATGAGAACTGTATAAAATTTGTATTTTATATTTAGGTTGTGGTATAATTACTGAGAATTTTCAAGGCTGTGCCCAAGGGATCCAAAATCTTTCCAAAATCAATGCTTTATATGCATCGTTTTTATGTTTCCTGATGTTTGTCTTTGGATGAGATTTTATTTGACTATACTCTTATAGTCTTTAAAAGTTGGTTTATGAATATTTCCTTCTCCTGGGAGCAGTCAGGCTACTGGCCAAAGTAAAATGGTTGCATGAAGGGTATCCAGAGTCTGGTCACGCAACCCAGACCCTCAATTTTCCAAGCATATGGTTCACTGATTCTGTTCAATTGTGCTCAGCTTCCCTACGACCCCTTGGTATGCTTGGGCACAATATCCTTATCTCAGCCCTCAAGTTATGAAGCTGCTGGACAGCAGGGGCTAAGATGCATTCACCTTCAACCAGGTGCATGTCATTGATCTCCTGTCTTTTGCACCAGCATGACAATGATATGTTGGGAACTCGTGTTTCACCTAGGGAATCATCTGACTTTCAAGCACAGAACAGGGTGAGACATAAGGACAATCAATTAAACCTCTCTGCAAACATGGAATCCTTCATTTTTTACCAACTAACTCAAAGGCACCTTAACACAGCAGTGGAGATGCAGATCTTAAGAAATGCTTTGCAGACAACTCTGTGGACAAAAATAAAAAAATAAATGTATAAACTGATAAGGCCAAACAAGCTTTACTGGGAAATGCCCTGGTGACCCTTAGCAAGGGTGTGTACTGTGGGTAAGGAATGTGGAGATGATGGAACTAGAAACAGACAGATGAGTCTTTTGACATTTTTGCTCTGTTGTACACACAGCAAAACTCCAAAAGCACTTTGGAAAATTTCCTCATGGTATTTTTTTGTTAGTTTAATTCTTGTTTCAACATACACTTTGTCCCCTTAGGACTTGGAAGGAAAAAACTGCAGTAACTCATTCTATTTATTCGATTTTGTTGAAATGAGATAATACTGTAAGAGCGATATCTACTTCCAGTGCAGGATGGACAGTTTGTCTCCTGGGAGATCTGTGTCCCAAGACTATGAAGGAGAATTAAAAAATCTAAAGAGAGAGAGAAAAAGAGAGAGAAAGAAGAAAAAAGTTATTTTTTTTATTAAAAAAACAAAAGTTACACTTTTGTTTTCTATGTTTCTTGTTATAAGATTTGAAGTTCTAAATCCAAATTAAATAAAGGAAAAATATGTACAGGTAGATTTTTTTCCTCTAAACTGAAGTGACATTAACTGTATCTTTTTTGCAGTTTGAATGACTGTAAGAATCTGGGAAAAGAAAGTGCAAAGTAGATAATAAAAAACAGGGCTAGAATAGAGCTGAAGAAGACAGTCAGACCATTAGTCTGTCTACAGATAACACTGACCTTACCCAAACAGTTCCCAATGAATGTATGCCTAATCTTTTATTTACAAACCTCCAGTGATAAGATTCTTATATGTCAATAAATTTGCTGTCTAGACAAGTGTTTAGTAGCTTTCTTTTTATTTTTTATACTTCTTTTGTTCTGTAAGGGCCAACCTAAATATCTTCTATGTCTGAAATTACATCTACTTCTTACTGACCTGTCCATGGCAGAAGTGCAACATAATTTTCTTGTGTCAGTCTTGAAAGCTATATTTTTGTCTCGTTTTAGGCTTTCCTAGCTGAAACAATTTAAATATCTGTTCATGGACTGTATTCTTGAATTCTGACTCTTTTTACTGCCCCACTCAAACTTTCTTCTGCTTTACCACCTTACAAACATAGCCCCAAAGGGAAAATGTGCTCCTAGGAACTGTGGTGAGGGTCTTTCTTCAGTTTGATGATTTGCCCTGGAAAAATAGTGATCAGGTTCATTCTGGACTGTACTTCTAAACTGTTTAAACTTGTCTTTTCACAAGTAATTCTTCAATGTAAGGTTCAGCAGTAAAAATGTTCTAGGAGAAATTCCTAGAAGAAATGGAGGGAGCATGAAGCCATTCAATTTTGGATGCTAAGGCAGCTCATAAGCACATAGTCAGGGTGCTTTAGGTCATTTGGCCTAAGTATTTGGAAGTGTTTCCAACACTGCTCAACTTGCTAGAATGAATGTTATGATTGCCACTGAAGATTTGGCCTTTATAGTAGGGTCACATATTCTGTTTTCATCTAAGTTTTTTGGTTTCTTATCAGATTCTAGCTTGGTAAAATAGTTTGTCAGATAACTCCCTGGGGGAAAAAAAAAAAGTATAGTTCTGCTCTTTTTTAATGTTACTGGTGTCTCCAGGATGTGTATTTCATTCTATACAACTTAATGGGGATGTGTGATTTTTTTCTTTGTTTATTTTAATCCCATGGCTAGAAAAATGATTTCCTTAGCACAGACTCTTCATGAGAGGTGATGTAGAGAAAGGGGGAGATATTTCAGGCGATAGAAGGGACAAAGTCAGGGGAAGGATTGGTGTATAGACATGTATTTCTAACATCAGTGTACAAACTAATGTGCTGAGGGCTTTCTGAGCAATATCTACCTCTTAAAATTTAATGGTCAACAAATTTTAAGTTAATTTATTCTCAATAGCCTTCAGATCCTCTTACAAAGAAGATAGCTGAATATCCTCATTTTGAAAAACATGCAAAATTTTAGAGGAAACATAAGCATAAATTTAGAGTCCTGTCTCTTCATCTTCATATTTGAATGTTTGTCTGTTTCTGAGAAGAGGAAAAGGCTAAATGATTTACGCTCACATCATAAGAGTTATTTGTTCCACAGATTAATAATTAAAGCCTCAACTCTGAGTGGCTCAGTTTTACTCTGGACATTGTTTTTTACAATAGGCTGTGTCTCCTGAGTTACTGATGTGAATTTCCACTCTACCACTTCGTTGGACTCTGATTCTGAAATTTCTTGCTTAATTGAGGTTGGATGAAACCTACACATGACTAGAATCTTTTGGGTGAGGAAAGAGACAAGAAACTCTGTTACCATGCCTTGTTATTTGAAAAGGACAGCTATGGACTTTATTGAATTCCCAGTCCCCAGATAATTCTTTCTGAATTTTTAAAACAAAACCCTTGTGTCTGTACATTGCACATAAGGCATTTGAACTTGAAAGGCATGACAGATCATAAGCACATATAAGGAATTTAATATTAATTTATTTTCAAAATAATTGTTTTTAAAGTGGCTTTAACAGTACGGATATTTGCCTAATGGTTGTTGAATGACTGAGATGAGAAATATAAAAAATAAAGACCGTGATGCATAACATAATAAAAAACAATTCACAAAATAACATAACAAGTAACATAATAAAAAACTGTTCTGTAAAATTGAAAAGCATACAAAGACTAGATCATTGTACTTTGTCAGTAAGCAATGACAGGACATTTATTGTATCATTATTCTTCACTGGATGCTTTGTCCGGATGTAAGCTGAAGGTTGAAAGCATTGAGCCATCAAAACTGATAACAAAATCCAGTCCTCAGGGAACTCCCACTCAGGAAACTGAAGCAGAAATGATCTTATTAGAGTTTGTATGAAAGCAAATGAGAAATGATGCAAATTGTACAGCAGAGCATGATTCTGATATTTTCTGGCATCCATGAATCTTTACATTGTTCTAATCAGATTAGGTATAGATTTGCTGTCCTGTAATTAATTTTTATGACTTTAAATTATAAGAAACCAAAAGATTTGAAAGGCAGAGTCACCCTTTTTGTAGGATACAAAACACTACAGGGCTTGATGGACTTGCTCTGTCTTATCTAGTCCAAGGACTGGAGACTGGACTGGTTACCATGGTTTGGTGTCTGACAACAAGTTGATACTCTTCAGTCCAGGAAGGTTCTACAGGTATGGGACCTGCTTTTGTTTTTTTTTTTTTTCCTTGAAGCTTATATCTACAGTAGTTTTTTAGGGTTCTCTGTTCCATCTATTCAAAAACCAGCCTTGGGAAAATCTGTGAGATGTTCTGAAGTGGATATCCCTCAGTCACTGTAGTTATCACAGATTCCTTTGTATAAATAACCAGAAATACGATAAATATGGTTGATATTCCCAGGTGTCCCAGGGAGAACAAGTGACTGTTCTGTTCCATGATTGTCTTTCTGCTTCTAAGGACTTATCATTATGCAAAGTGTGTACAGTATGAAATACTTTGTGTGTGTGTGTATGTGAAAAAAAATCAGAACAATGAAACCCCAACAACAAAGCAAAAAAATGAGGTATTCATATACTCTATATGCTTTACTAATAAATTACCTCTGTTCAAGGAAAACATGTACAGAATTTGCCTGTGTGCCTTTATTTTGGCCATTAATTTCTCTTGGCTTTGTGCTGCTGTTGCTGCTTCTGATCACAGTTGTCAGAATAACAGAGAGCATATACAGATGGCAGCATTTTCCCATCTCTGTCATTAAAAGACACCACACAAGTATTTTCTTTTTTTCTGAACTACTCAGCTACTGACACTGTTTAAATACAGTGCTGCTTCATTGTTACTCCTTGGAGAAATCTTTATCTCAGCAGATGCAATCCCTGCCCTCATGGCCTTCAAATAGATGCTCTGCCCAAGATGTACAGAAAATCACATATAGTGATACACAGAGAGGAAAGGAGAAAGTCTCCTGTCCTTCATTTCCAGTCCTTCCAGATGGTATGTTTGCTTCTGGCTATATACACAGTAAGTTGTACTTGAGATCACAGGACAAGGAACCAGAGCAGATTTTTATTCATTGCATATCAAGTACTTTCACTTCATACTTTTTCTACTTATGAACAGGTTGTCTGGATTTTTTTGACCAAGTTCAAGCCCTATTTAATAACTTTTAAGCTGTTTTTGAGAATGCTTGGGCTTTTTGTTTCTCAGTCCTGATTAGCAAGAACTTTCCACAAATAGGACTTCATTCACTGCTTCTTTATCTATTCTTGGAAGTAATTTTTGGGCTTGACTGTCATCTTGCTAATTGCTGAAAACATTGCAGAAAAAATGGCCTACATTGTGTGTTGCAGCATTTTGTGAAAACAAACAAGAGAAAGCAAACATTAAATCACTGCCTATCAGCTCTGTGAGGTAAATATCTGCTTGTCTCCTCTTTTCCTTATTTGTGATTGACACTTTGTGACAGGACACCTATTTGTCAATGAGAGATAACCGTCCACGAACTGCCCAATTTTTATTGTAGAGTGACCTGCAGAAGATCTCACTTCTGTAGACTAAACCTGGAGCAGGCAAGTGCAGGAGTTTTTAGTTTATAAGTCCAGAGGCTTCCTACCCTGTATGAAGTAGCCATCACAGAAAAGATTCCTTCCAGGCACCAGAATTTTGCTGCTGCTCATCAGAAGAGTGGATTTGTTTAGTGGAAATGTTGAACCTGTAGATGATCCAGAGTGGACTGAGGAAAGAGTTGGATTTAACCTCTGATTTTGCTGAGCTGAATAAGTGTAACTTATTTTAAACTGTTCCTACATAATAGTGCTGCTAATGAAAGCCTTAATTCACTGGCTTAATTGTCTATTACAATTATTATTATAATAATGCTAATAGATAATCTCCTTATGAAGTAAAGTGGCTGTGTGGAGGAGGAACAGTGAAAGTCATACAGTTTTTAAGGAGAATCTCCACATAAGATCTCCAATGTTCTTACTGCAGAGTTATTCACAGTTGGGTCTGTTCTGTACTAGATGCTCTCCTGGGTGTCTTGGGGCATGACCTGGAGTTCGAGGTGCTGCCTGCTTTTTTGGAATTTAACCATGCCTTCACTGCCCAGTCCCTGGGAGGCTGTTCCAGAGTTTTTTGTTTGAGTCTCTGCCCAAGGGAAGGGGAAGATTGTTGTTGGAGATGGGAAAGATATCCCTTATATCAATCAGTTTCCTATTAGGCTCATGAGAAACTCAAGTCACTGACAGCCCTCTGTTTCCCCAATACTTTTAGGATCAGGCACCAGGGATTGCATTAATGGCTCCTGAAGAGGGAGAAAGGAAGATATCTACTGCAATAGATCTTTAGAGTATTTTCCCCCTGATAGTTTACTGATA
The DNA here is from genome assembly GCF_036417665.1 of Passer domesticus. NCBI lineage: Eukaryota > Metazoa > Chordata > Aves > Passeriformes > Passeridae > Passer > Passer domesticus. The sequence continues at coordinate 121,135,430 of NC_087474.1, read as the reverse complement.
GCTGGCTTAGATGAAGGTGCTTTTTCTTGCAATTTATAGCATCAAAATCTGACAAGAATAGGGCACTTCAGTTCCATTCTTTCTTTCTTGTTTTTGGCAGTGAATTTATTATTTTTCCCCCACTTGTTTCCCTCAGGAAGCACAGAGGGAGTGCAACTCCCACTGCTGTAGATCTTCACATTTATCTCTAGAATTCATACAGAGCTCAATGCACCATTGACAAATTACAGTGCAATTTCTTAACAGTTTCTTTTATACCATATGGAATCTTCCTAATGGCTGTAAGGTGAAAAGCATATCCAAATCCTAACCTGGTCTTCAATAGATGTAAACCTGTATGATGTAACTGCACTTTTTCCCCCTGTATTTGGCATTGGGAGCCAAGAAGCCATACCTTTGGGATCTAATCATGTAAGCACACAAAATTTTTTTGGAAGGGTGATGTCATCGTGAAGTCATGCAAGAACCTGAAATGACTGCTAAAGTGATTATGGTCAGTTGGATAAAAGTATATATTGTGCCAGCTCCAGAAATGCAATGAAGCTGGTGAACTTTTAAACTCCTGATATTTCTTTAAGCCCTTTATAGCTAGGAACTGCTGTACTTTTATTCTTTTAACTGAGTGATGGGATTATTTCAACTTTTGTATATTAAAAAAAAGCATTAAATGAATTGCATTAAGGAAAAGTGACATATTAATAACTCAGAGACAGCAATTTCATTTCCCAGTGCCTACTTTGGGTCCTTGTGGTCTTATATATCTTAATTTCAAAGTAGTTTCTTCAGGATTGAAGAATGGAGCTTAAGTGTGACTTCAGCATTAAAAAGTGCTTTTGATTTTGGCAATTCCTACATCTGCATGGACAGTTTTCTGTGCATGTGTCTCTTTTTTTTCAACTTTATGGTTGAACTGATTGAATGCACTGATTTTGTGGGTGGTAACATGAAAATAAATTCTTTTTTAGGACGTTACATTTGCTCAAAAATATTTCTGTTTCTCAGAGCAATGTACAAGCTAAACAGTGAGCATAATTTTTTTTTATCAGGTAATGATCTAATGGCATTAATTTACAACAAAAGAGTGTTAAAATCTCCATGTCATAATGAAAGGAAATTTAAAGTCTTGCTAGAGTATTCATCCTACCTGAAATAGGAGTGGCTCATATGTAATTTCCCACATCAGAAAAGTCAAAAAATAGATAGTCTTTTTCATTTGTGGATGTACCTAAAATGAGTTAAAATGGCCATCAGATTTTCTTCACAAATATTGATGTATATTTGAAGACTAGCTTGAGACTACAGATCAGAAAATCTCATTCCAAGTTAAGGATGTGGCTTTCCATCATTAATTTTAAAGTCAGAAAACTTCATTCATTTGCTGTATTGATTTGCTAATGAGAACACTTCTGTGTTCTCTTGTGTACTTGTTTTGTACATTGGCAGACCTCAGGACCTGGGTGATCTGGACATGACAGACAATCTCAACAGGATTGTTTCTGATGTATTATGCCTGAAATTCCATGCAGCACTTAATTTGAAAGATACAATTTTACTGAAGAATGACTTTTTCTCAGCTTTCTTGGTTTTCTGGTAAGGAGAAAGAAAAGTTGAGAGAAAATATGCAGACCATCAATTGTGCAATTAGGAAAACAGAGCTTCTGTGACTAGCTGGGTCCTCAAACTAATGTCCACTTAGCAGAAACCAGTTAAAGACTTCTGACTTTCAAATCTGGAAATGTCTACAAATCTAGAAAATTTTATCTAATGTATAGATATAAGCTCTTGTGTCTTCATTCCTTCACCTGTAAGAAAGCACTCCTTGATACCCTTTATTATTAAGGTGATGCCTTGGCTGAAATTCCTGTGTAAGGGAGGAGATCTTTGAGACACTGAGTTATGGACAATAAGACTTTTGGTAGAAATGATTGGTGCAAACATCTGCTTGCACAAGTTGAGCGGATACTTCTATGTGTTCTCTGAAGAAAATATATTTTTAAACCCAAATCCACTTGCAAACCTTTACATTCTTTTGAATGCAGATTATCAGCATTCATGGAAAAGAATGTATTATAAACATGAAGTTCTACTATGATTTCTGTGATGTCTGATTGTCATTTCTCACTGTGTGTGTAAGAAAAAAAGACACTTCATTTTGCTATATTCTCATTTCCAGATTTTTAAGTGGAGAAAGAGAAATGCACTTGAAGCTTTAAGTTCATGATCTCAAAGAAGACTGGGTAAACTCACTGTGATCTTACACATGCAGCTCTGAGGTAAAATTTGAAACAAAGATGCAGGTCAAGATTAAAACTTGAGTCAAAGGTCAGTGTTTGTCTTGAACTGTTCCATCCAGGTCTCTGGCACAGCACTGAGACCTGCAATAGCTGGCCCTGAGCAGCACCCCTGTGTTCACAGCCTGCTCTGCCCAGGCACTCTGCCTTATTCCTCCTCTCCCACTCCTAAAGCTGCAGAAAACCCTGGGGATAAGGACATGGCTCACAAGCCACAGTGTACACACTAGATCCTTTACAGAGGATTCACCCTGCCATGCTCTTGATCCCATTCAAATCCCACCGTCTCCTGAGTCTGCTCTTCCGAGAGAAAAGACAATCTCCCATATTATTAAATACAGGACTGAAACTAAGACAAAAACTGTTTGATAAAATTGTAAAGAAAAATATTCTTTATAGCACAGCAATTGTCAAAAGTCTCTCATGGATAGCCACAATGCTCATATTTTCTGGGCATATAACTATTGCCAGCCACCTCCTTCTTTATCTCTTCCGGTAGGTATATTCCCTGTGTATTCCACTGCTTTTCCCAAGTGAGGTCTGCCATAACAACAGCAATTTCTCCAAGTTCCTGAAAAATAAAACTTGCTCAGATTTAGTTGTCCCATTTTGAGGACATCCCTCTGACTGTGTAAGAATTAGTCAGTGTTGCATGGTAAAGGCATTTTTGTGATAGCTGGATGTACTTTTTCTACAGCCGTCTCTCATGTGAAGCATCTCTGCTGTAAATAGTTTAAGGAGCTGATGCAGCAGAACTTAAAAGTATTTCTGTAGGAATTTAGTGCCCATTTATCATGGCTGACCTTCCCAGGATGGGACAGCAATGTTTGCTGGTGCCTTTGCATTCTTTCAGACTCAATGCATTTTAATAATCCTGTAGTCAGCAGACTTCTGAAATATCAAAATATACAAACACATTTCACAAAAAAAGTCCAAACAAACCTTTGGATAGGGTGGTAGTACCAAAGGGGTCAAGGATAGATAGAAACAGAGATGTCTCAGAATGGCTTTGTAAATTATGGAAGAGATTTTTAAAACTCTGAATACTGGGAGAAAACACATTGGAATTTTAGCAAGATGGCGCCTCTATCCCTGCTTTAAAATTTATTCAAAGTCTACTGTTTAATTGCAAATTCTTATTCAAACTCAGGATATTTCAAATTCCACAGTGTTTTACTTGCTCCTGCTTGTGCCATAATCTTGGCTGAGTAATGAACCATCTTTCCCATCTGCCACGAACAGAGTATATGAGCAATTAGGTAAAGCTGAAGTGGCCTCAATAACTTCAAAAAGGGGTCACTTTTCTTTCATGTTGACAATCAATACTTTAGCTACATTGTTGCCTTGTGATTTTTTTTAGCTGCTTTATTACCCTGCATGCACACTTTTCTTCTCTCTCATTTTTATTCATGCAGCTCTGCATCTTTGTGAGTAGTTATTTCAACAAGTTGTGGATTCCAGATAATGGGTTTTGGCATCCTAATATTTTTTTCCTCTAAACATATTCAAAATATAAAGCATGTAAATTACTAAGATCACTCCTTTGAGATTCTATCCATTATTTTTTAAACGTTCTTTCCACTGTCTGTGAGGCTTCTGGGCCTTCTATATTAACAGATGGTGGTGATTTACTTATGAGTTCTTTCTCTATCATAGAAAGGCCAGTCTGAATTTCTCCTATTGCTGGACAAAAGCAGATGCTGTTACCTGAAATGAAACTGATACAGGTCCCTTCCTGAATTCCTGGTAGCATGATCACAGCACATGCACCAAATTTCTCTTTTATGTCCAAGTGTGAAGCAGGCCAGGTGTCCCATTGTTATTTTTTTTTTTTTTTAGTCAAGGAAGATGGTATTTTTCTCATAGATGAAACTAAATGGAAAGGAAAATGTTTGTTGAAGCAGATTACATTTGGCCTTTTGATGCTAGGAGATGTTTTTGGGGCATATGTATGAAAGTAAATCCAGAATAAAGAACATGGAATCAAGAGAAAAAAACACCTTTTACAGAGTTGCCTGGAAAACTATTTAACTTTATTTTTTAAAGCTTTTTTGCATTTTTCCATTGATAGGAAACTTTGTGGGAATAAAAACACCCCAGGGATGCAACAGTTCTGTTATTTTACTGACTCTGAGAGTCAAAAAGACCCCTCCAAACATCCTGCTAGCCTTTTCTCAGCAAGTACTTCCTCCATAGGAGAAAGATTCAATCTGCCACCCAAACTTGCATCTTTTATGAGTCAAGTTAGTGTATCCAATGCAATTTTTTTCTGTTTTTTTTTTTTTTGATTGTTTGTTTTGGGGGTTTTTTGGGTGGTTTTTTCTGTTTGTTTGGTTTATTTTTATTTTTTGTAAAAATCTGGTAACTTCTTGCTGTAAAATATGAGTATGGCCCTGTGATTAAAAATCATAATTTCATTCAGTAAGAGTAGGGCTAGAGCTAAGGAATGTTTACTTTCCACATTGCTTTCTGCACATTTCAAAAACTTCCATTCAGATTAACGGTGTGGTCCTGTGACTTGATTTTACACGACTTTAATCAAAACTTCATTGCCTATCCAGATGTATTGCCACTACCAGGAGAAGCACAAAAATAATATCTGAATGAATTATATAATCCATTCATATGAAGCTATACATTGTCTGGATGTATGTAAAGATAAACATATATACAGAGATATGGATGAATGTATGTATATGTTGATTAGATCATTAAAGCCATGCCAGGTCAGTTTTATTATGTCAGATAAATTATCTGAAGAACTGTTAAAATTTTTATTTCATTTATATTTTCTCTAAAATAAATTTTCATTTTTTAAATAAAATAATTTTGAAACACATCTCCTTATATTTTTTATTGATGTCTCAGCCCTTTCCTTGATTTTTCTGCAGCAAAATATCAAAAGGAAACAAAGAGTTATACAATAAAAAAGAAACTAACACATCCCAAAGAGTTTTCCCATTAGAAAAAAAAACAAAAAAAACCAGGTCATCTTTGGTTGGTTTTTTTTCCCCCTTTAAATTAGTTTTTTCTAGGACTTATGGAAAGTGTAAAATTTTCATAACAAACTTTCATTGTCTTACCAGGAGAGCTGGCTAGTTTGTTCAGGTTTGAAAATGGCCAAACCAGGAATAAATTTGAAGTTCATTGTGGCTGTTCTAAATGCTTGCTTGGACATGGTCCATACATCTGCTCTGCTGCAGCAGGGTTGTTTACAAATTTGTTTACAAATTTACCTGCCTAATTGCTTGTGTTGAAATAATGCTTATTTAGTGCAGTGGTATTTGACAGGATTAGTAGTTCTTCCTGCTTGCTTTTACCAGGGTGAGTGATGGCTTTGGATGTGAGAGGAAATAAGTTCTGTGTCTTTCAAACCTGCATTTGTTCATATACAGAGCAAATACAAAGTATGTGATATGGGTATAGTTCTGTTAGATGCTTGAGTTGAGATGCTCTCCTCAAGCCTTCTTGAGGAGAAGGCTTTGGGGAAATCTAACTGCAGCCTCTCAATACATAAGTGGGGTTTAAAAGAAAGATGAAAACAATTTACTGGGATCAACAACAATAGGAAAAGAGGAAATTTTAAACTAAAGGAGTGTAGATTCAGACTAGACATCAGGAAGAATTTTTGTTTACAATGGGGATGCCCAGAGTGTGGATTCCCAATTCCTACAAACATTCAAGGTCTGATTGAAAGGTTTTTAGCCACCTGATCTAGCTGAACATATCCCTGGCGGGGGTTGGGCTAGGTGACCTTTAAAGGACCCTTCCAACTCAAGGCTTTATATGAGTCTAAGAAGTGATTTAAAACATACCTGTGTGACTCAGATGACTGTCGCAGCAGTTCTTGGATTAATCTTTGAGTATTTATGATCCACTACTACAGGTAGATGTGATAATGCATTTTTCTCTTTTTCATGTAGTCCAGGTGAAACATGTTGATCTTTTTCATGTTGGACAGCTCATATCTGGCAGATTTCACACACAGGAGGTGTTCTGTGGCTGTCTTCAGGTTGTTTGTGACCCCTGTGGTAGGTCTGGCATCTCACCAAAGACTGACATCAAACACTGGCAGGGCTGATGTTAGCAGTGACCCTAAAATGTCTGGTAGTGGTGGCTTGATTATCTCACAGGGTCCCACCTCTATAAAGGCTTTTAAAAATGATAAATCGTGTTAGATTGCAGCTTCTTTGACACATCACAATCCTTTTTGCTGCTAAGTGATCCTGTATAATTCTTGCATTAAATCTGGCAACTGAGTCAATGTTATCAAAAGAAGCACACACTTTTAGTGGGTTTTTCCACAATTTTATTTAACCATTTTATTCCACCATTTTATTTAACTTTAAAATAGGAGGCAAAAGTGTGTTTCATAAGTATTTCTGAACAGAAGGCTATTACATTCATCCACTATACTGGCAATTTTATCATATGATAAAATTTTCTCACCAGACTTAAAGCCAGCACACTTTCCCCACTGGGCAGGTCTTATACATGAGAATAAACTACAAATTTCATTTGATCTCTGTTGCAAATCTGATTATTGTCTAAAATTCTCCATAATGCACTTCACCCAGCCATTATCAGTCTTGCAAGCAAGTTGTGTCAGTCTAGGTCAGTGACAGGCAGACTTTTGGGTGGCGCTCACACAAAGAATCCCTCACATGCTGTACCAAGCATTAGGTGATCATTCTCACAGTATCTGTGGTCCTGCTGCCTTGTGGATGTGGAGAATTTTTGATTGTTTAAATAAGAACTACCGTTGGCTTTGGCTTCTGAATATGTCTTAATGAAATAAAAATAAATGCTTTCAGGAAAAGCCTTTTCTTCTATTTGTATTTCTGTCAAGGCTCCAATACACCAGAGGTTTGAAATAAAAAGAACTTTTTCTTTTGTATGCTACTGCAGAGCTCTTCAGTTGACAGCTTGATGATGTGGTGTTAGTATTTTTAATTCCACTCACTGAGTAAATTTCAGAGTTGAAAGAGTTCCATTTGCTAGTGGGGAAAATATATATAGATTGTTCAACATTGGTTAGAAGTGCATATCACAGGTGTTCCAGTGTGAAGATTCCTGTGAAGAGCATAACCACATCATAGTTATAGTCCTCAAATTTGAATGTCTTTTTCACTGCAACTCTATTGTGATACAGGTATAAGAGATGGAAAGAATAAATAATATGTCCATGTTTATGCTGTCACATTGCAGCTGATCTGAAGCTGCCCCCTAAACTCAATCAGCCTAATAGTAAACAAGTCCCTGGATAAGGCAGGGAGAGGTTGAATTCAAAACCAAGCAAAGACCTCAGCCAACCCTGTTCTAGCTGAGATGAAAATACACCACTGGACTGAGAGAGCTGGGCAGAGAGAGGTCTCATCCAACCAACCATCTGAGCCCGGGAAATCCCAAGCCCTATAAAAGGGATGGCCACATTAAACTCATGGCTGTTTTCTGATGACCCCCTAGTGTTGTGTCCTGTGTCTGTCTCCAACCCACAACTCCACATATCATGTTTAGGCATCAAAACCTTGAACCCAAGCAGAAATTTCCTCTAAGATGCTGATATTCCAAGCCTTTTCCCTAATGGTTGGATAATTGAAAATGCATGTACTCTAGGCAAAGGTTGTTTTAAAGCATCAGGGAAATTATTGTGTGGTACTTACAGGTAGTTTACAAGTACAGAAATGCCCTAAAATATATACATTACTTATTCAGAAATGCACAGTAGACACTGCATGGTTAATTTTGACAGACCTGAATTTAGAAGACTGCCTAAAGAAGCTGTAACATTTTTTATAACTATAAAATAATTAGGTATTTATATAAAAATTATTCTATGTATGATGCACATTTGCTATTTTGAAAACATATTTTGTGCATTAAAAAAGTGCCTTTTTAATTTTGATATTAACTGCTTTTTATTTATTTTAATTGCTAGTTAAATAAACCCACATAAATCAAACCAAACCAAACCCACCAACACGTGAGGTAGGACAATAAAGCTATCAGTTAAACTAGGAGCACCTGCACACCCTGACCTTGCAGCTCTGTCCACAGTAGTTATCATTTATGACTAGATCAGGTGTTTGAAAATTAGAGTTGTCAAAAGCACTTATGAGTTACCTCTCTATTTGCTCCTTGCATTCATTGCTCTAAATGCTGAGGAAGGGCAAGCAGTGACTACTTAAAAATTAATGCAGAACTGACTGTCTGATTTATGAAATATAAATGTGACTAAAATCTTTGTGAAGCTTCTTTTTTTTCTGTTGACATCATCACTTCTGTGGTTGTAACCACACTTCATGATTCAGATGTCTCAGTTTTCCTTTGTAAATCTAGTTAGAGATGATACAAAGCAGAGTTAACACTCTTCAACCAGACAGGTCTTTTCAATTGTTTCTCATCTTGCATTAATAGACACTTTTATAAGTACAGATAAGGAAACAATTTTGTTTTGAAAAATACCAAGTTTCTTTTGAAGACAAAATTCATCAGGAGTGCAATGCATGGAAAATTTTGTCAGGAAAGATTTAAAGTACAGCCTGGGTTATATGTCTGGTAATTTCCTTAAGATAAAAATACTAAAGAAACACAACGTAAAAAATTTTTGTTCTGCAAACACTAACTATATGTTTATTGCTAGCAAATATTCACTGATTACTTTTGAGTAAGCTGGGAAGGCTTCTTTTATATTTTATTTAGTCTAAGTTTTTTTTTTTTATTTTGGGTTGTGTTGGCTAGTTTGTTTTTTTGATTGTTTGTTTGGTTTTTTTTTTACTTTGGTTTGTTTGAGAGTTTTTGTGTTTTTTTAAAGCTTTGGGGACTTCTTAGACTTTATATTCTTAGGCAGGACTCAAGATTCATGTCTTAAAATTTCAATAAAACCTTGTCTTATCCCTTCCTACAAAAATTTCAACTGAGCAGTGACCTCCTTCGACCCATATGGCAACTTATTTCCCATCAGGCCCCTCTGGATTTCTGATTGTCTTGAAGGAGTTTTATGTTTCATACTCTTCTGTTGTATGTTGGACCCTTCTCTTCTCACATAAGAATGTGCTGTGAAACTGTACTATCTCATGCTTTTAACTTTAAAAAAATGTCCTCTTGAAAACAGGAGTCAGTTGGCCTCCTACAAGAATATTCCAGTGAGACTGCTCTCAGCTCTTGCTGTTTGAATGGTAATGAAAGTATTTCATGGATGGAGACAACTTCAGATTTCTTGAGTTGGTTTATAAAGACCTGTTTGACCCTCAAACAATAATAGGCACTGAGTGCCTGACATACTGATGGAAACTCATAGCTAGTGAATGAAAGTAACCTATAATTTAAAAACCAAAGTATATTTCCATTTAACCTCCTCAAAAAAAATCTAACCCTGCACAAATATCTTATCACTTTTTTTTTATTAGGTGGTTAAAATGTTTAATAGGAAGCTTTATTTTATGGGATTCAGAGTAGGCTTGTCATTTATCTAAATGACTGCTTCCTTAAATTGCAAACTCACTTCTGACAATGGAATGACTTAATTCAAAGTTAATATGGAAAATCTTTATTTAATTGTATCTAACGTCCTGGCTTGCAAGGAGAGTGTTTTGAATACTAACTTAGCAGTCAAAATAATAAAAAGCCACTTTGGAGTCCAGCTAAGAAAGATGACAGAAGGCAAAGACATAGAGGAGGAAGGCTGAATCTGGTGTCTCATCATAGTAAGGATGGCATAAATAGGGTAGGCAACTTCTCTTTCACCTTCTAAGAAATAACACACACTATGGCTTTCAAAATTCATATGTTCTGCAGTGCCATCTGTTGGACGTAACCACCTGTTTTAGGCAAAAGAGAGTTAATTGGTACTTAAAGACTTTGGGGACAGCACTATCTTGTAGATAAAATTTTCTTTTTCTTCGGTAAAAGTATGCTTTTAATGAAAAATAGTTTAATGTGGCAATTAAGATTTTCAGCTACACATGCATATTGTAAAAGCTTTCCAGCTAACAAATAACTATAGACATGGGCATATGTAGGTAATTTATTCATCAGGAATCTTTCTATAGAATTCATGAATTTTGGTAGCTGAGCTGCTGCTGGTCCCCAGTTCCTGAAAAAGTTGTTTGATGAAGATTCTCCCCCTCTATTACTCTCTCATAACACTTCAGCTGGACAGATGCATTCAGCTCTGGGACCCCTAACATAAGAAGGACCTGGACTTGTTGGGCCATGAACATGATCGGAGATATGGAGCACTTCACCTTTGAGAAAAGGCTGAGAGAGCTGAGGTTGTTCAGTCTGGAGAAGAGAAGCCTCTAGGGAGACCATATAACAGCTTCTAGTACCTAAAGGGGCTATAAAAGAGCTGAAGAGGGCTTCCGATTTGCACCTGGTAGTGACAGAACAAAAGGGACTGTCTAAAGTGAAAGAGGGTAGGGTTACATTAGATATTAGAAGGAAATTCTTTAGTGTGAGGATGGTGAGGCACTGGACATGTTGAACAGGGAAGTCGTGGCTGCTTCATCCCTGGAGGTGTTCAAAACAGGGTTGGATGGGTACTCTCCGAGCAACCTGATCTAATTGAAAATGTCCCTGTCCATGGCAGAGGGCTTGGAACAAGATGATCTTTAACATCCCAACCAACTCAAACCATTCTATGATTCTACAAGTTAAAATTATGTTAATTCTCTGAACTAAGAGCCCTTAGATCTCACTATCATACAATGACTTAGACAAGAAATAAATGAAAAAAATCCCTTAATCTTCACTTTTTAAAGTTGTGATTAAATATCTCAGAGATTCTTTCAACATGGCATTGAAGTAGGTCAAAGACAAATATGGCTGAAAATAAAATATCAAATGCTCACTTGGAATAACTAAAAAATATCAGTTAAGGGCCAGTATTCTCTGAAAGAGTGCATAGGAAAAATAAATGCAGATAATACAAAGATATGTCTTTTGGAAAACATAAACTTCTAGGATAATCAAAGACAGACTTCAAATGCAGAGGGTTCTTTGCACAAGTTGACCAAAAGTTCAGGTGTTGAATTTTTAGGTCATGCATTAGAAATATGACTTTGTTTAATCACTTTTGTGTCAAAAGCGAGTGCCTGCTCATGTCAGTAAAAATTGTGATGTTCTTGTTTTATAGCATATATTTGAATAATTTAACAAGGACAATAACTGTTCTCTTTTTTAAAAATTATTTTAATCTCAAAATATCTACAAAAAAAGTAGTTACCATAGCAATGTTTTTATGATTGGTAATGTGTGTTTGGAGAAGGTTTGGAGAAATTATATAGAAACAACATTGTATTTGGACAATTTCCTATAATTAGCAGGATTACTAGTTTCATGGAAGATTGGAACAACCTCAAAGTTAGTTTTCTATTTTCTCTCTTCCCCTAAAAATTTCCATGCTGCACTGGTGATTGAGAACTGTGCTGTGTTTATGAGTTATCAGAGTTCACTCTGCCACTGTTTGAGAAGCATCTCTTGAGATTTACACTTCCAGTAGCAGTCAAGTGAGAACAGAAAACATCAACCTTGTGAAAAATGCAGAAAGCCAATGAAGAAGAGAAAGATACATCCCACTAATAAGATGGGCAATTTCTTCATTAATGATTCATCTGAACTCTTTCCCTAGTTCTGCAGCCTGCTAGTATCTAAAAACTTATTCACCATATTGATGTTCAGGAACTGAGGATGAATTTGAATTCCACACCTTTTGATTAACTCCAACTTTACAGGAACAAAGTGAAGGACATTTTAAAAATCACAGCATGATCCTGTTACATCTTTTACTCTTTTTTAGGATTTAGAAAAAAGAAATAATGAATTTGTAATTTTATTTGACTTAGCACTAAATGTTCTCCTTCAAACCAAAGATTAGCTGGAATTGTGGAAAGGAGACCTTTATTCAAGCTGTGGCCATGAACTGTCAGATAAGCAAGTTTAATAGTTACTGGTTTAATCTAAATGGTTGACATAAAACTGTCAATATTTTTTTTCTAAATATTATTTACAGGAGAATGTAATGAATGGCACTCCTTAAAGGCATTTTGGGAATATGAACAAGCCATAAGACCTACAATTTTTACATATCTATCTCTTTATTTCATTGTCGTTAGTCTAAATCCCAACTGCCATTACAAGCAGAATAAAAAGTATTCCAGTCTCTCAGTTGGCTGCTCTATTTTGTATGCAGATAAGTTCAGAGGTGAGGATGAATTAATTTGCTGTGATGAGCAGCAGGTGCTCTGTGTGGGTGTCCCTACTTGAAAGACACATTATGAGACCCTATATCATGTTCTTAATATTTTCCTGATTAGAATGGATCTGGTTTATATGTGATGTTTCTGAAAAATAACATTTCAAAGTCACTTACTTGTACAGATGGTGCCACAGTAGCATATGTATAGCTGCATTTGAACACCTGTGAAAAGCAGAGATTTTATAAAATGAAGAAGAGAAATTTCTGGCAGACATCATGATTTCATTACCAGAATGTAGAAATTTTGTCAGGTGCAGCTGTTTCTTTTTTTCTATTCATTCCATCAGCCCATTGTTCTCCATTTTAAGACACAGTTAAGTACAAGCACATTACATACTAAGAAACCTTACAACTTCTTTCCTGTTTTCCCAGCATTTACTTATGGTGAGAAGATGAGAACAGTAATTTCTCATTCTTGTAAACAAACCTGAAGTTTAACATGATATGAGAAATCCCATCAGGTGCCCTAAAGAAACTGGAGGATTTGAGCACTCTAACCCTTTAATTCACCATTAGTATCTAAGGGTTGTTCTGCAATCTTCATTTAATTCGTATAAAGAATACATTAACGAAAACCATGGTGTCGTAGGTTAAGAAGGAAGTGAGTTTTTTGGGAGGTTGTGGTCAAACCAATCAGTGCTTGGATTTGACCACCTGGTTTGGCCACTGAAGGTATGGACTGCCTCTGAGAACACAGGGGGTTAAAAGCAAGAACTCCCAGGAGAACTCTCTCTTGGTTCTGGTCCGTGAAGGAGCTCAGAGCTCCCCTGCCCAGCTGGGGCTGGCTGGGGGAGGTGAAGCCATGCGGCTGGGTGAGGTAGGCCGGAGCCTTGGGCAGAGGAGGGGGCAAAGGCCTTGCAAGATGGAAGGGTGGAGGAGCCCTGAGAAACATCGGGGCCCCCCCCTCCTACCCCCCAGGAGACAGAGAGAGAGAGAGCCAGTGCCTGTGCTGCCTTGGAATTCGATATCATGGACTGACAGCATGGCGGGCCAGAAGTGGGGGATGCGGCGAGAGAAGGTGCCCAGCAGCTGTGGGAGTTCTGGGCAGACAGAGGTGAAGATTTTAACCCCTTGGTAGAATAATGGAAACCTTACAAATACTGATCCTCCTGAATCTGAATGAGGAGAGATGAAGCATGATGAAATGGGCAAGTGTGAGGAAAGCTGGTGCACGTGAGAGATGTCAGAAGAGGTGAGAAGAATCCTAGGTGGGAAGAGATGATGGAGTGGCCTTGAGCTGGACTCTTTCTTGTATGGCCATGGACAGACCCATGTTTTTCCTGTGACCCGGAAACTGTGTTTAGGGGGAGGCAATGCCTTGGAGTCAGGAGTGAAGCAGCGGCGTGAACTGAGACAGCTGAGGAAGGTGTGGGATGCTCTCTGTCTCTGTGGAGGGGAAGATCTCTATTCACGAAGCCCCTTGGCCCCAGGGGGGAAATTTGGGGTGCAAATTTACCAAAGTAAATTTGTGTCCCGAAGTTGAGAGACTGTTGCCTCTGGAAGTGGGTGGAGCATCCTTAAACAGGGAACCCTAAAAGCAGTCCTGGCCCATGTGCAGTGGTGAGAGCACTGGACATAGGGGGGAAGAAGTCACGAGGGCCGATGTTCTCTGGGCAGTGCCACGAGTGACACGGAAACACAAGAGGTTTCAATTGTGTTTTTGGAGGAAGCCTATGGTGCAAGGGAGGACTCCTCTCTCCCTGATGGATTTGAGGGTTGATTATTTGAGGGGTGATGATGGACTTAAAGTTGATTATTTGAGAGATAGTGACGGGGTGGAAATCTATGGTGTTATTTCATTCTGTGGAGAAAATGGAGGGGAGGAGGAGGAGTGTGTTTGGAGGGTTGTCATTCTTCATTCTGTGTGTGTTTCTTTTTTTAGAGTTTGTAGTTAATAAAGTTTGTTTCCTTTATTCCTAAATTGGAGCCTGCTTTGGTCTGTTCCTGATCACATCTCACAGAAGCCACTAGAGAAAGTGTATTTTCATGGAGGCACTGGCACTGTGCCAGAGTCAAACCATGACACATGGCAAGCCCGGTGTGCTGCCACCTCAGGACCATGTCGGTCAAGAGTGGTGCGGAAATTAAAATAAAGGATGGGCTTGATGGAGTAACCTGAAACAGAAAAACTTTTAATAAATGGTAAAACAACAAACACGACAGACCCAACAGTAGGTATAGAAGCACTCCAAGAAGCAAGGGCCAAGGTGAATACAGAGTGTATGAAGGGTAAGTTGGGGGAGGAGTGTAAGGGTGAGGATCCAATGAGGAACAAGAGTTAGGAATATTTAAATTACTGCACAAAATCTTAACCAATAGCAAGAAGGAGAACAGAGAACTTTCTAGAACCAAGTCCTTACGAGGATAAGACTATTTACGTACTGATTCCCAGAGGGCAATGCTGATGGAATTCTGCTCACCCTAAGCTGAGTGTAGGTCTACAGCCTGGAGTCCCCTGGTATTCTGTTGGTAGTTGTGTTCTGATTGGTCTTCACAAAAGGTTCCTACTTATTGTCTTTGCTGTCTTTAAGCACACACATAATATTTATTTTGAACACTTTCATTTTGTTTTCCTTGTTTCCAATATGTACGTGTAAATAGAAACAGAAACAAGGCTAAATTCTTATTTATGAATTGGTAAGTTTTCAAATTTTTAGGAAATAACTTTTTGGTTTAGAAGTCATGCTTTAATTCTTTCTGTAGTCACATTTTGCTTGGTTGACTATTTTGTCCTAATAAATCTGAATAAATTGCTGGTTTTGTCCTCATACTTTCCTGAATAAATGATGACTAAGAATGAAACACAAACCTCATTTAATGGTCAGCAAGGGATTGCACAACGGTGCATGTCCTCAGGGTGTGTTAGCTATGATAATGTGTCCCTTAACATCCTCATTCCCTTTGCATCCTCATTCCCTTAGCATTCTCAGCACGTGCCCCTTATCTGGTCTGTCTGCAAGGTCACCTGGCAGTGAATGAACTTGAGGCCAACAAAAAGCAGGACTGGGAGACCTGTTTTGAGTGATAGAATCATAGAATCATAGAATATCCTAAGCTGAAAGGGACCCACAAGGATCATTGAAGCCCAATTACTGCCCCTGCACAGGTTAGCCTCAAGAGCCTGCTTTCTGTATGGCTCCATCTAGTCATAGAAACCTTAGATGGATATTGCTGATTCCTTGACCTCCTGAGTGAATTCTGAATAGGAAAAGAGTGTGTTTCCCCCACTTCTCCAGGTTTAAGTTTCCATTGTGAAGGGATGGGCAAGGTTGTGTTAAGGTTTGGAATAATCCTGTAGTTAAAAGACTTTTTATGATACTGTGCAAAGAATTGTGTACAAAGATTTCTAGTATACACTTTCAAGTGAATATTCATATTAAAATAAAAGACCTCTTGTACATCTTAAAACTTGTACATCTTTGAAAATACTTGGCATTTAGGGCAAATGCTCTATTCAGAGCATTTTCTTCTGACAGCACTTCTTCTAACAACACTTCTTCTATCCTTACAACAAAAAAACTGTTCCTTTGTATCATGACTGTGATGTTATTTTACCATGGAAAAGTTACTTGAGTTTATGCATGAGTTTCTTCTGAAGAATGAGAAGTGCTAGAGATAACTGTTCTCAGTAGAGAAAACATCATTTGTTGTACCCAAAATACACATTAATCTTATTTTAAAAATTTCCAAAATGACTGTTGCTTTAGTCCTGTAACATGGAATGAATATTGACAGAGAAGCATAAAACAGGGATAATGAAACTATGTAGTAGCATGCAGTGGTGGAGATGAGAGCAGAAGGTAGCTGGAAGAAGGAGTTAAATCCACATTTTTAAACTTTCCCATTAATTATATAGGAGGAAACATTGCCATTAATGATGTAGGAAATTTTTTATAGTAGAGGCAGGAACATTGCAACTGCAGTTTTGAAAAAGTCAAAAAAGAGAGGTTTTTAAATAAAATATAATTTTATCTCGGGAAATCTCTGATCAACCTTGAGACTGGCCAGGGCTGAGGGAAAAACATTGTGTGATTCTTTTTTCTTAAGAAGTTTTCTAGATACTTATTGGTCTCAGAAACAAGATGCAACATTGAAAGACCTCCTGGCCTGCCAAATAAGGTCATTCCCACAGCTTTAATGACAAGGTCTGGTAGACATTTTCCAAGGCTATGGAGCATCCTCTGCTTTCATTAATTAGAAAACAGAAATCAGTGCATAGTTTTACTGATATCATGCAGCCACAAAAATTTTGTCTTGAGATTTTAAGGTGATACAATAACTCTCTTATTTTTCTCAAACTGCTGTTAGCAAGTCACATAGTATGCTTTATTCTGGAAATGCCTATATTCAATGTGGGGTGAGTATATACTCCACTACATTAAATTTATAAAATGTTTTGGGATTCTTTGAGATGAAATGAGCTATATAAATGCAAGCTGGTATTATGTTTGCAAAATCTGTGTGACTGAGAAGATCAATCTTCCAGAAAAATGTCAGCAGATACAACCAGTTTATTATTTCTGAAGGCTGAGAATAAGAATGTGATAGAAAATAAAATCAGCAGACTGGGTAAAAATGATTTGTTTTGGTTTCTTTTCCTTCATGAAAAAAACCAATGGATTCTAGAAAATATCAAATAATATTTCAGACTTGACCTTTTGTAGTTCATATAGCCCATCATCCTTATGTATCACAGCCTCTGTCTTGCCTGCATGAAAAATTATGATAGCTAATAATGCACATAGATATGAGACATAGTCAAATGTGAGTGAATAATTGAAAGCATTGCTTTCAAGCTACTTTTGTAGAAATCTGTCCAGGTGCTAATGTGTTATAAATTGGTTTTATGCATAGGATAGTTCCTTCCTACATATTTCACAAAGACACATTTTAGACATTCAGCATGACATCCTCTTTATCACAGTCTTGGATTCTGAAATTCAAAGAGTAGGGCTAAGTGATAAAGCCAAACTCAAGAAGACTACAAATTTTAAAACAGCAGGAAGAGACAAGGTCCTATCTTACAACCTCTGAGTTGCCAAGTCTGTGATTTCTTTTAGCACTGGATATCTACCCAGTTTCAATAGGGAAAGACAAGAAAGTGCCTTCTCTTGAGGCACTTGTGCATCTGGCTGTGGCTGGCAGGTTCAATAGCTGCTTGTCTGGAACAGATCCTTATGCCTTTCTGTCTCTGCCATCCTGGACACTTCAGAGACAAAAACTGGTCGTGCCTCATTTGTCTCTGAGTGAATGTGATCTGTGAAAAGCCATGTTTAAGCTGTCTGGTCAAGGACTTGAGAAAATGAGGCAGATGTAAGCTGGAAAAAAAATGCAAGCGGTTCACTGTCGTATTCAAAGGTGCCCTGTCTCAGTTGTCTCCAGAAGAAACAGAGATTAAGGTCTGATGTTTCCAATCACATGTAGTGACATAGAAAGTGATGTACTGTCTGTGCACAATTGTTGCAGCTTATAAGCACCCAACATGCTGTGAAGCCATGGCTGGGCTCAAAAGAGTGAACACAGTGGATGATACATGTGGGCCAGCAACCTGCAGGGCACTGGGCCACCTGTAATGTAGTTAATAGTTTATTCTGCTCTTTTTAACCTGCAAAGTTGAAAGAACTCATTTTAACAGTCATCACTGAAGCAGACATTGAAATATATTTACAAGTAAAACTGAAAGCAGATAATTATTCCACTGCCAGCTATTTGTAAAATGTCCCTGTTTTGGAAAGAATTTCAAATGTAAGTTCAAAGATTGGTTTTGCTCCATAGAAGGTGCAACCTTCCATTTAAACACTTTTCTATTAGATATTTGACAACAATTATTCTTCAGGACAAAAGACTTTCATCCAACCAAGTAACAGCAAAAACAGGCTCTTACTTTTTAAATTCTTCCACGCTAAATTGCATGGAAATGTTAATTGTTTATTAAGGAACCGTAGGCTGAAAACTAATTTCTCAGAGTGGCTGGTGGAAAGAAACAAATACCACAAAAACAACTTCTGTGGAAATTGGGATAGTCTGAAAACAATGACAAAACTGAATAAAACACCACGTAATATTCTCAAAGAAGTCATGCAAGGTTTAATTACCTGAAATGGAATGTACCAGAAGTCTTTATTGATTTCAGATAAAGCTTTTGGTGCTTGACACTCTGAAAATCAACTACTTGTTAGAAATTTTCCATTAAAATCTTACTGCATACAAATTACAGTTTTTGCAAGGGTTCAATTACATGGAATTTTTTAAAAACCTCATAAAGAAAAAAAAGCCCTTAGATGTTGCATTTTTCAAATGATCTACTTTCAGTTAGCTGTCACGTTTTCTGTTTAGGTAGGCTCAATGAAGAAAAACAGATTGCTTTGTTTCACTTGAATCCACAAGCCAGAAAGGATGTTTCCCTCAAAAGGTTTGGAAAAGGGAGCTTAAGATCCTGGCTCCAAAATCTAAAAGCCCCAAGTATGCCTGAAAGGGGATGCCATCAATACACACCTTGGAAACATCTCACTGCACATTTTGTCTACTTTTTAGACTGTCTGGTGCTTCTCATCTCCCAAGACTGAGCAGGTACAAATGCCTCTGCATGTTTTCCATTTCTCCGTCAAAGCAGCCACCAGCTGCAAAACTTTTTCAGTGTTGGGGAGCAAACAAGAAAGTGACCCTCAAAACCTCCTGGCTCACATGTGGCAGAAATCCTCAGGTTACATTTTGCTTTTCAGAAGAAGAATCTAAGCTATCATCTTGCGGAGGAGTTGTTGTTGAAACAACTCTGATTTCACTTTAGTCTTGTGGTTCCGTGTGCAAGATCCCCAAACCCCTTTCTGTGGTTGAGAACTATCATTGATCAGGAGATATTAAAAATAGGAAAGCCCAAAGCAGTTTCTGCATTTTTGTTGTACTATTTTGTTGCTTTTGTCAAGTCCAGGGCCCCATCCTAAAGTTATCTGAACTGTCAGAGTCTATTGCTTAAGAAGAATCAGTAGATTTTGCCTTTTTTACTTCTATTAAGCTTGTGTGGAAACTTGAAATGCAAAGTGAAGGCTTTTCAAATCACGTTTGCCCGTGGGTATTTACTTTGGCATCTGGACTATTTCTAGCACTTTGTGATTAATACCTGAACAGTCTTCACCCGTTCTGCTCAGTTTGCATGTGTCAGTCCCATAGTTATTCATCCAGGCTTTAACTTAAGATGTTACAATATTAGTCAATTTATTTTTCTTTTCTAATTTATTTTTTGTTTTGTTTTTAAAAAGGAAAACATGGGGGTGGGGGAGGGTTATATATTTTTTCTTTTTTCTTTTTTTTTTTAAAGGAGGAAAATGTAGGGGTTTTTTATATTCTTAACAACTTAATTAAGTATAAAGCATTAACTTAGTTTTAAAAATGGGGATCTGAAAATTGGCACAAGTGCAGCTCAAACCTAGCACCTCAAAATATCAGTTGGATGTCTGAATTACTTACGATTTTACCCTAAGGATTTATCCCAAACTTCATCTTTTTGTTAACTTTGCTGTGTCGTCTATGAACTTGCATGTTTATACTGGATGAAAAAAAATGAACCTCATCCATGACTCAGAACACACCTTTTTCTGGCCAGCAGTGACCATAAACCATTGTTGTTCAACAAACAGTAGTCACTGGCCATCTGTTGCTTGATAAGAATGCTTTTTATCCTGTAGAGTTAGGTTGATGTAAGCAGTTTGCTGCCACTCAGAAGTGTGGTCCTTTTGACTGTTCCAATGTCCTTGTCTGAACTTTCCCATTCTTTTTTTTTTTGTTAAGATTGACACTCATTTTCCTGCCACTGACTCTCTTTGCCCCATTAAGTACTTGGTTTAACTCTGCAGAAATCTTTTACTGTTCATCAGTGGAGGGTTGGTCTCATGCTGGACAAAAAAATGTATATATATATATATATATACATATATATATATATAATATAACTGAAGGGTGTTCGAGGACTCTGTTTTCTGTAGTAACTCATTTAGTCTTAGTTTTAGTCTTACATTTAGTCTCACTAGTCAGTGAAAAATCCCTGTCACAGTGGTTCCCCTTAGCACTGGAGGGAATGGGGGAGGTGGAGCCCACACAGGTAACACCAAACTCTTACACTCCTGGAACTGTGGACAAATTATGTGATGCTTACCACTGAGAAGCATTAAGTGTTCTCTAAATCCTATTATCACCTATTGTCAGAAGGTTGGTTTTGTTTTGTTTTTTTAAATTTCAACCAGCCTAAGGCAACTTTGCAAAAGCCTGCCTCTTTGGATGGAATTAATTTTCACTAACAAATATGAATTTTAAAAAAATTATTGTCAAAATATCAGGGAAGGACAGCTTATCTTAGCTTTGAGCAATATTAAGTCTATTAGAACTGAATAAATTTCAATGAAGGTCGATGTTTGAGCTCTTTTAGAGCCACAAATGTAAGAGTTTTGCTTCCTTCATTACAACTGGCTCTACATAAAAAGGTATCATTATATAATAGAAGTAAACATTCCTTTTTACAAGTTTATTGTACTTGCTAAAATAAAATAGGATGTTGTGGTCATGATAATCTTAGGATATAACAGAACTTATGCAGATGGGTTATATCTTTTATTTTACCTAGTGATGCAGCTGGAAAAAATAAACTAACTTTCATTTACATGATGCCTTTATGAGGTAACAAATAAGAGAGAGGAGGAAGTTGCATGCAACAAATATAAATTCTTGAGATGAAAGTAGAATATAAAGAGCAGTAGACTGGTAAATTTAATATTTCAAGTCTATACTACTCTGTAAAGAGATTACAAAATAATGAGATATATATCGTAGTGGCTCAAGGAAGCAGCTCTTTACCCATGTGAGCAAACACTTAATGCATTTTTCTCATAAAATGCCTACCGAGTTAATGCAGGTAAAGGGATAAAATTTTACTAATGTTCAAGGAAGTTATTCAGTTATTCTGATTGAAAATGTTTTTCATAAAATCTTGGAAGAATAGTCAGACTTGTTTACAGAAAATATAAGTTGAAAATAGGTTCAGTTCTCAGAAAATTACACTTAACTAAACCTCAAAAAATATGACTATTAAACTTTCTCTGCCTCACATGATGACCTTTAGGCTGTGATTTTAGGAAATGAGTACCTCTCACAAAGCTGCATCTAATGGTTTCCAGTTAGATGATTTCAAGAAAATAAATTCATTCTCTTCCTTTGATTACAAATTCGATCCAGTATAGGCACCTCCTCCTCCTTCTAGCAGGCAGTGTCCAAAAAGATGAAAATCCTTGTATAAGGAGCCAGATGTTGTGTTTCCAAAGTCTGAAGGCAGAAAATCTGTGCTGGCAGGCAACAGTGCTCTGTGGGATGGGAAATAAACCAGAGCACATGGTGCTACAGGTAGACACTGATAAGTCTAAAAGGTAAATATCTTTTTGTTTATTTGACTGTGGGGGTTGCTTTCTCAGTGTATTAAAAAGATAAAATTTTCTATCAAAGGAAAATAACTGCTATCTATTTGCTGCAGGAGTATTTCTACTCCCAGGCTCTTGCACAAATGTATAAAAGTACACTGTCTTGGCAGGAAGATCCCATCTCTTAAACTAGCAAATTAAAAATATTCACAGCAGGGATTTCAGGATCTATTTTCTTGTCTATTTTTCTGATTTTACTGCCAGTAAGCCTTGTTTTTCTGCTCCTGTGCTGCAAAGACTAGTTATCAAATGAAATCAGCTTCATATCCTGAAGCAGTCCCTGCAAATACAACACCACACTTCAGGTGGTGCCTGCTATGTTCTTTGATTTATTGTCCTTGCACTTTTTTGGGAAAGCTTGTGGAAATTCTCTCTGATGCATATGCTTATGTGAGAAAATTATATGTATTTTTAACCCCAGAAAAGTGCTGGTTTTCACTGTCAATGCAATTCGTGCAAATATGTGTAGTTCTTGTATTTAATAAAAGCTCTAAACTAATCAGTTGTTGCCCAGAAAAGTACATGGAATTGTACACACATGCAGATTTAGTAGAGTCCATCAAGTAATGTTTTTCTTGATCTCAATCACACTTTAAAACAAATAAAAGAAAAAGAAAAAAAGCTTGTAAATGTGACCAGAATAACCATTTTAGCTCCCATACTGACTCCTTTCATAAGCAGACATACTTCTCTGCCCCCTTCCTCCTCCTTCATCCACCACTTCTATGACTGCTGCATCAAATGAAGGTAAGCTCTCTGCACAAGACAAAGTAAGACTTAAAAAAATTTGGAGGGTTGCCGTCCCTCTACCCTCAATCAAAAATAAGTTTTTGTTCTGTTTTTCACTACTTAGCAATTAAGGGGATAATAATAAGAATTTTAACTCTTCTACCTCCTTTTTGTCAGGAGGAAGAAGAGAATTCAGGAATATACAAGTGTTTCACTCTTTATTTTTACTTTTAAAAACCAGACTGAGAGAAAATACTTGTGAAAAATAATTATGTAGAAATACAGATATTTAAATATTCATATATATATATATATGTAATAATGCCTTTTAATACTTCTCATATTTCCAGCTTTGTACATTAGTAAAAATGCTTATTACTGCATTGAAAAGATACTATTGCAAATATTCCTTTGAATTGTGAGAACTTTTTGATTCAGCCCTTTCACACAGCTCCTTATGATAGCAGAAGTAGCTACCTATGGAAAAAAAGAGACTGCTTGTACCAAAATCAATCTTCCTTTACGTCAGAAGTCATGCTCTATCCAGGGTAGACTCCACATGAAATGAAAAGTGAAAAAAGCAAAATTGTATTAAGAGAAAATAGATGATTTTTCTCATTCAATTAAAAGTTAGAATAGCAAATTACCAGAAACTGGAATCAATTTTCACGTGATCTACAAACAGTTGGATTGGCCTGACCTTCAGATAAGATTAATTTGCAACTAATAATTCACTATGTTCTAAGTCTCATTGCATTTACTGCTTTCATAAATCTTCTGTACTTTTTATTTTCCCGCTCTTCTCTGCTCAGTTGCTGCTGTTTAAGTGCTCTGAGGATAAAGAGTCTTGGGATGGTGCCAGATGGTCTGGGCTAATTCCAGTATAGAGCAGTGACTCTTCAGCTATCCCTATTCCTCACTCATTATGGACTAAATACTAACAATTTAGCCCCCTAGAGAGGCTTGTTTTTTTTTTTTTTTTTTGGGTTTTTTTTTTTTTTTTTTTAAGGATCCAGAAAGATTTTTAAAGATGTGTTAAAAAAAACCCCACAAACAACAAAACAACAAAAAACAGACTTTTCATCCCAGTCTATTCAAAACTGGCCACGTGCCAGATCAGGTGCAATTAAGACATCCTGAAACAAGAGGTAGATTGGACAGTAACATGTTAATATCTCTCTCATAATAATTGGACATGTTAAAAGAAAACCATGTATAAGAAATATAAAGCAATGCAGTCTGACTGGGTGCCATTGTCGTCAGTCTCTCCACTTCTGCTATGTGTGTCTTCATAAATGCTGATGGAAAGGAAGTTTCTTATGGACCTGGAGAGCAAATTATTTTGAGAACACAGCATCTCTTCTCTGCACTGCAAGGCCCTCACATAGAAGATGTGAGTCAGAGTAATAGAAAGACCAAGCCATATTTCTTGTGATGTGTCCCTTCACATGCCATTTGCCATTTTTGTAACAATATTTGATGCATTTTTAATGCTTTTTGGCATAAGATTTGCTATTGTGTCATTAGTAGTTCTGCTCTCATCCTCTGGAGCATTGCATGCCTTTGACACCTTAACATTTACACACTTCTACATTAGCTTTTTGCTCAGAACTGCTTATTCGGAGTTCATTTCAGGTTTCTGTATCCTGCCAGAAGCTCATTCTCTTCTTCTTTTTTTCTTTTTTTAAACTTGAAGTTTGTAAAATAATTATATATTTTTTTTTCTTTGTACCTGCTGTCAAATACTGCTGTCAAATATCATTTTAATCCAATCTGCTCATTGGCTCTGCTTATCTCCTTCAGCGTGTTGCTTTGTATTTCATCTTATAATTTCATTTTCATTGTAAGGAATAACATGTGAAAGGACAATATTTGTAGCTAGTAAAATGAAGGCTATTTTGTAAAAATTACTACTTTCAATGTCTCACAGAATTTTCTATGTTTTAGAATCTATTTTTGATTATAGGATCTTATTCTATTATCTACCAATAAAGTAACATTTTTTTTCATATTTCAAATGAGCTTTAGACCTTCAGCTTTAGACCTTCAGCAGAGACCTCCTTTGTTCATAACTGTCAAGTATAATGTAAGTGATTTGCATGATTTCTAAAAGCAAAAATTCTTCTTTTCAGACACTATTTTTAGTCCAGCTTTCATCTCTTCCAAATATTTCTTTCAATAAGAGGCTTTAAAAATTTAAGGAGAGATTTATAGGTAATGATATTTTGATCTCTTGACATGATAAAGGTTTAAACATTCCTGCCAGCAATCTGGTTGACACAACCATTACAGAGTTGGTTTAGGAACAGAAAATGTACTCTGCAGTTGAGAGGCCTCACCTTGAATCCTGTGTTCAGCTTTAGGTCTCTCACTACAAGAAAAATATTGGGGTGCTGGAGCACATCCAGAGAAGGGCAATGGAACTGGGGAAGTGTCTTTGCCGCAAATCTGATGAGGAGCAGCAGAGGGAACTGAAAGTTTTTAGCTTGCAGAAAAGGAGGTTCAGGAGAGACCTTCTCGCTCTCTGGAACTACCTGAAAGGAGGTTGTAGCAAGATGGGGGTCGATCTCTTCTCCCAGGTAACAATTGATAGGTGCAAATGAAATCACAGAATTACAGAATATTCTGCATTGGAAGGGACCCACAAGGGTCATGGAGTCCAACTCTTAAGGGAAAGGCTCATCCAGGGCCCCCATAGAGGAGCCTTCTCTTAAGAGTTGGGCTCTTGACCTTGGCATTGTTAGCACCATGCTCTAAATGATTGCACTAATCTCAAGGTATCAGCTCAAGTTTTACCAGGGAAAGTTTAGGTTGGATATTAGGGAAAGTTTAGGTTGGGTATTAGGAAAAGTTTCTTCATGACAAGGGGGGACAGCCTTGAAACAAGCTGCCCTTAGAAGTGGGAAAATCACCACCCCTGGAAGTGTTCAGAAAACCTAGAGATGCGTCACTTGGGCAGTTCAGTGATGAACATGTCAGTGCTGGGTTAATGGTTGGACTTGGTGATCTCAGATGTCTTTTCCAACCTTAACGATTCTGTGATTCTGTCTGGACTTTGCTTGGATCTTGTCCAATACCCTGTTTCTTCAGTACTTTTATGAAAAGCTGAAAGTTGATCCAAATTAATTTCTAAATGAACTGCCAAATACATTAGCAGAAATGATAAAATGCACAAATGAAGTACATTATTATAATGGAATTCTATTGCCTGAGGAAAAGGGAGTGAAGAAAAACTGGAATGACCTTTTAGTTGATGGGGATTTTGTGACTTTGCCTTTTTTATTTTTTTTTTTTCTCTAGAAAATTAGTGTATTACACTATAATCTCATGAACATGATTGCAGTTATTTTTTTAACATAAGTGTTGCTGTTGGCACTGTATAAGATAGCCTGATTTTGAGTTGTAAATTTTTTCATATGTCTGAATGAAAGCCAAAATAAGGATATGCAAACATAGGAATTTAACATATGCAATTATTTTTCAAGGCAGCATCAGAAAATAGATCATGTCTGGGTTTGGAAGAATATGAAATTTCATTTCTGACAATTTAAAAAGGAATTTATGAATGTAGAAATCAACAAAATAATTTCCCCATTGTCATATGTTCAGCAAGTCCATGAAAAAAGTACAAATTATCGCTTACATTATTTTATGCATTCTTGCTGTCCTACTGTAAAACAGTATTAGTTGTATAACCAAAAGAAGAGCTATTTTTTTGTTCTAACTAATTTGTGTCTAAAGGAGAGGAGGACTGTGCAGAAATAAAAGGGCATCTTGTGCTCTGAGTGGCACTGGTGGGAACCAGTTGAGATCATTCATTGTATGTCAGTAATTTTAAATTTTGCCCAAACAGTAGCAGACATTTTAGAGGAACCTGAATTCCTTCTTTGCAAAAGGTGAAACAATCTGGGTCCTTTTCAGAGTCGTAATCTCTTATTGGGGTACTATGTCTCTTTTTTCTCCTTGAATTTTGACAACATTACCATTTCATACAGATCCTTTTAACCAAAATGTTTCACCTGATGGTCTGCATTCTTACTTTGGCACACTTCAAGTGTTAAGACCCACAAATGTTATGAGAGAAGAACCACCCCTTTAAGAATGCAATTTAAATAAACTACCAATTCTTCCTTTTTCCTTTCCTTTCCTTTCCTTTCCTTTCCTTTCCTTTCCTTTCCTTTCCTTTCCTTTCCTTTCCTTTCCTTTCCTTTCCTTTCCTTTCCTTTCCTTTCCTTTCCTTTCCTTTCCTTTCCTTTCCTTTCCTTTCCTCTCCTCTCCTCTCCTCTCCTCTCCTCTCCTCTCCTCTCCTCTCCTCTCCTCTCCTCTCCTCTCCTCTCCTCTCCTCTCCTCTCCTCTCCTCTCCTCTCCTCTCCTCTCCTCTCCTCTCCTCTCCTCTCCTCTCCTCTCCTCTCCTCTCCTCTCCTCTCCTCTCCTCTCCTCTCCTCTCCTCTCCTCTCCTCTCCTCTCCTCTCCTCTCCTCTCCTCTCCTCTCCTCTCCTCTCCTCTCCTCTCCTCTCCTCTCCTCTCCTCTCCTCTCCATAAACCCCAATGATTACCTATGTGGTCATGGTAATCTCACTTAAAGGAAGTTGAGATAACTTATACTAATAGACCATCCAAAGTAGCTGTAGTTTCTAGATTCAGTTGTGGACTGAATCTAAGCCTGGTGTTGTGGAGGAAAACTATATTTTAAAACAGCACAGGAAAAGTGTGTCATAAAAACTAACACTGAGCATAGAATATTTTCTTCATTAAAGCCACAATAACATTTATCAGTTTTCTCTAGTGATTTTTTTATGTTAAGAGATGAAAAATATGAGAAGTAAAAAAACCTTTTTTTTTATAACCAGTGAATTTTATATTGTTATCACTTATATATAATTATTGAAAGAATTTAATAAACAAAGAGGTCTCTTTGTTTCAGATTTCCTTTTCTAAGTACAGCTGATGGTTCAGCTGGCAGAGCAAGCACACCTTTAATCTTTCCTCTTTTGCAAAGGTTCTTGTGTAACTCTGTGAGCCTAAGTAATTTTTCCTTTACTGAATCTCCTTTGAACTTTTGCTTTGATTTGGGAACATTTTTCTTTTTACATCTCTCTACGCCCAGCTGAGGAAAGTCTTGTTTGCATCTGATTTGATTCAACACTTGTTTGGACTATAGTCATTGAAGTTATTTGTTCTCTGTCCATTGTTTGGCCTTCTTTTTACAAGATGATTGCATATATCAAAGCAGTTCTCATTACAGGCAGTTTTCAGGGATCAAATATTAAGCATGAAACTTGCAAAGCACAGCTCCTTCATTAAGTTAGTCCCACATTTGATGACAACTCTAGAAGTCATTATAAGGATATTGAGCAAAAACCATCTCAGTTTTATTGTGAATTCTGCCTATAGGACTGAAATCTGACTGGCTTGTTTACAAAACAATGAGGCTGGGGACATGTCAGGACATGAATCTTCTTCTAAGAGCATTCTTTTGTACTTTTTAGTCCTTTTTCTTTCAATTACTAGAGGTCTGATTGAAGAAGCAAGCCAAATACTCACTTGTTTCATTAGCAGTGGAAAGAAAATTGAAGCTTCTCTCCTTAATAGCACATTAGATTGAGGAACACAACTGGAAGCAAAAGATACATCTGAGTCTTTAAAAACCAGAACAAAACAAAGAACACATCCTGTCTTAGCCAGGAGCAAAGTGAGAAGTGAATAGTCACGAAATGTTTTTACTAGAAAAGCAGCCCAGACTTTGAATCTTAGCCTGCCTTTGCCACCAGCTGATGGACTTGTGGAGGCACTTAGCCATGATCGACTGTAGCTGGGTGGACACACAGGCTACAGAGCAGGTCATGCCTTAATTCTGTCTGATACCCATCTGTCTTGTGGCAGGAATGGGGAAATTAATCACAAATTCTCTTCCTACAGTCTGACTTGTTTGGCAAGGGAAAAGGGTTCAACAGCTCTCCAGAAGCGCTCTGCCCTTGTGGGTGCCTGAGGGTGAATACAAACTCCCATGGCGTGTGAAAAGCAGGGCATTTCTCCACAGAAATGCTCATGCTCAGGGCAGCCTAAGCGTGTGTTTAATCACCTGGATTAACTCCAAGCTCTTTAAACTGTAATTAACAGTGGCAGCTCCCAGCTTCTCTAATTCACAGAGACCAGTGCAATTTCAGGTGTGCCTGGGTTTTTGTTAGCCTGTTCACTGATCCTAGGAATGAAATACACTGCAGTCTCACAGTTCCTTTGTCATCTCCACAGAACTTCGAGTTTTAAACTAGTGCCATACAGTATTTGAGTTTCCACTGAGTACCTGAAGAAGGTGATTGGAGATTTTCTGAAAGATTATAAAATTAATGGAGACTGATAATTTTTAGGAGCAGTGTCATCAGCTTTCTAGAAAGAAATAAATAAATTACTTCACCTTCCCAAACCCCTGAACTGAGAGCAAATGAGGGTGGAATTGTTATTAAACTATTTTATTTTGTAATGAAAAATATTTTTGTATAAGCAGACAATGTGTGTTTGCTCTCAATTCTGAGTAAAACATTTTAATGCTTTACTGTTAGATAATCACAAAACACAAAACTCAGATTGATTTCTCTAAACATCAGTATGAATGATGATAAATACAAGATAAACATGGATACTGTCTTACAAAGTGTTATATCAAAATTTCAAAACTTTGAAGTATTGGGCTGCTCTTTCTGTCTCTCCTGCCTTCCTGCAGATTCTCTTCTATCTTGCTGTAACCTGTGTTTTCATAATGAAAAGAAATTATGAGCTCCAGGGTGGAACAGAATAAAGGACAGGTTGAAGGTGGTCATATTTAAAGACTTTCAGTAGTCAGTAAATTTAGGCATAAAGCTGAAATTTTATGTTTAAACAGCCATCAATCCAAACACATGCAAAATATAAGAATTGCATGTAGGCTGTAGCCAAACACTAATATGTTGCATAGTTTGTTTACACGTGGTCACTTAAAATAATGTTGGCCCCTGTGGTTTTACTTGGGAAATCTGCTTTTTTTTGTTTCCTGATGTCACAGATGAATATTTCATGCCTCTGTATGCAGTTTTCTTACTATGAAAAACACAGGCAGAAATGAAAACTGTGAGACATAGTTATTTGAATACATATGATTTATAAAAGAAAACATTTATTTTGATTGCTTAGTTTAAAAAAAAAAGAAGCTTAAAAAATAATTGCAGAATTAATGAGCTGGAGGCAAAGTGCAGCAATCTGTTTTTTCACAAGCATTTCTAGTACTTTGGTGCTGCTGAATTAATGCATAAAGCTCTTTGGGTTCTCACAGTGCCACTAGAGGATTTTTAGGGGTTTGGTGTAACTGTGGACTTCAATACTATCTTATAAATTGTAATTTTTTCAGTTGTCCACTATTAATAGCTTATGTTTTTACATGTCTGTATACTCCTGTACATACAATTACTTTGCTGAAATTTGAAGAGTTAGAATAAATATAATTACAGAAGAAAATGAGGAGTTACTGGTTAGAGTAATTGCAAAATAACTTTATTTCACTTTCATTCTGCTTGAATCAGTAAAAAATCGTAATCAAAAGAAAAATATTACTGTGATGTTTTTTCAATATATCCCTGATTTGCCTTGATGGAGGAATTGAATTCTAATATTGTACATCTTTTTTCCCCACTAAGACTTCTGCTACTATTGATAAAGATTATCCCTGTAATTTTCTCTTTGCAATGCTTGTTGTAGCATAGCCCAGATAAACAAAAAATAATCAGCCGGAGCTGAATATTCTAACATAATTTAAAGTTCTATTTTAAGTGTTCTGAATGAGAAACCAGCTTAGATATTCTTGTGCATTATAATTAGAAAGCTATGATCCAAAATTGTCTTTTTCACAGATTTCCTAATCCTTCTAATTGTTGATTTTTCTGAACATCACAGTGAGTGAGTACAGTTGGAAACAGACTTCTTTCATCCACCTTCTGTTAAACAGTAGAAATCACATTGCTCTGTTCTCACTCGAGGATATTCAGATACAGAGTGCATGGCTGCTGTTCTATTGCAAGAGCTTTAATTTGGTGGGCAGTCATTTTGAAGCTAAGGAAAATTAGCTCACCAGATTCAAGAGCATGATGAAGTAGACTGATATATATATATATATATATATATATATATATATATATATATATATACACTTTTATTTACATACATGTGCATAGATATATAATGGGAGTGTGAGGCCTCTTCAGTGTTTAAATGGTTTTTTGCCCACTGCACATCAGCTGGAGCACAGTGGAATCAGTTATTCTGAGGAACAATCCCAGTGGTTCCTTCATGAGGAAGACAGTGAATGAATGCATAGCAGGAGTGTGCTGACCTTCCAGTAGACTTTGCTGCCAAATTTAGAGCTGACCACTGTGCTTCTGCAGCACTGCAAAGCTGCAGAGCTGTGAGCAGCAGCTTCACTCAGAGTCATTCTGTGGTTTAAAGGCTGACCTCCTCCTGCTTGATTTCTTGTGGGGCAGGGAGCTGGCAGGGAGCTGCCTTGCACTGTCCAGATCTCACACCAGGCAAATGCATTAAAGGTGACAACTGGGGGTTTGTGATGGCTGTTAGAAATACACCGAGCACAGCACAGTGAAATTGAGGGCAAAAGAGGAAGTGAGGAGGATGGGATAGAGCCATGTACAATGGAATAAATTTCTTCCTTCAGTGTGAAATGAAAAGAGGATGTGAATGCTCTGAAATAATCAACACACAAAGCACTGCTGCAGAAAAGTGGATTGCCTGTGAAAACTATTTTTCTATACAGATACCACTAGGCACTGTTTCTTAAAATAAAACCAAATTGATGAGGGAGATATCATCAAACAGCTGGGGAAAAGGAATTATCCAGGACTATATTTTTTTTTCTTAAGTTATTTTGTAGAGAGACTAAAAAACAACAAAGTTGTCAGAGTTAATTCTTGAATATATTTCTTTCAGATTTTCATTTGCTGTTTTGTGAGTACCATCCCTTTGGTCCCTGAAGGATACTCTCCACATGAAGAGGTCACATACAATAGCTCATTCCTTTTGTTCCTCTCTTTGATTACCCACTCTACAAAGATGGCTGAGCCATGGCAAACAGCAGTGCCCTTTACATGTCTTATGATGTCTTCAAATAACCATGAAAGTAACCAAGATCCTTGTTTAACACAAATTTCCATTCTTATCACATGTACCATTGCTTTTATATTTTTATTTTTAAGCAAGTCTGTTCATAAGATTAACCAGCTGCACTCAGTAATAAAAGCTGAGTCATTAACTCTAAAATTACTAAGAGCTGAATGTTATTAGCGTTTGAGATATGAACTGAAACTTTTAATTTAAACAGATCCAGGGCTACATGAGTCAAAAATACCTGCTGTCTGAGATGGATTCAGAGGCACGGACAAGTTGCCAGCAGACAGGTGTTAATGGCTGTCAGTATCAGTACCCATAGGTGCTGAAAGGAGTTGATGCACTCCAATATCTTCAGCATGATGCCTGCTCTTGCCATCAGGTACTGATAGCCAGATACTGATCTTAATCACAGGCCATGTTGTGAACATTGAAGGAGAAACCAAGTTGGGTTTTTTCATCAGAACATCCAAATTTTAGGGGTCTATCTCTTGGAAATTAATGTTAAACCAATAATTTGATGTTTGCTCCTTTGGTTTAAGACCCCGTAGACATGAAATGGGTGCAAAGGAAGTGCTCTGAGTTGGCATTAGGGACTATATGAAAGGATCATGCAGAAACATGTGGGTTGGGATGCTTCTTGCCAGCATCAATAATTAAAATATCTAGACTCTTTTTAAGATGTCCCTGTATGAGTCTCTTGATTATAGCTTTCTGTTGTAGAATCACAGGTGTTTTGATCTGAAGTCTTTTGCCATTTCTGAAAGCAAGGATCAGTATGGCAAACATAAAAAGATAGGCAAGCTTCATCCTACCCTTACTGTCTTCCCAGCATGTAAAGTGGGATACTCCCAAGCCCTTTTGATTTGTCTCAGAGCCTTGCTAGGTGTTTGTTGGCTTTCACAAAGCTGTTTGGGATCAGCAGCTGGAATGATGCAGACGATTCAACACCTAGCCTGGGTCTATCAGGCAGAATCAATTTTGCCAGCTGACATGAAACATGGGGTAATTACATGAGTCTAATGGTTTAGGTCTAATGGTTTCATTCAGAGGAAATAAATAAAAAACCCCACTAAATTAGAATGTGTTTCTAATATTTCCAGTGGTTTTAAAAACATAAATTATGTTAATTGGAAAGATAGATAAAAATATTTCTGCACAGGGCCCTACCATGCATTAATAGATTATCTGTATTATTAATTTTCTTGTTTTATTTTAGTCTACATATATTTATTTTTATGTTTCAAAGGCTTTTGAATGATAACCAAATTTGAAATATTTCACAAAATTGCTTTGAAAGGCTTAGAAATCTGCAAAATGTGTAACTCAAAATAGAAACCTCCCCTGGATGACCCTCAATAGCTAAACTGAGATTTTTAGTTATTAAAAAATAATTTTAAACATTTATATACAAGACAGCTTATTCACCACCCACCATATTTATTTTATAGTTACTGAAAATTGTGCAGTTCAAGAAAAGGTGATTGGTCTAATGAACCAATGAGAAATAATTTGTTCTAAGTGTTTTATGTCTACCACCCTAATTTTTTAAAAAGTACTACAAAATGTGATCCTTTCTGCTCATGCTTTCATTGGCTTCCCTTAAGATTTTAATCACTAACCATAGTAATTGCTCATTGCTCATGTTTTTATTTTAAAGCCATTTGTGACATTCCATGAACAAAAGATAAAATGTTATTCAACACTACTTTGATGTTGAATGGTTTCTGTGTCAAAAACCCAATATATTAATTTACTTACATATAAATTGATCAACTTACATATAAAAACTTTGAGCATTTAAGGTTCTGCCTAGGTCTGTTTTAACACTAATATAATTAACTCAATGAATGTGAAAATCATGAACAAGTAGAAGAGAGATTACGTCAATCTTTTTGTGACAGAAAGCTTAATACACTTAATTGTAACAATATGTGCACATAGGTCAAACAAGGGATTGAAATAATCAAAGATGATTAGCAGGAATTAGACGATGTTCTCTTGAACAGGGACAAAGTAAAATGTTCTTGAAGAAATTAAGAAAAAATATAATGCAAAATAATTTGCCCCAGTTTCCAAGAATATTTGCAGACCATGAAAGGTATAAATGTTTACACATCCAAAATTCTATTTTGGGAAGAAAAAGTGGTATTTTTAGATCTATATACTAATAGGACTAATTTCAACATTTCAGAAAGCAGAATTCCTGAAGCAAGTGTTTTAATTGTTGATCTAGGAGCACCTAGGAGCTCCTTTCTTGTGACTTCTGTCTGAGGCAGTAGTATTAGATGATGCTTTAACTTCACACACTTTCACACACATTCATTGGATATTCTTACAAGCAGCCTCTGGGAATAAAATCTAAGTGAAGGAACTGACCGACAGATAATTACCACATTGGAAAACTTAATGTGGGTAGCTCCTGGTGGTCAGCAGTTAAGCTGGAAGGATAATGTGAGGGAAATTTATTCTCAGTTCAACCCTTAGTCAAAGTCAAAGTGTCAGTCAGACACCAGCAGTAAAATTTGTTCCCGAGGCAAGGTATTTATAGATGAAAGTGCTGTGGGAAAAGAAAGAACGGATTGTGAATGCAGTTTATTGGAATGCTTCCTTGCCTGCTTTACCATCACTGAGAAAGCAAAAGATTTACCAACCATATCCAGACACTACTCAGCAAGGCAGACCTGTTTTATCTCACCTCAGCTTCACTGCGGTTTGAATTTGTTACAGTTACAACCGCTCTGCTTGCTACTGATAATACACAAAACCTGGCTGCTTAATGCAGGTGAAATTTTGGCCCTTTTGGCTCAGTGCAGCAGAGAACATGCAAATCTTCTCTTTTATAGTGTTTGGCAAATGAACTAATCCAGGTAGGGGAAGACTAAGACACATGGCTGTTCCTGTAAATCATAAAGCTATTTCAATTTCTGTGTGTCTGCAGTACACTGTGGAAGGCAGAACAGAAAACTGCTTTCTGTTATATATTTTCCTGTCATAGCATTGTCTAGACAGAAAGCTTATGGTTAATTTGTTTATTCACAAGGCTCTGAGGAAAACATAGAGCAAACCTGCCCACCAACCAACCACCAGCTATAGTGCTATCAATTAAAAAGAAGTAACATTAATGCTGCCACCTTCTCCCTGTGTAATCTTGCTCACTTGACATATTTCATCTTCACAGAAAGGTTAGCAATTGACTTCATTCAGACAGGCTAACCACTGCACTGAAGTTTTCTATTCAGACTTAGCTATTTTTATTAGATTTTAACATCTGAAAGCTCTCACAGTTTTTTACAAGTTTTTTACAACTTCCAACAAATAACTTGAAAGCCTGTTTTATTTTTTTTAATGCTTTAATATTTGCCTTTGTGTGTATTATAGTATTCATCTGAACCATTAGAGCCTTCAATATCCATGACAATTAGGCTGTTTTCTGGCTGTTAAGGGTTTGGATGGATCGATATTTGATTCATATTTGTCTCCAATTTATATGGTAATCATCTATTTTGTACTCAATATGTATCATACAGATGGTTGATTTAATAAAATCTGTACTTGTTCTCATAAATACAATTTTTATAGAATGAAGACATTTCTCAAACTCCCACTATAATTAAAGGAAACTTAAATGAGTTGGGTTGACTTGTAACTTTTATAGATTTGATAACACCTATAAACACACAGCAAGCACATCTCAGTTAGAAGACCCTAAAGTTTTTTCCAAGGTGTTATTCCCCTTATATTTTTTTGTTATTTTTTAAAGTTTCCTTCCTTCCTTCCTTCCTTCCTTCCTTCCTTCCTTCCTTCCTTCCTTCCTTCCTTCCTTCCTTCCTTCCTTCCTTCCTTCCTTCCTTCCTTCCTTCCTTCCTTCCTTCCTTCCTTCCTTCCTTCCTTCCTTCCTTCCTTCCTTCCTTCCTTCCTTCCTTCCTTCCTTCCTTCCTTCCTTCCTTCCTTCCTTCCTTCCTTCCTTCCTTCCTTCCTTCCTTCCTTCCTTCCTTCCTTCCTTCCTTCCTTCCTTCCTTCCTTCCTTCCTTCCTTCCTTCCTTCCTTCCTTCCTTCCTTCCTTCCTTCCTTCCTTCCTTCCTTCCTTCCTTCCTTCCTTCCTTCCTCCCTCCCTCCCTCCCTCCCTCCCTTAAATAAATAATTGTATCGAGTTGCAATCCCTGTTTTTAAACTTGTACACAAAGTTGTTTCCTTGTGATGTTGTTCTAATCCAGTTCTTTGGGCTGGCTGGGGGATATTTATGTTTTTCCGTTATCCACAGTCTCAAAGCTGGACTCAATTCCTATTATAAGCACCCTCTCTAACTTCTACATTTGAATGAGGAGCTCCAGCCATGATCATTCATTTTCTTCCTGATGCTGTATGACAAAAAATAAAATTAAACATTTACTGTTTCAGAGCACACAGAAAGCCCCAGATGCTTGTGCATACCGTGCCATGTATACATGAATAGGGACTGTATGATGATATGACAACACTGGTGGATGTAGGGAAAACTGGATGTAGGGAAAACTGGCTTATTTATTGTAAGAACAGCAGAGATTTTGTAAGGGGCTCTGGTACATGGCAAGCGAGCCCACAGTACTTTCAATTAAAAGCCTGGGTGTCTGTCATACTGTTTTTGGAAATTGCCCTTCCCTTACAGAACCTAGGACTGTTACTAAAGGTGTGTAGGAATGTGGCCTGGAGCTTTTCTTCCTGCTGGGACTGTTCCTAAGGCAGGTCTGCTCGCTGGTTCACAGAGCAGGTGCAGTGCTTTAGAACTGGGTGTTCTTTCTTGGGAATGGTGACTATTGCTTTATGACTGTGTGACTGAATCTTACCACTGCTGCACTTTTGGAGCTCAGCAGCAGTTAAAAGACAGGTTTTCAGTCATGTTTTCTTCAGGTCAGGATATGTCATTTTTTATTGTGGAGAGTGTGGAATCACTCATGTCTACAGGTGGATACCGGAGCATGTACACCATGAGCTGGTGCATGGATAATATGGGAATGCAAACTGTCTGAACCTGTGGATGTCCTGTGATACAGTGCTCTTTGTAGACAATCACCAGGAGTTCCAGAGTGACACCCTGGTCGTGGTGCCTCGCTAGAAGGCAAGTTACCAGTGATACTTTGGGGTTTATCTTTCTTTTTTTCTTTTTTCTTCTTTTTGATTTTGTGCTGCTTTGGTGTATGGGTCTGGGTTTCATGTAAGGGGATAGTAAGCTCTCTTCATAGAGTAGTTAGACACAACAATTCCTTCTCTAGCCGGGGACCCAAGGACAACCAGATCCAGATCTCAGGCCCAAGAGTATAAACATCATGGGCTGAAGAGAGAAAATGAGAAGGATGGGACTTCATTGGCTGGAGCTGTAATTGGACAATTATCTCCAATATGCTAATGGACCAAAACTTATAAAAATGTGAGATCTTGTGACCAAGCCCTCTTTTGCTTCCATCTTGGAGCCATCTGGGCAGAGCCAAAGCCGTGGCTCTGGTACTGCCGGGGTGTGGCCTTTGAAGGCCCTTCAATAAATATCCTTTTTTTTCCCCTTAACTCTGTCTAGCCTCTGTACCAGATGTTTAAGGCAGCGCCAGTATAAAAACTGTACCTCTGGTGAGCACAGAGGCTGATGCTGGATCAGTATGCTTCACTGGTCAGTGCTAGCATGGTGAAGAGAATTGCTGAATCTACTCCTCCCACATGATGTCCCATGCACAGATTGGAGAGGACTCTGAGCCAGTCCTCCTCCAGGGATTTTTAATAATAAGGTGCACGTGGTGTGTGTGATGAACTGGGCATCATTCAAACATCAGAGGACTGCTTCAGAGGGAGAACAGTCATGTAAGATGCCTTGTGGGTGTGATGTAA
Organism: Passer domesticus; assembly: GCF_036417665.1. Classification (NCBI taxonomy): domain Eukaryota; kingdom Metazoa; phylum Chordata; class Aves; order Passeriformes; family Passeridae; genus Passer; species Passer domesticus. The sequence goes on along the minus strand of NC_087474.1, from coordinate 121,097,691 downwards.
TTCACTGTTCCACAGCTTAATTCTGAGCAGAAGCCAAAGGGACAGCCAAGTAAACCCAGACAAAGCCAGGCTGGTATGAGAACAACCATTTGTATCAAAACAGTGGTTCATTAAAATCTGTTTTCTTTATTTAAAATCTTTTAAGGATAGGGGTTCCTTATCCTTAGATTATCTAATCTAGTACTTCTAAGACTGCGTTCTCTTTTAACCACATGAATTAGGAATATCCCTAATTAGGAATTTTCCCCTTTTGGTTATATTTTACATTTTGTAGGGTAATTAATATCTTATTTATTTATTTTTATTTCTCTTTTTCTCCTGGATTATAACCCCCATATTTTCTAAAAGAATACATTTTCTAGGCCATATCTCCTTTGATATTCTTCCCTTGACTTTTTAAAATTTATATTTATGTAATACCCTAATTAGACTTCAGTCATGCTGACTAATGAAGTAGGATTTCTTGGTGTCTTTTATATAGTAGTCCCACTGATATTTCTTCTCAGCACTTTATGCATGCACTTTATGCATGCACTTTATGCCTACTGCTACACAACTGTTCCCACCTAGTTGCATCTTTTTATTTCAGAATTTTTTATTTCTAGAACATATGAAGAACATTTTGAATTCTAGATTTACATTCCCTCCCAGTTTTTAAATTAAAAATCATACAGCAGTGCTGGACAAGGAACAGTTCCCGTACAAGCCAGTGAATCCCCTTGGTAATGACCACAGACCATTTCAAGGCAGTACAGTACTGCATCCTTCTCACAGTCCTTTTTTCCATAGCACAGGTCACCCTTCCTGTTTCCATGGAGGAAAGGACCACGTGGGCGGCAGACAAAGTTGAAACATGTATTAGTGTATTCGTGTTTGTCTCCAAGCTGCTTTTGCAGCTCCACATGCACAGAGGAGTGTCTCCCCTTTGAGCCTCTGTGCAGCCCAAGGGGAGAGGAAGAGAAGCAGAGCTGTTGCTGCCCCTCTCTTGGAGTCTTCTGTGCACTCTTTACCTGGAAAACCAGAACTTGGATTCTTCTCTCAGATACTTGCAAAGTTCTTTGTTGACATTACCTATAAATGAAAGGGGCTGTACAGTACAAAAGGTCAACTTTTTATCTCCTTCCTCTTCCTTTGTATAACCCTCTAGAAATCCTGGAGCTGCTTTTTATTTTGACACTTTGAAAAGCAGAAGATTTAGACATGACTGAAAGGTTTTGGAAGTGAAAAATCCAAAGCAGGATCACTTGCTTTTGACCTATCATGGAAGTAGAAATTACTGAGAGTAAACTAAATTTGGGAACTGGAAAAAGTTGTATTTACTCTTCACAAGTTAATGTTGGACATCACATATTAATAGCTGACTGAATCTCTATAAAACTTGGACTTCAATTTATTTTTAACCTTAAGCCTAAAACAGTGAAAAAGGGTTAGATTTTCCTTTTAAATAATTTTTTTGCAGTATAATAAAGCAATTTGGAAAAAATAATTAATACTTCATTCCTACTCATAAATCAGGGTAAATCATGTGAAATTTTGTTTGAGACAATTCAGATAAAGAGCTGCTTGTATATAGAGATGTTTGGACAAATCTAGGCCTTGATTGTTGTTAGATAATCACTGTAAAATATACTTTTTGTTTGAAAAAGACTTTCCATCAATCAGATGAAATTCCCAAATCTGATAACCTAATTAATCTTCATACTTGTGAAAGACAGCTGCACTTGGCTTTTTTATGCTTTATCTGCCTACTTGTCTATTACTCTGTTTACAGTAAAGGAGAGTTAATATTTGCTCACCTTACGTGAAGAGTAGCAAAAAAAAAGGAAAATATTTCTAATCAGAATCTGTTTACCAACACTTAGCACATGTTATTCCCTTTAGAGTTCACTTTTCTGGATAGTGAATTCTTTACTCCCACCTTAACACAAAAGAGGAGGGAACCCAGGTGAGAAAGCAGAGCAAAGCCCTTTGATGTCGATAAAAAAAACAGCCACTGAAGCACAAAGACAGAAAGCAACAGAATACAGATTGACTCATTCCCCTCTCACTTACCCTTCCTCCCCCTGAAAAAGTGAATTTCTGAGGTGTGCTGCTTCTCAATGCATGAAATGGGAGGGAAGAACCCAGTGGCAGGTTAGGGATGCAGCTCTCACAGTATCTGACACAAAGCCAAGCCTGTGAGAATAGGTTTTGGGATGCAAAAATGAGATTTCAGGAGATTGCCAGATGTCAGGAATTATGATACAAGGTTTGCTATTAATGCTCAGAAGTCACAGTGGTTGGCCACTGTACGACATGTTGTGTTTGTTAATTTATGATAAGGATTTATGAGTTATTCCATGTTATTATTTTATTTTTGTGTAAAATGAATGGATGACATCTTTCAGACTTTTAACTGGAATACTGCCCCAAGAAATGGTAGGTGAGGTTTTGTCAGATGATTTTGAATTGAGATTTTTCTTTAAGTAGTACATACAGTTCTGGGTGCTGTCAGGATGGAAGCGATAAATTATCAGGAATACATCCAGCTACATTAATTAGCAAATTTTGTGGCATTTTATTCTTGATGAAAAAGACTTTCTACATGGGGTTTAGGAACATGTCCCTGTTGCAAATTAAAGGTAGAAGAATTACAGAAAGGCAGCTCCTACAGGTGCTGAGTGTTTATTTCCTTTGGACAGCAACAGATAACATCTGAACTAGCAGTGCCAGGAACTCTACAGGCCTTGGAGAAAACCTATTTTAGAGAAGGTATTAGGGAAACTTCCCTGCCCCACCATACAGGAGCTACTCTGGCAGTCACACTGACACCTCCTGAGCTGGGACTGAGCTCCCTTCACAGCTACACCTGCCACACTCACACAGTCAGACAAATGAGCATTTAAAGAGGAGAAGGCACTAAAAAACAAAATTATTAGCTTCTGGTGTTGTTTTTTCCCCCCAGAAACTATTTTGAATAATGAGTTGCATTAAACAACCAATTTGTTTTGAAACATTTTACAAATGATTGAATGAATAAAATAAAGTATTAACGCCATGCCATATATATTTCATCTCTGGAAATAGTCTAATTTTTCCATAAATACAAATTTATTTGATTACAGGAAAGAAAACCATTTGAATAAAAGATAATTGTGTCTGACATTGATGACTTTTATTTTTTGTTGTTGCAATTTATCTCTTCAGTCATCTCTCTAGTAAAAGAATAAAACTCTCACAGTAAGTCAATAAGCATTTCCAGAATATCTATAGCAGATTCAAAACTATTTATAGAAATCTCTGCCACAAATTTTAGAGAATTATTATTGTTATTATTATTATTATTATTATTATTATTATTATTCCTGAAATATGGACATTTGTATTTTAGACCTGGAAAAATTAATTCTGTAAATACAGCCACATTTTCAGTAATTAAAATTTGCCACTGTTTTCTTGTTTTAAAATGGTAATGTTCTAACTAGGGTCTCTACAGAAGGAGTCTCCTGCCCAATCTTCCTTACCAGTGTGGAAACAGCAACAACCACTGCAGAAAACTGCAGTGAACTTTAGCACATGGTGTCCAAAAAAACTAACAAATTCTATTCTGTGTGTCTTCCTCGCAAAAAAACCAAAAAAACAAACAAAAAAAAAAAAACAACAAGAAAATAAAAACAAGAAAATAAAAACAAGAAGAAAAAACAAAAAACCCTAAAAACCAGGAAGCATGTACAGAATTGAATAATAAAAGTAAATGAAACTGAAATTAAGAAATTTCATATTCAGTGGGACAAATGCCACTGAAATATGATTTGAGATGTTATTCTGTAATAGTAGTATTAATAATTTAATGTTTACATTTGAAAAGCATTTTGAAAATTAATGGTGTCTTTGAGGTTGCAGTCAAATAAAATTTTCATTTTCTGTTGTAAAACAAGCATAAAATCAACTATGACTTTCCATTAAAAGAAAATGTTTGTGTTAGCAAAACACAGTTAACTGCTGAGAATAAAATTCTAAGGTCATATAATTACCAAAATAATAGTTATATATTTCTAAAATGTTTGAGAAATATTTAACTATTGTTATAGTTAAGTAATATGTCATTACTTAATGATGCTACCATAAGTAAAGTCCTCATGGCAAGATATACTGTAAAGACAATATCATGTTTTTGATGTATTATCCTTAGAATTATTTTCAGCTTTACCTTCTAGCACTTGTAGTACAGGTATTTGCTCAGCTCTGTGTATCTCAGCATGCATCTGAAACACAGGTGAAGACATAAAATGGAGACAGTGAAAATATGGAAATAATAATTAAAAACTGATTCAAGTCTCATTCTAATGTGTTTCACTTTCTTGTGTCACTCATAATGCACTGAGCCCTGGCACAAGCAGCTGAGACAGTCTGTGGAGTCTCCATCCTCTGAGATACTCCAAATCCATCTAAACGTGGTCCTGAGAAACTGACTTTAAGTGGCCCTGACTGAGCAGGGGAAGGCTGGACCAGATGTCCTACAGAGAATCCTGTAAAATAAGTGTAAAAAACACTTATTCTCTGTTGGAAAAAAAGTTCAATTATATTTTATTAATAGCTCTAATAAGGGAAAATTATAGGCACTTAATCACAGCTTCATATCAGGTCACTCTTTCTCCTCAGTTTGGTAATTCTTGCCAAGTATTATCATGCTTTAGGGCAAAAAAAATCTTGATGGTTTGGATGTAACAACCTAAGTTTTATTTGTAGATAGAGAAGTTTTTTATGAGATGGCTGGTAATGTCAGAAAGACAGACAAAATTTTGTGCAAGAAAGCATTTATTTTGAATTTTAAAAGAGGCTTCATCTTGCAAAGCTAAGTACACATGAGAATAGTGTCTTAAAATTAAATTAAGTACATAGCAGCTCATTTCTGAGAGAAAAATTGGACCAGAAAAAGTTATTAAATGAGGAAATGGAATAAGAAAGAATTGAGTCATAATCTCCCTGAGAGGTACTAAAACAGTGTATAACATGGAAATATGACTTTAATATGTTCTAGAACCATTATCGTACAGTAATCATTTAGTCTTTGGTATTTAACCAGGTAAGGAATTATTTTTCTTGGATTTACTTCACTTCTGTAGATTTTTTGGGGGGTTTTGGGGTTTTTTTTGCTATATCTCTTTCTTACTCTTTTATCACCATCTCTGATATTCATAAATACTTGAACAGATACTTGAGAAGTGCCATTTCTAGGGTACAAGATATTGTAGCTTTAAAAAAAATGTTTCTGTACAATGAAAATGCACTCCTTATCAAAATTTTTTGCAAAGATATTTTACATCTCTTGTAAAGTCAGATCAAAATTAAATATTGTAATTGACACTGGTACCATTCACATGTTACTTAAAAAGTAACGCAAATTCTTTTATGTAACAAAGTTATAGTAATCAGTTATTCATCAGATTTTTTCTTCCATTGGCAATAAATAGAAAATTCATATACTCCTTATTCTCATCAAGCTATTGGAGTCACAATCAGAGTACACACCTGTCCTATTCTTTTATTTCCAATGTCACACTCAGCTTCATAGAGACTATGCTTTTGTGGCAATGTTTTTTTTTTCTTTTCTTTATGCAAGAAGAACTGTAGCATTTATCTTTTTCTTTAATCTCACTTTTATTCAAGTCATTGTGATTTTAGGCTTCATCTTGTCTCTTATCTGATGCATCCTTTATCGTAGAAAATGCTTCTTTTCAGGTTTTTAATCCTGAAACTTTCACTGCAGGTCTTTTGGGTTTTTTTTTGTTTTGTTTTTGGTTGTTTTTTTTTTATTTTTTTTTTTTATTCTGTTCCATTCGCATAGTAAGTGCTGAATAAAATTTTTAATGGTATATGAATTTCTCAGAAGCATAAGTGACTCTAGACCTTAGAAGAAAACATTTCCCTGGTACAGCAGAGCATGTGTGGGCAGAGGGCAAAGCTGTTTTGCACTTTACCTCTTCCCATATAAGGAAGAAACAAAAATACTCAGAGGTGTCTGGTTCAAGGAACTTAATCACTGTAGTGAAAGCTGTATCCCTCTTCCCAGTAAGGCAGCTGGTTAATTTTGAAAGTTGCAATCCTTAACTTTCAGGCTGTCTCATTAACTCAGTCCTCTTCTAATGGCATTGCCTCATCCTTCTGCACAGCACAGTTATTCATAAATCACTCTTTGCCAACTGTCAGTGGAAACTGCTGCCTCTGCTTCTGAATCTTTCTGTGCAAGTTTGCATTTTCTTGCATCCCTCCTGGGGTGTGGAGTGCAGTTGGAAATGTGTCCTTCAGGGCCCTTCTGGAAGACCCAGACTGATTTCAACAGTTCCTGTAAACTCCATGTGAGCATTATGACTGGATATCACTCATCACAGAGTGTTTTACTTCCTGCTATACTTTCAAAACACTCAAGAACATTAAAAATACATTTTGAATCATAGGGATTGTATCTAGAGTAAGTTTTCATATCTGCAGGTTATTATTCCTTCACTCTATCATGCATGCTTTCCATATTGTTTCAATATCCTCTGTCATTGCCTTGACTGAATCCTTGGGATGTGTTTCCCCGTGTCCTTATGCATCAGGGGCAAAGTTGAAATTGGTGGCTGCTACTCAAAACACTGTCTTTTTCCACCATTATTTTGTTTCAGTGATAAAAAGTAGGACTGGATAAGCCCCTGGTGTGTTTCTACAGTAATTAATCTGGACCAAAAGATGAAAGAACAGTAGTTAAATAGATTTCATTTAAAAGAATAGCTTTTATTTTTTGGGAAAATAAAAAAAAGAAAATGTTGTGACCAAGCCTTTTTTTTAGAGGTGCTAGGATACTCATGTGCATTTTGGAAAATTCCTCAAAGGGATTTTGCCGCCTTAAAAACTGAGCCTGTTTCAGGAAGGAAAACATGATTAATTTATTTGTTTCAAGCTTTTGCTTCATTTCTAGCTAATTAAGCTTCACTTTTCCATACCATAAACTTTTCCCACTTAATTGTATTTTTTATCAGGATTTCACTGAAACTTTGGGTCATGCTGTTTCATCCTTTCATGTACCATCCTCAGAAGAGCATGTTACTTCATTGCACCACACTAAAAGGAGTCTCATTAACCTTTTTATATGATGGCTGACATTCAGAGGCAGTATCAGCTTCAAATTTTGAAACTAGGCCAAAATATTCAAGCTTAGATGTTTAAAGTTTGGTTTCTCAATCTGTAGCTGAAATTTCCAGATCAAAGCAGCCTCATTTGTAGTGATTGGAATCTTTAGATATCAAGGTAACAATATTCTTGTCCTGCCCTTATAGTTAGGAGGTAATTTGTACATTCTGTAGAAGTCAGAACAGTAACAGTTTTGAATATTTATGAGGACACTTCTTGACTATTCATAATTTCTAAAAAGTAAAAAAACTGCTACTGTCAAAACTCATGTAAAATATTCAACTCACAATTAACAAATTTATCTTGAAGTTTTGATGTTGGTAATCAATAGTAGTTGTGGGAGGATGGTTTACTGACTTGTGCATTGCTTTGCATTCTTAGGTGAGGTATTTCACCAACCCACAGCTATCTAAAACCTGCCAATATAACAATTTGCCTGATAAGATTATGACTTTTCTCTACAGCTTCCCAAAATTAAAATTTTCAACCCCTGAAACCACCTTCTGAAAAATGTTTTCTGCTCTCCTACAAGATTGTATCACAGGACATTTCAGGTGGGCTGTGGCTTTTACCTATTTTATTCTGGTCCTTTTCACTCAGAAAAATTTTCCTTAAGCAAAACATACATTTAGTGTACAATTCCAAACCAGACTAAAAATTTGAGCTGATTTTTTTTCTGCCTTCATGAGAGAAAAATGGCAGATTACTTAGACACTAGTTCTGCTGCTCCAATGTCATCCCAAACATGCTGTTGCTAGACCAGGTCTCAAAGCAGTGAAGAGAGCTCTATGTCTACAGGAGCATCTGACTGAGGATGGGAAGTAAATTTGAACATTAGACCTCAGAGCTGCTGGGAGATAATGAAGAGAAAATAAAAACTACTCAAATGGTTTTAATGTCACTAGGAAAGCTGTGTCATTTTCCCCTTTTTTATCTCTGGCAGTGGGTAGTAAGCTGTGGGCATGAATGCTTCATTTCTAATAAGAGGATGAAAAGTAAGCCAATATTTAAAAGAATTATTAGGGAATTATGCTCCAAATGACATCTGGAGGGAAAAGTGATTGTAATGCAAATGTTCCATTTCAGCACGAGATAGATTTAAAGGAACTTATGTCATGTTACTCTAGAAAGCAAATGTCCTATTTATTCTAGAAAATAATACACATTAAACAGAAGTTCCCACCAATGGCTTAGTTTGGAAATGAGCTGCATTTGTGAAAAGCTCGTGGTAGTTTTTCTCCTCCAATGGATTCCATCTCCAGCTGCCAATCATCATTGGCACATTTTTCCATGGTTATTGTGTCATTCTCTTGCTTAAAGCAACTAAAAAAAAAGGTCATCACATATTTCACTGGGCTATTAGAATATGGTGCTTAGCCAAATTAGTAGAGTCCTTTAGAAAACCTATACAGTATACACTTATGTTGTTATCATTTCTGAAGTGCTTTGGAACCACTTGAAATATTTAATATATTTTTCTTAAAGTATTATAAAGAAAACACAAAATAATTCCCATTTCTTTTCCCCATCCAATTTTTATATTTTTTTTTCTTTTGCACAACTCGTTAATACCTATCTCTGAACAATGCCTATCCTTTTGGATAACTGAATAGATCAAAAATATCTTGCAAAGGTGTATTACAAGTGCTGTTGAAGGGGAAATTGTATCAGGATTGCTTTTTCTCACCAGTCTGGATGTCAGTGTTGTTAATAATTATCTCTGGACAAACAAATTCACAAAGCTTTTAACAAAAGCATTCTTTTTTGTTTTGCTAGAAAGAGTCTTAATTTGCAATTCTAACAGTACAGAACATTAACAATGGACTGTGAATGTATTTATATCCTACTGCAGCAATAGCTTTAGAGCAAAAAAAATTGCTTAAAAGTGTTTCAAGGTAAATGTTATTTTTTTAGTATCTAGAGTAAAAAGAGCCTTCACATATAATCCCTTTTCTTTACTTTGTAGGGCAATTTTGATTCCCTCACATTTCAAATTTCCTCTTTTTTAAAAAAACAATTTATATTGAGAAAAATATTCTGTAAAAGCCTTTTTCCTGGACTATTTTATCACTGCAGGCTGTAAAAGGGAAAAAAAAAAAGCTGATTCATTTTTTTCTCCTGAGATTATTCTTCATACACTAGCAACCAAAATTCTGTCTTCTTAATTTTTTTTAAATTTTCTTTTTAAATAATATGTTTTGCAACTTGGCAAGACTGATCATGTCACTACAAAGTGGAAAGTTTGACACCCCTAGAGCACAACAGGGATGAAGCCAAGTTGAAATATTATATTTAGTGGATTTACCACCCTTGGAGATATTTAAAATCCATTTGGAGATGACCTGGGCAATTGGCTCTATGTGGCCCTGCCTGAGTAGGGACATTGGACCAGATGACCTCCAGAGGTTCCTTTCTGTGTCAACCATCCTGTGATACCAAATTCCTCTGAGGGCCAAACTAAATTCTAAAAATCAAAGAGTGACCATTATTATTATTATCATAGCTGTTGCATAAAAACTTCATTTTTTCCAAGCATAATTTTCTGATTACTATGATTCTAATTGTCAAGAGCCTATACAGGATTTCTGTGACAGTGAAGACAGGTGCAGTCAGATATTGCAGAAATGCATACATACATGAAATTATAAAAGTTATTTGCTTTTAAAGCTGTTTTTTATTTTTATACCATATTTTAAGGAAAAAGTATTTCTTTCCTGAAACTAGAGCATAAGCAAAATAAGAAGGGCAGCAAGATTGCTACTTTTCCAGTGATCAGAACAGGAGACTGGAAAATAGATATTATGCATTTTAGAGCATAGTATCTGTACATGCACGGCCAACAAGTGTTAGAAGAGGAGACTTCTGCAAATTCCTGAAATTCAGTTTTTTAGCTATGAAATGTTTATGACCTACCACCTGAGAGATTGATAATGACTTCATTATTCTCATTTTGATATTCACCATAATATGAGTCATGTAGGTGCCATGTAATAACTATGATTTCTCCCCCACCGCACCAAACAGAATGTAGCAGTATTCATAAAAGAAATCCACAGGGAATAAGTATAGCAGCTATCAGCAGTTCTCTGATCAAAAAAACCTACTTCTTGTTATGCAGAGATAAATGAAGACAGCAAGCGGAGTCACCAGAAACAAGTCAGAGGCAACATAATGAAAAACAATCTGAAGTTTTCTCTAAATTTTATCCAGCTGTGCTCAGTTCCAAGGCAGAGAAAAAGAGCAAAATAATAATACAGTACTCAGCAAACCAGCTCACAACATTGTCTTTTCCTATTTTCAACAGAGATAACAGAAATGCTAATTTAAAGTCTAACTGGAAAAACTTTGGGCACTCTTGTTTTCAAGACAGGTGAAAGAAATACTCATTTAAAGTCTAACTTTCAAGCTTTTGGGTACACAATCTGGAGTTTAAAAATAGATATAGGAGTCAGAAGGGACCTGTAATGACAACCTAGTCCAGCTGGACCAGTCTAGTCCAGCCCAGGGCTGCCCAAAAGTTAAAGTTTACTATTCAGGGTATTGCCTGAATGCCTCTTAAACACTGACAGACTTGGCACATCAACCACCTCTCTAGGAAGCTTGTTCCAGTGTTTGAACAGCCTTTTAGTAAAGAAATGTTTCATGATGTCCAGTCTAAATCTTCCCTGGTGCTGTTTTGCACCATTCCTACAAGTCCTATCCCTGGATAGAAGGGAGAAGAGATCAGCAACTCCTTCCTTACCTCTCCTTTTTGGAAAGCTTTGGGGAGCAATGAGGTCTCATTGCCTTCTTCCCATCTGTCCTAAACAGACAAATGCAGAGTCTTCAGTTACTCCTCACAGGATGTTTCTTCCAGCCCTTGCCCAGCTTTGTTTCCATTCTCTGGATGTAACCAAGTATCTTCACATCCTTGTTAAACTGATGGGCCCAGAACTGCCCATGGCACTCCAGATGAGGCTGCACCAATGCTGACTAAAGCAGGATAATCATCTCTTTTGACCTGCTGGTGATGCTGTGTTTGAAACACCCTGGGATAGGTTTTGCCATTAAACCTGACACCCACCAGCAGCCCCAGGTCCCTTCCTCCACTCCCTTCCCAGTGTAATCTTGTCTCCAGTATTACTCCATCCTAGGTTCAGAATCTGGCACTTGCAAGCTGTACCTAATATTAAAATACTATTTTAGAGATGTGAGTTTTCTCATTATTGACAAGGAATCATGAAAGCAAACTAATATAAGATGCAACTGTCTTCTCCACAGTGTCAATTGTGCATTCCTGTGTTCATGAAGAGGGACAGCATAGCAGGTGCCACCTGCCAGCCCTGTGCCTCAGTGCCATCCTCTTCCACTCCTCCTACAACAGCACTGTGCATATGCAGCTTGCACCATGACCAAAACTCTATTCAGGATTAATGCCTTGTGTCCATCTTTGCAGGGATTCTTTTCACTTAAATCATATACCCAGTTTACTGAAGGAGAAATAAAAACCAAAACATTTAACCTTTTCCATTCATTTTACATAGCTAGCACTAAATTGCTTGCTTCATCGGTTTCTATCATGTGGTTTTCCAGAGTCACTCTTGTCTTCACTGAGATCTGCTTTATTTTTCTAGTTGGTGTAGTAGTAAAGAAAATGCATAATATTAGCTGTGGGTGAGTGCTCTTCTGATGGGGAAAAATTGCACTGGATTGTTATAAAAATCTGGCAAGATTGATGTATAATTTAGGATTTCTGAAGGAAGGGCATCTGTCTCACTCACACATAACCCTTGCAACATCTCTGTAAGCTTCACTATTTTTAGTTCTATAAATTCACTTTTCTAATATTGATTATTCCTGTGTTTATGTCTAAGTGTCAGTGTCTCTGTTTTATCTGTTTTTGCCCTTGTTGAAAACAGTGTCTTGGGATACTGCTGATTTTAAACAGGGGGTTGCTTGCTGAGTGAGAGAAGACACTGATTCTCTCTCAGTTCCTTTGAGCCAACCTATTAGCTACTGACAGACTTTATTGAGTCAGTGTGTGGCTTAAGTCCAGAAATGAATTATAATACAAGATTAGAGTCATGGTCTCAAACTAAAAACAATGTTACTGCACTGACAGCTGTGATCAAAGCTGTTTCAAGTTCTCTCAGAGGTAGAAATCCCCAGGTGGCAATCAAAGGTTTCATGGTTTGGAATTACAGACAGAATTCATAATATGTTCCAGTCAAAATAAAAGTCAAAAGATACTATAAATGGAATATTCTCTTGGTTAAGAAACAAGGCTCTGCAGGCTAGTTTAAAATCATCTCCTACCACAAACAACTTAATCTCATCCCAAAATTCCAGAAAAATATTATATTAAAAAGTAAAATCTCCCTAAACCAGATCAAGCACACATAATTGTTATTTATGTAATGGCCAAAGCAAAAGTAGCACAAGGTTAGTGTTGGTTTACACAGGAGTAAGTCTGTAGGTCAGACAAAAATGCTCAATAAAATTTCTGACAAAAATAGATAAGTCTTTCTGATGTATAGAAGAAACATGATTCTTACTGCCTAAAATTTGCAGCAATACCTGCTGAATCACTGCAGCAAGACAGCCCGATAGGACAGCTGTGACTATATTTATGCATAAGAACAACTCCCTGATATGCTGCAAAAAATGCTAAGATTAAGAGTCTCAGTTTATTTATATGTAAATTCAGCTAGATTTATTACACGGACCTGACTGGAGTACAGTATCATACACTGTACTCAGCCTTCCTTGGCCTAAAACAGAGTATTTACCCCTGTGAAGGAACACATGCACTTCCTTCTGGGATCTGTCTAGGGATATGATGATGGTGTTTTGCAGGTCAAAACACTGGGACCCCTTGGGGAGAGTGTTCTTGGACAGTTTTAAAATACTTGACATACTGACAGGTATTTTTGATCTGCTCTGACTGGGCTGGAATGGATCCAGCAGGCAGATTAAATTGATGGATGATATTCTTCCTATTTCTGTGTCTCCCCACAGTGATGTTCCTTCTCTGAGGTAAAATGCTGGGGCTGAGCTGCAGTGCTCTGTGCACAGGTTCAGTGCACATAAAGCTGCATGGGGTTTAAAAGGGAAGAGAGTATTTGTGCTGTTCCCACTGCTTCGTGGCCACTGTTGAAATGCTGCTTTGATAAGCCTGATCCCACACTGAACAACACTCTCTGCTGGAGAATGGGAGGGCACAAGGCAAGGGACCGACCTCGTTCATATTTGTTTTTCATTAAAATATTCTAATGCCTTGCCTAGAGGCTTAGAAATTATGTGATGTTTGGTATTGGTATTATCATGTTACTTTTTTGTAAATTTATATTTTATGTGCCTTGAACGGGTTTTGATAATCTCTGTTCCAGATGGAAAATTGACAGGATGAAAGAAATATTGAACTACTTTCTAACCATGTTATTCTGTCTTGATATTTCCCACTGATGGTTCAATCCCTCAGAGGTTCATCTGCCTTGTGATAATTTTGAGATGCTGCAAACTTATTGAGAAAATTTCTATAATCAGGAATTATTTTATGCTGTTCTGAAAATATATTGTTATAGGTAAGTCTTAAAAGAATGGAAAAATTTATACTAAAATTAATCTCAGTAATTAATTATTTGAGTTATAAATGTGGGTTATGGCCACTTATATAGTGAGGTTGAATTGTCACATTAAAGTATTTCACACCACGCTTGTACATACATATATGATTTAAAAGAAGGTATTGAAGTAAAACAAGAAAAGAAAAAGAGATTCATGTTCCTAAAATCTCATGATAAGATTGTGATTTTAGTATTATTTATGTCTGGGGTATTCTTATTATGCCATATTTTGGTGAAAAAAACACGTAAACGTTCAGTTGTGTCAGTCTACCAGTTGCTGTCCCAGTAGTTATGAGACTAAGAAGTCAGAGACTTTAGATTTTCCTTTATCAAGCTGCCATGCAGATTGTGACCCTTTCTCCTGAATTCGTAGAAGTATCTGTAGCATTTTTTTCATCTGTAAATGGATGGGGTTTCCCTCTGGGCTGTCACTGATTACTCACAGTGAGCTTGATGCCCAAGAGCACACCCAGATCTGCTCTACCAATTTGTACTTGTGCCTGGAATCACTTCATCCCGGGTGTAGAATCCAACAAAGGATTAGTTCTTGCAGATGTAAGATCTAAATGTCATGTTTCACTTAGTATTATTTTAAATTTCCTTGTTTAAAGAGTCTGAATGTAATTTTTGTTCTTTCCTTTTAACTTATGACATTGTTTACCTGTGTCAATATTATTTCATGGGAAAGAAAAGGTATCCTTTATCTCATAGAAATGTTTTTCTATTGATGGTGTACTATTAATGAAAATCAAGAAGTCATTTTCAGGTTTTATCTTTTCCTTTCTTTACACCTGGAAATACTTCATAGCTCAAATTTTTCATAGTTTCTTTGCCTTCATAATTACCAAAACTAATGTTCCTAAAGCCCTGTGGTAAAACCTGCACAGGCAATTCCAAAATTTAGCCATCATTTGAGCATTTATTTCTAAAGAGCTAGGATTGAGCTGATTATTATCAAGAAATATTCATAACAAGAAGGATTGTCCCAATACAATAAAGCATCCAAGTTCTACTATTACTTTTGGAAAAACTGAGGAAACCTGATCACATATATAAAAATTCATACATTTTTAAGAAATCTGAAAGTGAGAAAAGTTACAATACTTATCTATGTTATAAACTTTGTTGTATTACATTTTAAAACTCTTAAAGCTTCCTGCAATTAGAGTAAATGCCTACATCCTCTGCAGGATCCTTACAAAGTGCTAGATTCAGAGTTGAACAATGCAGAAAACAGAGCATCAGTGGTATATCAAAGAATGCGTGCTGAATGAGTAGTGCTGCTGTCCTGGCAAAAGAGACATTAAGGATTGACACAGCTTGGAATTGTTAATGTCTCCATAGGGTTCTGCTGTCCTGTCAATATGTACATGTAATTCTTGTTAATACTAATGGAAACCATGAAATTGTGATGAGATTAGGTTTTGAAGAGACATTTTAACTCCAGTGGAAACCTAAATTATTCAAAGAATGACAATCCTAAATTTCTCCAATTACATATTTTTTTTATGCCTTCATTTCACTTAAGTGTCACAAAACTCAAAACTGAGTCACTATATGAGAAGGAAGTGTTATTCTTCCAATATCCCAGTAGGAATAGATTTACTGAAGAATTTACAAAAGTTATATATGCATGATAATATTCCTTAAAGACAAATGCTTAATAAACCAGACACCACTGGGACTGAGGAGGCTGCCAGGACATTGCTGTTCTGCTACATAATCATTTCTCAACTCAAGGAAAGTCAGGGGTCAAATGGAAAATTTATTTATTTATCATAATTTAGTCATAAACTATAACATCATGGCAAGATAATATTCATCAGCTCATATGTGGTAAGTAAAAATGCAAAGTTCTGCAATGCACCATAATCCTTTTCTTTTGCATGTCAAACAACTTCAACATCATCTGAGAGCAGACAAATGGGCAGTTATCATGGTACAACAGATCTGAGGAAACTTGTGATGCAGAAGTGAAGTTTTCATGCATCTTTACCCATATTGCCTTAATTTTATGTCTGCTTGAGTGGTGATAACACTTCTAAATTCTCAGAATAGCTGTATTAAAACCTGTGAATTTCTAAAATTATCTATTTGGAACTCCAAACCATATGAGAGTGATAGAAATCAGATTGACCTTATTATCTTGACACATTTCTTTCAGATGCTTTCAATTCTTTCAGATTTCTTTCCAGAGGGCATCATATCAGGCTTTGGTGAATATCACAAAAAACCCCCAAACCTGTAAAGTTCACATGTGTTCAATCAAGTGGTTTTTGATGTTGATAGACCTGAAGAATTAAGTTTTCAGCCTCAAGATTGCAGTGAAATAAAACAAGACATAAATATATATAATTTTTAGGAAAGGCTTTTTTCTTACATGAAATTAGTAAGAAAATTCCTATCATATGAGTGGAAGAATTTATTAAAAAAAAAAAGGTTTTTAAAGCTAAATGGTAGCTCTCAGGAAAATAAATCAAGAGGTTTGGTTAAGTGTCTCCCTAAGGGAGTCTCTTCTGTAGGGGGAAGTGGTCTCTGCCAAGAACTGCCATTCCTCTGAACTTTAGGCATATTTGGAATTTATACACTTCTTCAATGGGATTGGCTGTTTTCCTTAATATCTATTCAATTCAGAATCTCAAGGATGCATTAAATAAAAATTATCCCGTCATACATCATCATACATTACAGTCATATGACGGGAATTATCCCATCATGCATCCCCTCATACAGGAAGACCTATATTTGTCTGCCTAGAAAAAATGTTACTTGCAGGCAGAGTTACACAAGCATCCAATGTAAAGAACTCTTCATGCCCCCAAACTGTAAGGACACAGGCTGTATCTAGCAGCTCTGCAGTGGTGGAGAGAAAATATGGTTTCCCTGCATCTCTTTCCTCTCCAGAGCATAGAACAGTTGACCTCAATTTAACTTGCTAAAATGGGCTGCACAGTTACAGCTACTACTTCAGCTAATTTCTTCCACTGGCCTGGAATAAAATATTATTCATCTTACCTGGAGGAAACATAAAGCACAAAGTGAAATTGTTCCTTGGTTGTGTTGTCTGCACCCTGAGGTTGCAACAGCAGTTAGAACAGCTTTTTTTGGCCAATAAGGCCAAATGTAGACACCAATGGAAGATGCCCCATCCTATAGCTGTTGTGTTGGAACTAGAAGATCTTCTAATGTCCCAACACAATCCAAGTGTTTCTGTCAATATCCCTATTTAATGTTTGTACCCTGGGACTAATACACTCAGCTGAAATGTACTAGAACCTACAGGGAGCTTGCCATTAAGTTGTTATTTTAAGAGAATACTTTTTCTGTTAGCTCAATTTCAAACAAGACCTTTGTAAGGAATTATCTATGAGCTCAATCCATGATGGAGGTCATGTCTTAGAGTGCCTATACTGTAAACACATTCATACATGTGTGTAGTCAACCATCTGTTCTGGAGGGAATTCAACAATGGCTGATAATTAAATCAAATGCACCACTTTTTAATATTAATTGCAGACTTTACTATCTTATGTGTGTAGATGTTTTGTGACTATGCCTTAATATGATTGGCCAACCCAAGAAAAAAAATAAACCTGGAAGAGGCTTACCTAGACTACTGCAAACTGGGGTTGTTGAAATAAATTTTAGTCCAGAACTATTGCATCATTAAAAACTCAGTTAAATCCTTCTAGTAAGCTCACTGCACATATCTTTGGACTTTATGACTGAAAGAAAAAGTCAGAATTCTGAATATAACTTCATTGTTTTGTAACTCTGTTTTGGTTTATCTTATTACCCAAACTTTACAGGTAAGCATTAAAAAACCCAGATATTTTATATTAGCAATCTCTAAGAGGAAGAATTTTTGATTTTTTTTTTTAATGATTTTTTTTTTTCAGTGGGTGCTCTTTCAATTTTAGTGATTTCCATTGGATGTCTTGTTTTGTTCCCTGTGTTAAGTGGTAGTTCTTAGTGGTTTTTAGTTACCTATGTCATAGAGTATATATAAAGATACTCTAGCTGCTTGTAACTTGAAATTAATCATAATATATTTGTGTTAACATTGCACATTCAGTAAGTCCTAGATCCTGCAGTGATGATTATGCCTCCACTTGTATGTACAGTGAAATAACTGCATTAATGCTTTTGCATCTATTTGGATTGTGGGGTTTATGATTCCAAAAGTACTTTTTTTTTTGTTTTATTCTTTGGGGTTTTTTTCTAAAATTTTTCAGGAGCTGTTTAGTGGAGATTGTGCTATAAAAACTGTGTAATAACAGAACTGGAGAAAGACGCATGCTAAACTGTGTTTTTCAGTAAAAGCATATAAAAACAATGACTCAAACATGATTTTGTGGCTTAACTTCACATATACAGATATATGGATACAGATAAGTGAGATATATATGGGCGAAAGGCTAGATTACATGCATAATGATTTAATTTTCTCTCTGATGTCTATGTACTTAAGAAGTGGCTTTTGTCTTTGACAGTAAAAGAGCCTGAGTGCTCCATAGCTGCTAGGTATCTTAATTTTGTCCTACTCTCAGTTTCTCCTTTGCTATGGTAGCATCTCAAAAGTAATTCTTGTGGAAAGTAGAATTTATGCAGAGCATAACTATGCAGCAACTGAGCTGCATGAAAGCATGAACATGAATGTGAAATAAGCACTTGCCTGTTTAGTAATTTCCAATTAAAAATGTGAAAATACCCAAAGATATTACCAAATTATTTGATTTAGTGCGGGTGAAGGGAATACATTCTTTTAAATATATGAAAACTAAATACATAATGCTTGCAATCCAACACCAGTATAACTTAGTGTATGTTTCCATGGCATTTTTCATCCAAAAATAGTAATTTTTTTCATTCTCTAATCCAACCAGAAGATATGTAGCTGTAGTTAACAGCATGCCTTATTGCATTTTTATGAGGTAGAGAGAAAAAAAAGGAAAATAAAAGTCAATATTCAGAAAATGTCAGATACCAGCTGCATTAGTTTAGGAAGTTGTTTCACTTCTGAATATTTTTTTCAGTACTACTTATTACAGAGTTTTTCCTTCCCAAGGCCTGGCACCAGCTGTTTTCTTGGACACGACACAAGAGTGATGAATTATGGTCATGATCATATGAGGTTACAACGAGGCAGGATCTGATCAGCCTACTTTGGTCCTTGAGGTGACTCATCAAGGATATTGTCTTGTGCAGAATGAGCAGAATTTTATCCTGTAATGTCCAAATTATCCAGATTTCCTGGACTCAGATTAAACATGCCCCTTCCATACTAAGTGACTGCAAAAACACTTGCTGGTGTTATGGTCTTGGGAGTCTGCCTGAAAAGTGTTACTGTTGCCATTTTAATAAGAATTTAAAATACCTTACTTATTGTCCATAGCAAAAAGTAGGAAAAAATGCCATTTATTTTCAAATGTATGAAATGTACTGGAATTATGCAAGTCCTCTAAATTTTAATTGAAAACAATTGAAGGTTTCTAAAACTTTTAATCATAAATTCAATTACATTCAAATTAATTTGTCTTAAGGTGAGAGATAATCACTAGAGATATTTAATTCAATGACAGCCTATTTTTGTGATTTTTTTTGATAGATAAAAGTTACAAGACTACATTTTTATCAACAGATTTTTTTAAGTTCTTACTCCCTTGATAGTTTATTAGCACATAAAAAAGTTAATTAAAAAAGTTAAATAAAAACTCAAGCAACCCTTTCTATTTCCACTTTCATTTCAGTTGGAACGTGACCTAAAATAGGGACAGCAATTTTTCTGGCATTTTAAACTGTCATAGACCAAGAAAATCATAAATATGACAATCTCCGTCTTAAAAAAGCTTTATAAAAAATGAACTAGACATTCAATAATTAAAAATACAGTGCAGCATCACTCTGTGGCTCTGAGCCATTTTCCGTCTCTCTAGTCCATGGACAACCACTAGAATATAGTGAAATTTCTTTTGAATCTTTGAAATGTTTTGTTCAGCCAGTCAAAGGTAGGAAATAATCTTAATCCATAATTAACATTAGTGGGTAGCTAAAAGTTACATAAATGGTGATCACTGAATTTAACAGCAAATCATGTTATTAAAAATTGTATACTAGTGGGGAAGGTTTAAAATAATTTCCATTTCTGTGGAAATGGAATTTTTCTTTAATGTTTTTCAAAATGTCATCAACATGGTTACTAAAACCAATTATAGACTGTAAGATACTTTTAAATAGAACTATTGGAAACATTACTTTGGAGGAAAAAGTCCACACTTTGGCATGAAGAACTTGTAGTGATAAGAACAAATAATTAGAGATGCTTTATGTGTCAAAAGGTTGACTTATTTTATTTTCTATTTTGACATCCAAAATCTTATATTTAAATGCTATAGAAATCACACATACTTTATTATAACAATGAAAAATTAACACTAAATGCAATCAGTAGCAGACAGCAAATGTGAATTCACAGTAGTGTAACTTCTTGAACAGCTTTCCTTGTTCTTCAGAGTGTGTGTGCACATCAGTGCACACTGATGCACTGGTGTCTGTTATAAAATATGTAAGCAGGAACTCATGAAAATAGGAAACGTATCTTTTAGACTCGAACACTAAATTATATACAGAAGTAGAAGGTAAAAATATGTTTATTACTATTTTCATGCTTCCAAGTTACAGGTTATTTTGAGCATATTCAACAGTTTTTATACTGCAATCTATATGGTTTATCTGGACAAGTGAGACACATCTTATATGCAAAATCAATAATGTTTTGTTAGCCTAATTAATATCTTGACAGTTTAATTGAAGATTTATTATTAATCCAATTAAAATGTCATTAAGACATATAATTCAAATTACCTGTTTCTTAGAATTTGGCTCCATGTTGAGTCAGTTTTAGGATCAGATCTAAGAGTTCGTCACCTCATTTATTCCTTAATCTACTCTAGTTATGTTTTAAGGTCACAATAACAAAATCCCACTAAACATAAATTTGCTGAGGTATGTTTTAATAACTACTCTATTCTTACCTTTTCCCTCTTCTCCAGAGAACTTTTTCTTACCTCAGAACTGCAAGATGTATATGTAACCCTAGAAAATACTGTTTATTTCATGTGCTCAGCAGAAGGAAGTTCTTTGTCTGAGATGCATACACTTGTATACAGATCAAATAAAGGAGAAGCAAGTGCTTCCTATGAATGCTGTTCCTTTTTGAAAAGAATTCTGTCTTCGGTAACTCAATGGCCACTATATTTCACATGTCCATGTGTTTGTGAAGGACAATTGATGCATATGGATGGCTAATTTTTTTCTTATTTAATTAATTCTAAGAGAAATTGGACATGAAAACACCTAGGAATAAATAATGCTTCAGCTTATTTCAAAAATAGTATAAATTGCAGAGTTAAGTGAAAGCATCCCATCTCTTTGAAATGTCCTGGTGTCATGGGGAAATTTCTAACAGGTTTTTTTTTTTCTCAGACAACATTGAAGTAGGGTTTTAAAAAGTTTGCAAAAGAAAACCCTATATTCCCAAGCTGCACTCACTTAACCAAACTATCTCTAAATCAGGAAACCAAATAATCATGAAGATTGTTTCATACTGAATTTATCAATATTAGGTAGAGATTATGGAAAATTTGAAAGTTTGCATAAAAGTTCCAGAATAAAAGTTATATATAATTTAGTGAAAACCATTTGTTTGTTGGTTGCATTTTTTTTAAAATCTGGCATAAAAATATTTTTAAAAGAAGAACAATTAAGAGATGAAGTAGAACTCTAACTCAGGATATTTGCAGCATTAACTTTGATACACCAAATTCTTCTTTCACTAATAATCATCAATGTATGGAAATGTTGTAGAGCTCTGCTAAAGAAAAGTGGTGTTCTTGATCCTAAGCATGTGTGAATGAAAGCCATCACCAGAGGCCAAAATACACAAAATTAAAAGGAAGGGTTTACAGAACACATACAGACCACTGTCATCTTGTTCTTGAAACTCAATATAAACTGCATTATAAAAACAACATAAACTTTTCCGTCACTTTACAAAGGGCCAAACTTACCCTGAAAAAGAGACTAGACTATATTCTCCCTTCATGTTGCACATCCAGTATTCTTCTCAAGAATATTTATTACTAATTTAGCCAAAAAAGGCAAAGCTATTTGGTCAGCTAACATGTCCCATTTAAAAATGTCTTTTGAAATATATGGATATTATAAACAAAGTTGTTTAAATTAACTAATGAAAAGGGCTTGTTATGAGTAAATATTAATCTTTTATATTCAAGCAAAAGAATAATATATCTGTAATGCAAAACGCGCAAGGTAAGTCTTGTACTTACTCTTGGGTTTAAATTCTTATCAAGTATACTTTCAGATGTGAAGTTTTAGTAGTGTTTTTGTTCCACCCATATTGCTGTAACTTCACAAACACAATTTTGAAGCATAGTTAGGAAGTTTTTATTTTATTTTTTTCTGAATATGTTTCCACTAAAATGAAAAACAAAGTATCCTTGCATTTTCAGCCCCCATAGGGCTTACTCAGACAATTTACACTGCTGTATCACAGTTAGACCATATATTCTAACACAGATGTAATTTCTGGAAAAAAAACCAACTAAACAACCAAACAAAAGCTATTCTCTAATGGTTAGATATCCCATATCACTCTTCTTCAAAGTGGCAAAGCAAGCACAAAGAGAATTGTTAAAAACCAATTGAAAGCCTATTGTACTGTAAGTAAATTTTAATTTAGCCTCCCAGATAATGTTGCTTAGTAGGAGTGCTTGAAAGCTTTTTTTTCAGTAGCTGTCACACTTAGTCAACAAAGATACAAAGCTATTTTGCCCTGAGCTCAACAAACAAAGTTCTTAACAAGTAAACAAATCTTCCTCTTATTTATAATACCAAACCAAGTGTAAAGAGCACAAAATAAAAGGGTGATGACAGAAAGGAGTCACATTTGTATGTTTGACATATGGATTTTCAGTCACAGCTGTGGGTGCCTGGTATCATACAGATACACAACAAATTTTTTGTTAAGGAATCCTCATGTTCTCCAATTGTCCTTGCAGTTGATACTGGTAGGTCAGCATTCTGGTGGAGTATCTTTGACATTTTGGAGGAGGAGAATACATGACTAATCCAGGAATCAAGACCAACATGTACATATTGTGAAGCTGGAGCTCTTATTTATCCTCTTGCTGTTAGAACAGAGTAAGCCACCCCTGTCTTAACCATCAAATGAACATTATAAACATCTAAGCAAAACAGGAAAATAAGTTTATATTTCCTTGATGTCACTAAAAGAATATTGGTTTACCTGCAGTCAGTTAGCCCA
This sequence comes from Passer domesticus, assembly GCF_036417665.1. NCBI lineage: Eukaryota > Metazoa > Chordata > Aves > Passeriformes > Passeridae > Passer > Passer domesticus. Next base: position 121,074,588 of record NC_087474.1, on the reverse strand, counting down.
AAAATCTGTCCAGCCCTGTGTCTTCTCTGACAGTGACAGATAAGGGAAGCTGTACAGGGCGTGGTTGAGATGGATCAGAACTGTCTCTGGATCAGCACTGTCTCTTGATATTTCCTCCCTGCCAAGGATCTGGGAGTGGGCAAGGTACTGGCAGAGGACACAGCTAGGCCAGCTGGCCCAGATTAATCAAACAGATATTCCATACCAGATGACATCACTCAGATATAAAAGTTAAGGGAGGAAGGAAGAATGAGGAGCATTTTTTGTTTACAGTCTTTGTCCTCCAGGTCAACTTCCCCATATGCTGAAACTCCAGTTCCTGGGAAGTGACAGAACATCACTTGCTGGTGGGAAGTAGAGAGTAAACTTTTTTTTTTCCCTTAGCTTGTAAATGCACCAGATTTTGCTTTTGCAGTAGTAAACTGCCTTAGCTCAACTTACAATTTTTTTTCCCTCCTCTTATTTCCCCCTCTTGTTTTCCCTCCCCTGGCCAGCTGGGAAGGGGAATGGTAGAGTGGTTTGGTGGTCACCTGGCTTCCAGCCAAGGTCATAACAGAAGCCTACAGACCAGGTTGGGTACGGAACACATGGCTCTATCTTCTCTGCTCTATTTCCCATTAGTATTTACACACATTGGTAAATCTCCCTGAATTTTCTCTTCTCTCAGCTCTCTCAGCCACTCCTCACATGATAGGTGCTCCAGTGCCTTAATCATCTCTGTGTCCATTTGCTGGATTTAATTCAGTATGTCTGTGTCTTTCTTGTAGTGAGGAGCCTAGAACTGGAAAGAATACTTCAGATGTGGACTTAGTGCCAAGGGGAGGGGAAGGATTATTTCCTCTGACTGTCTGGCAACAATCTTCCTAGTGCAGCACAGAATCTTGTTACTCTTATTTGCTTTGAAGTCACACTGCTTGCTCATATTCAACTTGAACCTGGGGGTCCACAAGGACCCCCAGCTGTTGTGGTGTGTTTCTTATTAAGTTGTAAATTGGTTCATTCCATGTACCCCTTTTGGTTGTAATGGTTCTGCCCTGGTTCTCCCTCTCCTTGATTGCCCCTTCAGTTTAATCTCTCGCCTCCCCGTTACCCTTGACAACCAACGTGTCTATCCCTTAATCCCTCCCTGGTGCCCTGTCCGTCACTCGGTGGCCCAACCTTTCCATCTAGAACCTTCCAGCTAGGGCATTGAGTGATTGGCTCGGGGGGCAGGGCCCCTCCCCAGGCTTTCCTGTATTGGTTCACCTGTTGTGTCTGTTAACCTCTCCTCACTCCCACCTTTCCCTCCATTGGCTGAAGACCAGAGCCCATGTCTGTACCCTCCCCTCCTTATAAAGTCATGGCTGACCCCAGTTCGGGGTCTTCAGCGGTTAGATCTCCTCGAATTATTAAATCTGGACTTAACCACAGCTGGAGTCCGTCTCTTTGTCTCCTGTTGGGTAGCAGCCGTTTTACTGCGGATCCTCGTCCCTCAAGGCGAAAGCTTTAGGCGCTGTCCTGACCAAGCCCAGGATCGGGAGAGTGCCCCCATGCTGCTGGCGGTGCTGGCCGCAGCTAGCTGGGACGTCCTTTGAGGCCAGCCGCCGCTGCACCCAGCACCTTTCTATAAAGTAGCTTTCCAGACATTTTGCCCCCAGCTTGGACTGGTTTATGGGGTTATTCCTCCCTAGGTGAAGGAGTCTGTACTTTCCTTTGCTGAACTTCATAAGGTTCTTTCTTTATAAGGCTCATTTCTCCAGCCATCTAAAGTCCCTATGGATGGTGGGATGGCCATCTGGCCTACTGACCACTCCTCACAGTTTTGTATCATCTTCAAACTTGGTGAGGGTGAACTCTGTCCTATCACCCAGGTCATAAATTAAGAGGTCAAATTGTACTGGACCAAGTTTTCATTGCTAAGATGCCAAACCAGCATCTGACCTCCAGCGGACTTCATGACTATGACCATAATCCTTTGAACCCAGAAGTTCTGGTAATATTAAATCCACATCACTGACCACTCATCTGGTCCACACATCCATTAGTGTTTCAATGAAGATGTTGTGAAAGCATTGAAAGCCTTTCCAAAATCAAGATGCACAAAATCATCTTCTCTTCCCTCATCCACCAAATGAATAATGTTTTTTGCTGAAGGCTGTCAGGTTTGCCAGGCAAAATAATTCTATTATCTATGTTGAATATGACAAATAAACTTGTTGTTGATATGCACAGGAACAGTTTCCAAGATTATTTGCTTCATCACTTCCTGGAACGTAAATGTGAGGCTGATTAGCCTGTAGATCCCTGGATCCTCTGTCTCGCCCTTCTTGAAGATAGGTGGGACATTGGCTTTTTCCAGTCCTCAGGAAACTCTTCTGAGCATCATGGGCTTTCAAAGATAGTTATATGGACCTGCAGAGACACAAGCACTTAGGGATACTTCCCACAGACTTCTATGTGTTTGGTTTGTTTAAATGTTCCCTAGACTGACATTTTTCCATTTCATTGCTCTGGACTGTCCAACAGGTGTCTCCAACAGAGAGTTTTTTGAGGAATCAACTATTTCAGATGCCTCTTCTGTAAAGGCTAACTTAGATCCAACCATCTCTGACCCTGATCCAATATTATGTTATTTGAAGTTGTTGTTTTTGAAACAAAACTGTATCCCAGATTGTTTAACTTAGTATTTCCACCCATTAACCTGTATCCAAATTTTGAGCTCCTTTTTCTGGATTAAAAGTAATTATAGTATACATAGCATTGGCATCATTAGAATCTACAGCATGGTTTCCTAGTTTTAAAACAATATGATAGAAGTCACCATCTGCTTGTCCTTCAACTTACTTTATGGTTTCTTTGTTACTTGTTAAGTATTGTGGTTTTTATTCTTTTTGAGCTGTATCATTAATCAACCAACTGGTGTGAAAGAAACAGCTTTTATTTCCTTCTAAAGCAGATTGCATCTTTTAAAATATTACGGTTTGGGTGGGTTTTGTTATTTTAGCAGATTCTTCATCTCTGTGTCTATGGTACAGCTCTATTTTGCTCCTGTAAATGAAGCAAAAGCCTAAAAATTCCCCAGTGTAGGCTGAGAAGTGATAAATAAAAGGGAGAAGATTTCTTATTGAAGAGTCCATATCAGTGTGTGAGGCAGACACTGTTTTTTGTGACATAGAATAATTAATATTGTAAATCAGAATTTATTCCCATTATGCATCTTTACAAAAAAATGGCAAGGATGATATTGCTGTGCCTGATTTTAATCAGACTATAAATCTTTATTTATGTGATGAATATAAAGGTTATGTTAATTCTTAACAAGAATTATCAGTGCAAATCCTTTTTTTTTCCAAGTGATGCTATAAATCTTGTCAGACTGAGACATGTACTTGTGGGATTTTATACTGAAGAAGGTATGAAAAAGGCAAGTTATCACCAGGATATAAATGCCAAACTCTCTCTAAATTAAAGGTCATTTCAATTTCCCAGTATTTTCCTAGTTAACACATGGTTTCCTGGGAATACTAACTGGCTAATAACAAGAGAAAGATTTTAGTCTGTTTTTTTAATACTAAGTTTTTACACGTTTTATGTAGTTCAAATAAATTTTCAAGATCATGTATCGTGTACTGCCATAATATCCAGTGGCAGGATTTCTGCTTAGGACCTTAGAAAAGAGCCTCATTATACTTGATATGTTGCTGTTAAGGAACTGCTCCTGCACAAAATTAGGGCCTTTTGTTTGTGATACCCTAATTAATAGTAATTCACTTTATAGGATAGCTTTTAGGGGAAGAGTTATAAATAGTTATTATTCTCCAAGTAGTTAAGTCTTTACATATTTTCTGAATATTTCTGTACTGTTTTTGTTCGCAGACATATGAGAGGTCCATTAAAGTATATAAATTCATTTTTCTAGCCATTAACTTTGTACAGGCTTTACTACAGATTCCGCAGGCATTAATGTGATAACTAGATCGCGTCCATTGCACATTGGCAGAGAAAAAACCCAAATATGAAAAAAAATTCTACATTGATACCCCAGGTATAAAACATCATACGATTTTTCTACTGTTCCTGAAATCAAATACCAGGAAATTCAGGTTAAAAGGACTCAAAATTTAAAAGTGTTTCACTGTTGTCAAGGCATGAAAATCTGCATGTTAGGAACAGCCATTACCCCTAGCATCAAAGATCATCCCAAGGGAAAACTGATAGAAACCTAAAGTAGTTAAAAAAAACACATTAAAGTACTTCAGCATCATATCCAGTAAAGTGTTTTATTGCTTTATTTGTGAAGCCATATTTAGAAGACAGGTACTAACACATGCTGGTTACCTGTCCGTGCAGTCAGTAAGCATAACTTTGAATTGTTAGAATGAATCTTTCACGATGCATTGAAGACACCAACAAGTTGGACGCACTGTTTATACGCAGAAAAATGATTTTTGGAAAAACTTAGAAGAAATGTCTTTGAAAAATATTTATTCACACATGGTGGATTCAATCAGTTCCCATATTTCTGGAAATAATTTTGCTAATATTAACATTTTAAAAGCTATGAGAGTAAAGGAATACTCAGTTTTATGCATACTTAAACAAAATATTGCAGCGTCTGAAATGAATATATAGCCCCAAATAAGCACCCAGTGCATCAGACAAAAAGGAAAAAAAACTAATCCAGTAGTAAATTTAATGTAGATGTTATAACATACATCATACGTATGACAGGGAAGATTAACAGCACAGATTCTGTTTCAGTCATTCTGCCTATCTTCTGAGAATTATAGAGGAGACTTTAATTTTTCAGCCCTGTAAATCATGGGAGGTCGTTTTGTTCAACACCATTAAGACTTGGAGAAGTAGGTTTAGAGTTCTTTTGCTTTTAATTCGTTATTATGGTTGTAAATGTGCACTTATTTCTGTGCATATTTACTTCTTAATATTAGCATATAGATGAAGGTGAATGTTCTATTCAATGAGGTAATTTATAATTCATCGTTTGCTGGGGGGAATGAAGCTTGTAGCTACAAGGACAAAGCATGCAGTATGGGAGAGCCATGGTCTTCCTATTTGCTGTTTTCCCCTATGATATTTATTCCTTCTTTAATCCTCTTGTTCATCTTGCACTCTTTAAAAAGCTTCTTCATGCAGAATGAGCTTTTTTATGACATGGCAAACATGGTCTACTATAAAAGGGAAAACATTTCTCAAAGCGTCCAATCTGCAAAATGTTATGCCCAGCTGCAGCCAGCTGTACTGCCTTTATCCCTGTACTTCCCCGTTTATTTTCTGCGACTTTCTTTTTAGACAAGCAGGATTAGCCACTAGATTTAGGATGAGCTGAGACTATTCATTACATTTGAGGAGGACTGGCTTCAACCCACTTAGCCTTCCATATTCCTTCCCCTGCCATCATGCATCAGAGTCTTGGATTCTGAATGTTTCTCTGGCTGATTTTTGGACAAATTAATATAGGGATTAGATTGGTTTTTTTAAAAATTTAGGAGAAGAAACACGTTTGTGTTCATGGCTGATATAAATATGTGGTTCTTACATCCTGACAAGGAGTCTGAGTTCTCTTATCTAAGTAAAGCAGAAACAAAGCAACATTCTGCTCATCTTTTTCCTTTTCAAAAGGCCTTAACACTGCCATAAAAAGCTTCTTTTGGTTCTAGTGACTTTAAGGTGCTGAATATTTTAGTGTTCATATATGTATATACACTTTTTAATTATAGCTGCCATAAAATTGTGATATGAAATTCACTTGAAAGCAAAGCAGAGGAACTAAAACCAGACAATGTTTTAATTTTAGTTCCATTAAGGCTTTTTTCCACATTTTATAGTGCTGCCCAAGGGCCAGTTTGTGAGTGCCTTTACAAAAGAAAAAAAAAAAAGGATTAAATCAAATTCACATAAAGTCATGTTGTATGCATAAAATTTGTGCAAGGAAAATAAGTACTATATGTATATGTATAAATAATACATTACTGATTATGCTAATGCATTGCTGTGCATGATTAATGTAGTTGAGATAATTAAATTATGTATGTTTTATTTCATGTTTTATCTTCATAAAGACATAAATGCATCCTGTATTCAGTAACAATTACACAGTTTTTGCCTAAATATTGCAGTGCCTGGAATTCTTTGACTCAGTTACTTTGTAGAAAGGCTTAACTAATCCATGCAGGCTGTCTACCATGCCATATCACAAAGCACCAACAAAGAAAAGGATCAATTTCTTCTTATACAGAAATGTTACACATATGCATTTAAAAAAGAAAAGTATCATGATTTTAGTTTAGACAAGAAAATGTATTCGTTTAATAAATTATTTTGTACCTAAATTCTTTTATATATTTGTTTATTTATTTATTTATATATTTAGAAGTTAGCAAACTTTCTTCTGTTCTGCAGGTAAGCCTACTTGAAATCTCCATGCAATTTTAAAAAAAGAGCTAAAGAGCTGGATTTGTAAGAAGAACTGGTTACATTTTTATAAAGCAGATTCTAATTACTTCCATTAATAATTAGATTTGCCACCATGTTTTCAGGATGACTGAGGAACAGTTTAATAAGAAGCCCACTAGGACTCAGAAAATAAAAACTCTTTATATATACCCTACATCACTGACTCTGCAAAAGGTCCATGTCTTGTGTGCTTCTTTCTTTCTTTCTCCTTGACAATAAGGATTCCTTTTTTTTTTTTTTTTTTTTTTTTTTGTGAGATTCTGAGTGGCCGGAATACTCTAAGTAAAAGCAAATACTTTTATTATGTTATTCTACATCTAGACTGTTCACCATTGGTGGTGATCTCTCCAAGATGTCATGCAGCAATAAAACCCATAAACACTATCAAATGGCAGCTTGCTGTATCACAAATATTGAAGCATGCAGTGCACATAGTGCACACACTGCTTAAAGACCCATCATTTCCTAAACAGTATGGTCTATAAAAATAAGGTGGTTTATTTTTTCCAGAGATGGAACTACGATTTAGCAATTCATCAGATTGAATAGCCTTTCAGTTTCTTCTTTCTTGAACTGGATCCCTTTAGTCAGTAAGAGCTAATTATGAATGCAACCCATTTTGAACCTGACATTAATGAGAGTCATCAAAAAAATCCATAAAGTCTATGATGTTTTTCCTCAATAATGTCACTAAACTGACCTTTTATTTCTCAAAATAAAATATTGTGGAAGTGGTAAAACCATAATTTACCATGTATTAAATAAACATTTTTGAGAATGAGACCTTTTATAGATAGCCTTCCAAATCATTAAATGCAGAATGATCTACAAGTATAGTTTACCACGTTTTTTTTTTTTCTCTCAATCCTTCAGAATGCTGTACAAACCTGACTTCCACATGATTGATGATGTGTGGTGCTGCCTACTGAAAACTTACACATTGTTCAGGGAGCCAGCCAGAGAAGTATGAGTTGCCCTCTCAGACTCTTGAGGAAGGTGAAGGTGAGGATAATCTCATAGCTGAATGTGCAACCCCAAACTAACAGATGACTATATCTTTTAGGTGGATTTTACAAACATTATTCTTTTACTTTAAATACTATCACTTTATTGTAAGTTTTTTTAGTAACCTGTAGAGATATTTTATATTGTAGAGAATTCCATTGCAAGAGAGAGGAGAGAGAGACACTGCCTAGAACAAATATCAGGAAGGTACACCAAAACCTCAGGCAGATAAAAATATATCATTTGTGACTCCTTAAAAAACTGTATTCTTTTCTAAAATCTGTTTCTATCTATAGCAGAGATATAAATCTTGTTATCTCTTGCTTATCGATTTTTCTCCTGTGTCCCATGCACACAGTGTGTAGCATTTGACTAAGAACAACGTATTTAAGTGTAAGGGGGGAGTTTGGCATTCAAGCACTGAGGGCAGGTTCACCATTGACTCCATTGACTGCTTCAGCCTGATAAGTCTGGGTGGGCCATCTAATATAAATGTCTTCGAAAATCATTCTTTTTTTTTGTGTGTAGAAATGTGACATACTTTAGACTGGAAGGAACATCCAGAGGTCAGGTAGTCCATTCCAAAGCCCAGGTCTAGGCCAAAAAGTTTGTAGGCTGATTTGGCTTTAAATTCTTCATTTGTAATAGTTACTGTAACAACATTTTGGTTTTCATGTCTTTTACTGGTGGGTAAACTTTTCCTGATCTTAGGTATAAGTTATACTTTCAAACTTGTGAAAGTATCAGAGATATCTGAGATATATCAATACATACACATTTCTCACATTTTCTCTTGTCATATTTCCATGGAACCATGTTTACCACAATAGAACATAATCATTTTTACAAATAACAATGGAAAAATCCTACTGATACAACAAAATTCATGAAGGAGATTTCCACTTCTGATGAATTTTTTACAAAAATATTGTTTATGGGATATATATTTACATGAACTTATGGCTTAATTATTTAGAACTATGGTAGTTTTCATATTTAAATCAAGTGGGATAAATTTTATTAATGGTATAACATTTTTAATTAATTTAATACACCACTAGATATTTTATCCTCAGATCTGCTGAGATGATAAGAGACACTTACAAATTTCTGATCTAGAATAAATATCAAGGGATATAAAGAATTTAAACCATGGTCATTTGGGGAGAAAGAAAATGATCACGTTTCTAACAGTAGTAGACCAAGAAGTTAGAGGTTATATGTCTAAAGCACAAATTTTACTCTAAAATAAAAATACTTTAGGATAATGAAACAATCAACTGTCTCTCTTGATACATATTAAAAAATGCAGTAAAAACATACAAATCAAATTCACAGGAGGTAGTCCAAAGTTTTCTCCCTTTCAGTAGTTTCAGAGATTCCCTGTCTTGTGTATTTTACATCATGCTACATTATGAGAGTTTAATGTTTCTTAGCTTAAAGAGTCTCAAACAATGAAATACCACTGTCAGGTATCAATTATTCTCTCAAATTTACCATGGACTTTGTGATTTTGAGGAAACTGGACTCAGATAATAATAAATCTTACAGATAAAGTTATGGTAATTTGATTGGAAAGACACTCATGAAATGTGATATTTTTCTCATCTTCCTCTATCTCATTTAAACTTGTTTGAGTAATTTGGTCTCTCCAAAAAGTATCACTCAGCTGCTGTAAATTTTTCTGGCATAGCTTTTGAAAAAACCATTGGCGTTTACATTAGCTCATGAGTTGCACTAGGCTATTCTGTTTGGCTCTTGATAATTGGTATTTACACAAGGGTGCCTCAAAGTCGTAAGAGATGACATTCACATGAAAAAATTGTTTTATTTTTCTTTTCCGTAAATCTGAATAAAGCACTGGCATACAGGAATTAACATCAGTGGTAATTGAGATGATTGATACACACTGCATTTATTTTTCTGTTGAAAAAGTCATCTTGGCCTTTCTCTTTCAACACTTCCCTTGAAATCTGATAAACCCTTGCAATTGTTTTGTTCAGCGTAGGATTTGGAATGGCTTAATCTGAATTTTATTAATTTTATGATGACGTATCTTTTATGAAAGACTAACTAGAAAGATTTTGGTAAAATGGGCTTTTTTTTGGTTTTTTTTTTTTGGTTTTTCCTTTTAGTTTTATTTATGGACTTTCGTTCCAGTTCTGAAAATCAGAAAGTTCCTTTGTATATTCTGAGGCCCCCCTACTACCACAAATTGGAAGATATGAGTGTGTGTCTAGCATGCTGCAAATCTCTATATTATGTGCTTCTCTCCTTAATATATAATATATTATTAAGTACTAGGGAAAGTATGACTTAATTCAGGAAAAATAAAAGTCCCTGAAAAGGTCATGTGAAAAGGGCCTGTGTACATTTACCAACAAATTTTTAAACTCAGTAACGTCAACTATGAAATCACAATGCCAGCAAAAGAAGGTACAGAAATAGTGTTTGACACTGTCTCTTGGCTTGAATAGTCTTCCACAAACACTTGAGTTTTTCAAGAGTTAATATTAAACAGAATCAGGATTGATTAGAATTTGCTTGCTTATGGAGATCAATACTTCAATCTGAATTTTCATTAGTCATTACTAATTCTACTTCTGGTGTCAATATGGAATATATACAAGAAACAGAACAGTTGAAAATGGAAGCATCAGAGTCAGCTGTTACAAAATAAGTTGTTAGCTGTCAGAAAACTAAATCTCTGTTAAACTGTATTAAAATAGCTATTTTTGCCTGTGGGGGGCAATAATTTTGATGGCTAAAGTCACATAAAATGAGTTTGCACTGTCTTCAGATCCCTATATTATTATACCAGATAGACAGACATGCTCTGCTTTGCAAGTAAACAACTTTTGATGTAAATGTCAAGTTGCTAACACAGACATCTAATAGAACTCCTACAGGCATAAAATCAAGTTATGACATGTTCTATCACAGTTGAAAATAGGCATGATTCTGTTGAAAAATCTAAAGATAACAATACATACATTTTTTAGATAATTTGGAACTGCAATTTTCAGGGGATGTGTACTTGGAAAATCTGAAGAACAAAATTTGTCATTGAAGACAAGTTGAAAAGGTGTTTTACACTCAACACTGATTAATAACCAAATGGATGTTGATCCCTTCTTGATGCTCACAGGGATAAAAGAAGCAGGTACAATACAAACAAATGCATATTACACAATAAAATGTAGAGTAAATGTAGAGTAAAAAGTGATATTGCTGTTATTTGTATCAGTTCCTTTCTGAGTCAATAAATAGGTCTTAGCATACTGCATATAGAAGTGTGTAAACTGTATCTGTGTCTTCTCAAGTGAAAGAATTTTGTATTTTAGAAGACAGACTTCAGGGAAGGATTATCCTTAATTTTGTCTTTATAGTTTATATATTAGAAAACAGATTAGTTTTTGTTTCATTCAAAGATCACTTCTGTGATAAGATTCCAAACATGAGAGGATTTTGCAGTAAGATGTAAAGGGCTGGATACTTTTCTGAATGTGCTTTAATAATCTCACCATGTGTACTGATCTCTTTATTCATTCAGTCCTGCAAGCTGCTTCTTAACAAATAAGTTAATGACTAAAGGAATCAAAAAGAAACCACCATATGCTTCTCATGGCTTTGGCTTGCACTGTATTGTGCTTTTATTTCATATGATCTGCTCTTGGATGTCCTCAGAGATACATTTCTTGTGGTTTAATAATGAGTCTCCATGGTATACAGATATGTGCGAAGAAAGTATTCCATAGCTTGTAAGATACATGCATAATTCAGTGTAGGTTGCTTGGATTTCCAAAATACATTGAAGAAGACTTTCCCTTCAAAGATTCTCAGGGAAAGCAGCAGGTAAAAAAGAACAATTTCACACAAACAGAAAAAAACCAAAAGCAAAAGCCAACAAAACAAAACAAAACAAAACCAAAACAAAAAAAAAAACAGAAAAAAACCCAAAAAAAACCAAACAAAAAAACAAAACAAAAAAAACCAAATCCAAAACAACAAAAACAACAACAAAAAAAACCCAAATAACAAAACAATAAAAAAAGGAAACCAAAGAATATAAATATTTTTTCATCATTCTCAGGTGGAAAATGTCCCTAGTACTTTGCCTGACACTTGTTCTTTTTAACATATGTGTGAATGGTCTGTAAGTGGGTGAAGAGTAAGGTGATAAGGTCATGTGCTTCCTGAAAGATAACTGAATTTGGAATGGTTCCAGTGTAAGCAATAGCTATATAGGCTAGCCTATAATTATGCTGTAGGACTTCTTGCAACAGGATAAATGGGAGCTCAATATTCTTCCAGGCACCACATAGTAGTTGGATCTGTCCATGGTAGAGAAATCAAATCAGACTGTGGAATACAAATCTCTGTGTCAGAAAGTCTCTGAGCTGCAAATTATAGGAGTTTGTAATCTGGGGTAGTAACTTTACAGTTCCTTTGTTCCAGACAAAGTTTACTACCCATCATTTGAAACACAGCACAAAGTGTGATGGATCTTTGGTTTGGCTCAGCCAGAGACTCTTGTACGTTTTCTTGGATGTCAGATATATGGTGATACCAGATGACCACTCAGACATTTAGATACCTTTTGTTGCATTTTCCATAATATCTGCATTTTTCATAATGCTTGTAAATTAACAAGCATAACATCGGTATGTCCTCAAAAAGTCCTCCTAAAAAAATAAGCAAAGGCTACTTTTATCACATTAATTTTTGCACTGTACTGCACAGTTATACTCCTTTGATATTAAGAGGGAGCTAAAAGTAACAGAGAGAGTGAACATGTGTTTTGACAGATTTCACATATTTACTATTTGTTTTATCTCTAAGGGTTTTGAGTTTTTCCTAATGATTATAGAATTATCTAAGAATGCCTTAATTTCTGTTATTCCAGGTGTCTTATATCCAGAAATAATTTTCTGTCTCTTGCATGCAGTTTCATCAGTCTCAGCAAAGCAGAAACCTGCTGTGTTCAAAGCCTTATCAATTATGTCAACTCCATTACAAACACATTTGCTTTTTCCAAAAAAAGGCACAAAACCTCCAAAATAAATAAAACAAATTTTTCTGAAACTTTTGTGAGGCTTGTGGTTTTTTTGTTTTTGTTTTTGTTTTTTGCTTTGTTTTGGGTTTGTTTTTTTTTTTTTTTTTTTGTGTTGACACCTTGAGTTGATTCCCTTAGCTGACATTAAAATTGCTGTTTATGACATTGCACTGAGATTCAAGTCCTCCAGAAAGACGGGGAATTTGTTTCAGGAAAATAATGAAACAGCAATGAAATAAAATAATGAAACATGCTGACAACAGCCTATCATCAATAACCTAATAGGAATTACTGAAACAGGGTTATAAAAATTCTTTACCATCCCCATGAGAATTCTTCTGGGACTTTTATACCCAAGGTTCATTATTTATCAATAGGAGATGTTGAAGTTTCCTTATTTTTCTCTGACGTACTGCTCTTTAAGAATGGAAAAGTGTAATTTTTTTGCAAAAAAATGAAATTTTTAAAGGAAGAAATTGTTCAAACTGTGATTTTCATTTTTTTCAATAGCACGTGACAGAGAAATGGGTTATAGCCATTTTGATTCATCCATTCTTTACGTCATCCAGCAGGTTTAATGTGCAGTTAACTCTGTAAGAAGAAATTTGCTTCCTCACTAAGAATTTGCTTTATCTCCACTCAGAGAAATTGCTGTTTTTTTCTGGTTGCTTCCTGTATTTTTCTACGACTTGAAGAATGATACTTTAATAGGTTTGCTAAAATGCTATTTTTCTCTTAGCAGTCAGTGCTTAGCTGCAGCCATTCAGAGGGTGGGTTTGGGTTTTTGTGTTTGTGTGTGGTGGGTATGGGGGTTTTTACTATTGCTTGAGGATTTTTTGTTATTTTTAAGAGAAAGGCTTTTTGGGTGGTTATTTTTATTTGTTTTGTTTTGATTTAAAAGAAATTATTGTGATTGCAATATCTGAGGCTAACAAAAAACAGAAGACAATTTTTAGTACTCATTAATTTCCCATATTACTCCTTCCTTATTGTGGTCTCTTAATAAGGCTAAGAGCTAAAAAATCAGCTTGTTTTATTATCAGATGGTTGTCTTCAGCCATCCATAAACTAAAGGAAGCAAATGCATCTAATACTATTTCTGACTCTTTGGCAGAAGAAACCAGGTTTGTCAGAAAAACAAGATGTGAAGAGATATGGCGATGTTTTCTGAAAAATAATTAATATGTGACCTTTTGTAAATTGATTCCTGGTGGTAAAAGGGATGAAAATAGCTATCATGCTAATCAATTAAATGTGTTTATAAGTATTGCTTTTTTTCTTGCATTAATTCTACTCTATTGAATTAAATTGTCTGTGAATAATTCAAAAATAAAAAAAATTGTTTTGCATATGTTGCAGAAAGATTTCTAATTTTAAGATCTAAAAGCATGCTTGCATTTTACTTTAAAATTATTAGTTCAACTCAAGGTAGCTTCAGCTAGGGTACCCAGCCTCACAGTTCTAGTGGTGCTGAGCTTGATGTCTGACTTTTTTGTGCTTTTTGAAAGTTTAAATCTGTAAGCAGGATCTGAGGTAGCTTGATGTTTCTTTGACTGCTTCTCAGCTTTCTTGACTGCAAAATTTATGGTTATTGCTGAACATTGATAACACAAAGCCTTTTCTGCTTTTTGTACTGCCATGTGGACAAGGGAGTAGGGGGTGCTTGTGAGACTGGGAGGAGACACAGCCAGGACGGGTGACCCAAATTGAACAAAGGGATTTTCCCGAGCCTATGGGACCATATTCTGTGTGTAAAATGAGAGGAAGAAGGAGGAAGGGGGGAGACATTTGAAGTGATGGTATTTGTTTTTCTAAGTAACCATTATTTGTGATGGGATCCTGCTCTTCTGGAGATGGCTGAACACCTGCCTGCCCATGGGAAGCAGCAAATTAATTCCTTGTTTTGCTCTGTTTGTGTTCATGGCTCTTGCTTTCCCTATTAAACTGTCTTTATCTCAACCCATCTCTGCTTTTTACTCTTCCTGTTCTCTCCCTGATGCTGCCATGAGGAGTGAGTTTTCCTGCTGGCTGGGGTTAAACCACAGCACCAGATGATCCAGCTCTGCTGGGTACAGATCTGCACATCCCTGCACACTGCCCTTGTCCCATCACACAGGCAGTCTGTGAAGTCAGGTGATGAATGAGAAAGGAACAGGGCTAAATACCACACTGCCAGGTTAAGCTTATCTTTCAAGTCTTTACAGTATGTTAGACCTTCGCCTGAGGCACGCAATGTTGGGCTAGCAGCAATGCTGAAAATTGCAACTACTTCAGAATAAAAAATAAAAACATTTCTGTGAGTACTAAAATGTGGGGGAAAAAGCTAATGACAGAATATAAGTGGAAGCTGGCACTGAATTAAAAAATAATTTCTTTCTTCTGATGTTACTATCATGTGATTTTAGGAATGTAGTAAGTTGGTAATTAAATTCTTTTAATAAAATTTTAATCTATCTCTATAAATACTTATGCTTATATGTATCTCTGTTTCTCTATTTAGTATTTCCTCATTCTTGGCCCTTGCTTAAAATATTATTTGAGTTGTGCCTACTTTAGTTTGTACTTTTTAATATGAAGAAGAAGGACCCATATTTCTCAAATTTTGTTTGAAGAATAAGTGCGAGGATATTTGTTTTCAGTATTTTGGTAAAAATTGAAAATAGGAATTACTAAATATTTGCTATTACAGAAAGATCTTATTCTGTGTTGTTCGTTTTGACTTTATTTTCCTTCAGTTGGAATTCAAAGAACATCTGCTGTCCATGTTTAAAAGCTGCAGGTTAAGCTTTGTAAAAATTAAATTAAAAATGGCCTCCTTAAAACCCCACATATTTTAACTGGATTTGTTCCAGTATTATTCTTCAATTTATATTAAAAGAATCAAACAGGACAGAATTATTTGTTTGTGAGTTGAAATAATATGAACTATTGGAGAATTCTAGGTATCTCCAGGCAAGACAGATACCAGCATAACAGTGAAAACTGTGTGTACATATTTTTTTGTGGGTGGGTTGCCAGTAATTTCTGCATAACATTTTGGCCATTTCTGGATTAGCTGTAAAGCTTTTAAGATAAGAAAATGGCTTTGTCAAGACATTGATTAAGATAGGGAGTTACTCAAGATTCTCTTTCAATGTATTTACACTGCAGAGGAGTTGAAACAATGCCATTGTGGAATATTTGACTAAGTCCTCAAAATTGCTTCCGTGGGCTGACAGTCTATTGACAGAAATTAGGGATGGGTATACAGGTAAACCTCCAAAAACCTGTAACAAAGGAAGTTTTCCCATGGTTATGCTTCTTGATAATTTTTCAGGGAACCTGAAAGCGTTGTTGAATTAACTTGCTTTGGTACAATAGACTATAGAGGGAAGAGCAGTGGAGACTGACCGTTCTTCACAGGCTCTGTTTTCAAAACGAGAAATACATAGTAAGGGAAATCCAATCCTTGAAATTTATCTCCTGAAATTTATCTCCACCTGGGATTGGAGTCAATGTCAGTAAGGAACATGAGAAAGCTTGTGCTGGGATGCAGCTTATCCAGTTCAGTCACTGGCTGCCCAAAGGCTTTGTTGAGTGTGGCATGAAAATCACAGTTTACAATCCCTGATCAAATGATGGGAATGACTCATACATTTTCAACAGTTGCTTTCAGCTTTGGTCAAATGCTGATCAACCCCAACCTTCAATGATTAAGTGAAATTCAATTTTTAAAAAAATTATACCAGTGAAAAGTTCCTCTGAGATATGAGTCACACAAAATTCTTCCTTCTTTCGCTAAATTTTCTTAGAATTTCTTTGGACCAAGCAAGAGAAACAAAAATATTTATTTAATTCTAGTTAAACCCTTTCTTCTCCATCTTTCCTTACATTCCTAAATGCTTTCTATTCTTCTCTCCATCTGACATTTACACATTTTATGTGCTTATTTTCTGTAAGTGTTCTGTTTACATATTTTCTCTTATTTCCATATTCCTTTCTATAACCCTTTGGGCTTCCTATTTAATTTGCTGTTGTCTTTTGTGTCATTCAACATACATACATTACCATCTTTACCCTTATAATATATCAATTAAAAAAAAAGGAAAATAAAAGTTATTAATTTATTTAATTAAGGTAATATAGAATACCTTTTAGCCAGATGTACATATATATGCATCATTTTAAGTATTGGTCATGGGTTTGGTTATTGAATTGCCACTTCCCTCTCCAGTTTCTTTTGCCATTATCTCTTGACGCCAGTTTTAGTATTAACTTTTAAATGTATTTTTTTAGTAATGAAAGAAGAATGTTTTGACTGTATAATAAAAGTGGTTGCTGAAAAGCAATCCAAATTTATAGTTGAGATTTACTCCACTAAAAATTGAAGACCTCTGTCTCAGAATAAAGCACCTGAAGATATCTTGCTGTAGCAGACAAAAAAAATAGAGATAAAACTAGATTTAAACCAAACTTTTTACAAAAATGAAGATTGCTTCTTTAGTTCAGAGGACTTGCCAAAGAGGAGGAGAATATAAGTTCCAAGTAGTTCTGAAATAATGAACAAGGGTGTTGTGCAAGTTGTTCCTAGGGTTTCATTTGTTTTGCTAGGAATACACTTGTGAGAAGCACTTTGATGGGATATTTGTAGGAAAAAAATAATATTACTATGGATTAGCAAATTTACTACAACTGAATTCAAATCAAGAGAAGTAAAATTAACCTTCAGCCTGTCCATGAACTTTCGTGTGAGATAGATCAGTCTGTTAAGCTGCTCATTCAGCTTTGTGAGTGCTTCACAGACTGCCAGTAATATTTGTGGGAAAACTGACACTTTTCTAAGTGCACAAGCCAAATGAACTTACTGCTCTTGTCAAAACAATCAAGCAAACCTATCATCCATCCTCTAGTTACCTTGGAAGACCCAAAACTGAAATTGGTTTTAGAAGGTAAACAACTCCGTTAAAAGAGAGGAAAAGGCTTCCATCTGAGCTGAAAGCCTAATCACTACCTTGTCATCACAGAATCATCAGATCAGCCTGCGAGACTGTAACTCAGCTCTCCCACATGCAAAACTGCATCAATGCTTAGTGTTTCTTATCTGTGATATTTTGGATGTGGTATAAATTTCAAAAAACATCTTTCCATCTGTCTTTGCAAATGAAATGTGTTGACAGAAAAAAAAAAGCTGCTTGTAAATTCCTCAAGATTTTTAAAAACCATTAAAACAAGTAGATGAAATGAAGGTTACCTGTCTATTAAAGACTTTTAAGGCCTGACTGCCATTTCACTATTGCTTCTTATGTTCTTTAGTTAATGTGACTTTTTTCTAATTGGGTAGATCTTAATCTTGCAAAAGGTTATGCCATTAAAATACATGGCTAGCTTATTTGATGTATAATCATTTATAAGTGAAAACATTTCACTTCAAAGTGTGATAACCTAAGTTTTTCCAGTCTTTCTACTTCCTTCAGGAGCCAGTCTGTTTAATGTTTCATTTTGTGGCCATGGAAGACCCTGAAGCATCAGATTACATTGGTCATAAAAGTATTATGTTCTCAACAGAACTGAACTGGCTTTAGCACGGACTGTTTCATGCTCAGACAGTTGCAATGCCTGTGAAGGACTGGTTTCATAATGACCATAAAATTGAAGTTTTGAGAGCTTTTTATTGAGCTGGAGGACTTAAGGGAGCATACAAAGCAGCATTTTTGGGACAACAGGGCCAAGCTGAAATGTTATTAAATGGTTGCATGAAGTGAGTCATAGCTGCTGAATGTAAGCTTATCTAATTGTACCTTAATATTTCATTTGTTAAAAAAGTGTGCCTTAATAATATGGTTTTCCAGTTCAGGGAATTTGTACAGCACAGATACTGATACCAGGCAAAAGCAAATATCAATTTAGATGCTTTTAAGGAGTATATGAAAAATTTGGTTTGGAAATTACAGGCTGGATTAGTTCTTTTCTCTCCCTCCCACCTCCTTTTTTTTTTATTTTACAGGGAATACTGCTTGTGTTTGTTGATAGCTGATTACTTTTGGGCAAGAAATGTTGTTAATGTTGTAAAATGATAATTTTCTTCAATAAGTTTTTTTAACGCATATATTGACCAAATTATTGTACTAGCTGTTTAAAGAGTAGCCTCGTTTGCCTAGAGTAGCCTAGTTTTGGATAGAGTAGCCAAGTTTATAAAGAGTAGCCTAGTTTTGGCTATAAAATATAGCTATTTGATCCCTAATATTTTTCCCAAGTAGATGTCCTATACTCCCTATGAAAAAATGCCTAATGAGGACATTACCATTCATTTGCAATACTAATATGAGAATATCAGAAGGAATTCTGAAGACATGAGAAATATATTTGTGCATGAACCAGGTCTGTAGTTTTATATTTACAAGGCATTTATATCCATGAAATTTTACCCATTAAAAAGTTTTCATTTCAAGAAAAATATCATGCCACGATATCATGTTCATATTATATCATATTCTGAGTTTCTAACATAATAGAAACTCAGAATATGCACATAATATGTGCATTTTTGTTTATGTAACAAATCTTGAGCATCACTTTTTGGCTTGTACTAATGGTATGGTGGAAGTCTTAACTGCTGACACAAGAGTGGGGCTAGACTTAATGTCTCTTTTTGTAATTCAGTTATAACATTTCAAGGATGTAGACTGGTAATTAACTTCATGATACTGTAGTTTTGTCTAAGGAACACTAATTTTATTGTAATTATACTTTATAATTCTAATAACATTTATGATTCCATTATGACTCTGGTTAAGGAACTTCACAACTAGACTGAGAGATAAATTGGGGAAAATTGCAATTTTAAGCAATTTAAACATCCACAATACTCCTTATACTTAATCATTACTGTCTGTGTGGCCAGATTAAGCTAAATGTGGATTAAAAGTATTTTTTGGGTTTATGGTTTACTGATGCACCAACCAAAGCATAGTGGGAGAGTAGGACAGGACAGTGCAGCATTAAAGACAGCCTTAACACAAGACTAAAATCAGACTTTAACTGATGGCATTTATCAATTTTTTAATTGCATGACTTCAAAGGAAAGTTATTTACGAGCTTTGTGGTAATTGCTTAAATGGCTTCTTGCCACAAATCAGTAAATGAAGCAGTTCAACTGTCTTTAGTTTAATCTCCAGGTCTTGAATCATATTTGAATATGTTTTTCTGCATTGGAAAGTTTTTCAGAATCCCCTAGTCAGTGCACACTATAGACATGAAAAATATTTAGAGTTTTCTAATTTTCTTTCATTACAACATTTGTCACATCATATCAGCAGTGACCATCAGAAGCAGATCCTCTGTATGCTTCCGTTCTGCAGCTTGATGTCAAGTTTCTGGTTATGCTTCCCCAAACCTAGAAATCCTTCAAGGTAAAAGTTTCATGCCTTAAATGTTCATGAGAAAATACCAACCTCTTTATTTTTAAGTATCCTAGCAGAGTGACTGTGGCTGTATAAAGGGTGCCTGAACTGCTGATTAAGCTGGACCATGAGCAATCTTAGAGATGAGGACAAGTCTACTGGCTCCAGAGAGGGAATAATAGAGTTGAATATAAATGATTATTTTAAGGTTTCATTTTATGGCCCAAGGACTGGACATTTTCCTGCTCATCTAGTCAGAATCTGTCTTCAAAAAATCTGAGACGGGAGTAAACAGGGTATGAAAAATAATACCTTGTGCAAAAGATGCCAAGATTCAGCAGCAAACTTCAGTTTATATAATTAGTGTCCTTTCACCTTCCTATGCCTTCTTACTATGCCATGAAATGTGAGATATAGGAGGAAGGAAAAAATACTAAAAAAATTATTATCTTCATCTGAAATTAAGGAGAATTTAGTGGATCCTGTCACAAGAGACAGATGGCATATCAGGTTTCCTACATTGCTATTTATTTATTTTGTCCTATTTATTTTTGTTTTATCATTCTGAAAACAGGGATTTTTTGAGAATTTACCATCCCCATCATGTTATTTTTTTTAAATCTAAGAGGTCTCATAATCTAAGTTATGTGCTGCTACCACACTGCTGTGACTAAGAATTTAGAAAGAAATTATTTTAAAACCTTTTTATAAGTATCAGCACTTGATTATTGAAATATTTTGGTCTTTGTCTTTCTCAAGTGATGTCTCAATTCTGAAAATATAAAGCAAAATGCTTATAAAGAAGGCATGGAACACTGTAATATAGGTCATGAAGACAGGTGTTTTCATTCTAGTTTTTTCATGTTAATATTTTTTGTTACTAAAAATCAAAACTAGGAAAGTAATTACAAATTATTAAGATGCAATAACTGGACTTTGAAAATGTGTTTCAATATAAGGTAAGGCAAAATCATATCCAAGGCAAATGTCTAAGCTAATAAAATCTAAGAAATTTAGCAAGTAAGTGGAAAAAAGTTAACATGTAAACAAATAATAGCTTTTCTCATATTTGCATTCTCTGTCTGTTTTTATGTTTGCCTCATTATTAGCATTCAATGTGATCTTTAATACTAACATAGCATCTATAATGAACTTCTTTTAAAAATTATCTACATATTATCTGCTGACCTGATTGTTTTACGTGAATTGTGAACTATTCATGATCTCAGAATTTACTGTCTGATTACTGTCCTGTGACAACAACAGTGGCAACATCCAGTAAGTAAGCCCAACTCTTAAAAAGCAAGCTGTCCATAAGAACATGTAATATACACCAGCCTTCCAAAGATGGATCTAAAAATCTGGAAAAGCTGCTGAAAAGATGTGCAATATTCTGGAATGGAAATAGCAGGTGGAATTTCCAACTCCAAAGTAAGAAATTTTTCAAAGGCAAGAATTGTTATTTAACACATCCCATACTAATATTACATATTGTGACAGGATATATAGTCAAAAGAGGGTGAAATTAATTTTGAAGTGATTTTGATTTCAAAAAATGTCAGTTTTTTGGTCATGTGCCCTATTAAAAAGGCACGTTTTGAGCGCTTAGGTTACTTCCAGCAATGCTGTAAAACCCAGAAAGGCTCTAGATGAAAAAAAAAAAAAAAGTATTTTTTGCCAAGAGAGAAAGTATCTAAAGTTTCTCCACTTAAGTAAATATCCTGATGTGAATTTTCAGTGTTTATTTCCTTTTAGCACTTCAAACCAGATACCTAGTTGAATTTCTTCAAGCAATAACTAGATGGAGACAGTTATTTATCATTTACCCAAGTTAATAATTGTTGTTTGCAGCTGTCATGATTATATTGTGTACAACACTGAATCAGCAACTTGTCCTCTGCTGGCAGGTTAGAGGGAGTATAAGATATGCAGAACTACAGATGAGTTTTAACCTATCTCAGTGTCCTATGCTTTGAAACTGTGACCTAGATTGGATTCTCAAGGTTTTAATATTGTGGAGTTGTTTAGTATGTATTTATAGGTGTTTGCATATATGTATTTATGATTATTTTATCTTGGGATAACTCTCATTCATGTTTTTCTCCTAAGTAGAATTAATCAAATTTGGTTTGAGTTATAACTCATTATTCTGTATATGAAGCTACTCTGCAAGCAAACTGATTGGCATAATAAATTCTGTACACAGATTGCAATGGTCACAAGGAGCTGTGACCCGAGTGATGTTCTATAGGAGAGACAGGAAGAAAGAAAACTGTTCTACAGCTCAAGCAGGAGTCGAAAGTTAGTGGAAACTATCAAGCAAGTTATACTTTAACTTTTGTGGATCATAGAAGTAAGAAAAGAAGATTTTGCAGTAAAGCTCATGGTTTTCTTCAAACAATGGCAGCTGAAGGAAGCTCTATGACTCCTGTAGTTGTGATGGAGTTAGAGAAATGGACACTGGGCTAAATACTGAGGCAGTCCAGAGAGACACTGTCAAGCATCTCCACATTTCTGTATGTTCCCTTTACCAGGGAGTTCCTGGTTTCAACAGACAGTCAACCAGCAACTGAGGTCAGGCTGAGGGGGCAATAATCTCAGACGGGTTATTAGGGTCCTGATTTCTACGATTTCTCAGAGGTTTCCATGATGCCACACACTATTTGCATTTGTGCATAGGAATTATTTATCCACGGTGTACTATTTTAGTTTTGACCACATAGGTTTTTCCAGAATGTTTAACCTATCTTTTATTACACATCTGCATAAGATTTTGCCTGTTTAGCTTGGTCCATTTGCTCTTCTGTTGTCCAAATTTAAATCCTAAATATCCTTAGTCCTGGTATATTTGTTCAAGTTGTTCTGAAACACTAAAAGACAAGTTTGAAAGGCTTCCTTATGGCATAAAGTTAAATATAGCAAACAAACTCAAATACAAGAATGAAAGTACTTTAATGGCTTAATTGTCTCATTAAAGTTTGCTATGAGCTGTGAAATTCTGACTTTCTGCAAATTTATTTGAAGATACTATTTTCATTAATCATGCAGCAGCTTTTAATAGAATGAATTTATTAAGGGAATATTTGGCAAAGTAATAGATTTCACACTATGTAAAAATTCTATTTTCCTTAGTCAGCTACAACCATAAGTGCTGAGAGCACTTCATCTATCCCACAGATACTTGAATAAAGTAAAACACAGATCTTTCAAATACCTTAGAATCTCAGTTTGAGAACTTAATGTGAAACTTCCATCTGGAAATTGCAAGGCCAGATGGTTGTATAAATCCCAGCAGAAAATATACATCTGTCATTTTTTTTTTTATAACTGGTTCTATTTGAAGAAGGATTTATCTAATCAGCTTGGCACATCATTTAGCATGTCAATTGTACATTCTGTAGCCCTCAGCTCCCCTTGTACCAAGTCCTCTTTCATTTGTAGAATGCTGTGGAGGTAATTTCTCTGACCAGATGCAGGATGACTGCTGATTTAAATTGTTTTATGGAGAAGCATGATGAAGAAACACAGATGAATATCATTGAGTAATTTTTTTTTAATAAAACTTCTTGCCATTAAGAGTACTTAGCTTCTAAATTTACCTGTCATACCTCTGCTCTCCATCATGAGAAGACACTCTCTAGAAAAATCTTTATCAGGGCAATAGAAATAAGCACATTGACTTAATGGAAATTTACTTTAGAGTCCTATACTACTTCAATAATCCAAAGGAACAAAAATTACTTTTCCAAGTAATTGAAAATCCACAGTCTATAAAAATCTGAATTTATGGAGACACATGATTACACTGTCATCCTAAGAGTCCTTAAGCCAGTACTTTAAAATAGGATGTCAGCATCTGTAGTAGTGAGGAACAGCATGAGGCGTGTGAACCTTAATGTGGATCTTCTTATTATGTACATGACAAGTGACTGAATGTGAAGTCTGTCTTTATTAAGTTCTACATTTGCAGCCGGTAAACTCTCACATACATCCATACGTCATGCTGTGTTTTACACTGGAATTTCACCACTGTCCTTTAAAAATGATGTTTGGGCATGATCTTGTAGCCCACTCTATGTAGCAGTTTTCTTCTGATGCATTTCATTGACACAGATTAAATATGATCAGCAGAAAAACATGGATCGATTCATTTCTCCTCTTTGCCTTTTACTGTAACACACAATCCTCTAGTCTGGTCCCTGTCTGAGAAAGCATAGGTAGGGTAATGTAACACTATACAAGAGATGTATACTTCAGAGCTACTTTATTTTCAGCATTTTAGTCTGGATCAGCATAGTTGAAGCTAATCTCCCAGTTGCATCTTATTACATTGCCTTGGTTCACATCAGAGAAATTTTAAAGCAGAACCTGTATTTTATTTCAATTTAAAAAAAAAAAGCAAACAAAAAAAAACCCAGCCAAAAATGCCAGCCAGAAATGCACAAAATAATTCCAAATCCAGAAAGGTTCATTGGACAATACTAAAGCTTAAAGTTATTTATTCCTCCTTGAAATCCGTATAAAAATAAATTCCTCTTCAAGGCAAACTACTTTTATTCACTACTGGGACACATTGTTTTTTAGTCTAGATAGAAATTTACCTTTTCCTTGGAAAACTATTTTCACAGTAATTCCTCCTGGAGAGGTCAATTATTTATTGATCTCATAAAGAAAAAATTGTTTTCACTAGAGTTTTTTTTCCAGAAAAGTCTACTGGTTTGTTTTTTCCTAATACATATCTTGACTAAATATAATGAAGGTGGCACACAGGACTAATTTCATTTATAAGTTCTTTCTATGAAAAAAGTCTCACTATGAAACAAAACCAGGTCCCAGCACAGAAATTGTTCTTGGTTTTAAGGTTCACATATCTTTTCAGCCTTTTTTAGTGGGTAGTAATCAGCAACACAGAATTATTTGAAGATGTGCTAGGATGAATTGAATTTCATTAGGAAAATAAAACCTGTGAATGGATTGAATACTTTTGATCAGTGGTGACTGTGCTGTCTTTGATCCATATCACACAAGAATACTGAAATTTATGTTTCGATTTTTTTCCCTCCACAATAATTTTGGTGATGTCAGTGCGATAATAGCAGAAAAGTGTGAACTGCATCTCAGGATCAAAATCTGCAATATGCATTTAATTGCATTAGATGGCTAAAACTTCTCAAGGAATATTGGCAGATCTGCTCAGTGGCTTGATTTTTAGAAGAGGATTCTCACTAGGAACTAAGAGCACACAATGTACTGTATATAATAGAAGCAAATTATGTAATATGTATGTGAACTGCCAAGTTTATTCTCACAAAGAGGTTCAAATTGAAAAAAAAAAAGTCTTTTATTATTGCAAATATTTTAATGAGATTCTCCTGTCAGGAGATGGAAATAGCTAACTTTAAATTATTCAGTACAATTACAGCTCTTCCCTTTAACAGCATACAGAGTAGCCCCTTTAATGACAGAAGTCTTAACCTGCAAACCAAGCCAAAGCTTTCAAATTATCTCTCTCCTTATTTCATTTGTCCTAATCTGATGAAAATGGAAAAAATCAGTCCCAAATACGCTGTACTCATGTCAGCAAACAGAATGAGCAAGTAATTAGAAAATTAAGCTAAATCTATTTTCAGGAAATTAGTTAAAATTCAGACAACAGATACTGGCAGTCCTCTGCCACGTGATGTCTATGGCTCTGAATGTCATAATACAAATTTCTAGTCTATTAAATGAGCAGTTCTCAGTGCTGTTATTGCCTGGATGTTTCTACTCATAACTCTTGACTTAAAGCACTGAATCTTAATGTAATTTTCCCATCGTTGATTCCTTCAAATTCTAACAAAAATCTTAAAAGATGCAGTTAGTCTCACTCTTCAGGTGTCACACCAAACTCCCATATCTATCAGTTTAATTCCAGTGGAAGGAGTATCTCAACACACCTGGCAGCAGTTTTTTAAACGTGAAGTAACCTGATTTTAGGGACCACGCCACTCAGAGAGAGAGACTTCCTTGTAATGTCTGTAATGTCACATATCATAAATTTCTGTAATAGAAGATGTCTATGGATAAACTAATACAGGTCTATGGATAAAGTAATACATTTACTTATTAATTTTGCAGTAGTGAAGCAAATTGTAAAAAAATAATATGCTTTGTAAGATTTTCTTGCAAAACTGCCTGAAGATTCACTGATAAATGCTGTTATTATACTGTAAGCAAATATTAAATGAAGAAAGGTCTAAATAGTTACATATCTGTTATTTTGTTAATGAATGTCATGCACAAAGGCTGAATGTCATGTTTGTATTCCTATATCTATTATTATCTCCAAATTCTATGAATACTGCTGATTTTACAAGATCTTTTTGTGACAAGAAGCACCATCATTATTTCCCAATCTCTTTGAACTTCAACAACTTGTGAGTACTAACACTGGTCTCCTGCTTGTCATTCTGATCAACTGCTGCCAACCTAAACTCATCAATCTTGTCACTTAGGTCATTGAACTATATTCTGGAGGTGGCAAGTCAGTCCTAATAGCAAGTCTTGTGTTGGTTCATATGTGCCATATTTGTGAACTTATTCTTTTGCTGGAGAACATCAGTTTAAACAGAGTCTAGCTTTTAAACTATCTTTATCTAATATGTAGCCTATATGAGTGTTGATTTAATCAAGTATTCCTCTACAGAAGTTAAGGTTTTTTGCTATTGGAAGTATAAATATGTATTCAAAGTAGTTTATAAATATGTATTCAAAGTAGTTATTCTTGGCCTTATACAGAAATGGCATTAACCCACCTCAGTTGTTTAAAAGCAATAAACTCAGTGGTCTTCCTGAATTAAAACAGCTGTGGTTCCTGTTTGTGCTAAAGTAAAGCAAGTTTGGATTAATGCATGGATTTCCAAGAGCAAGGGAATGAAAGGCTGAAATGGGTATGTTATGCAAAAGGGCTTGTATCAGTGAAGCAGGATGTAGAAGGACTGTTCTTCAAGCATGCTTTCTTTTTCAGTGTGAGTCAAATGTAAGACAAGATAAAAATCTGTGAGGCTGTGTCTTTCCAACAAATGAAAGAAAACACTAATGAAACTGTTCTCTGAGCTGACCTGAAATGGGAACCATATCTTGGTCTCTAATTACCATCTCCTTTTTTGGACAGGTAACCTGAGATATTTTATTTCAGATGTGTTATTGCCTGTGACTTTAATCTGGCATTCATACTCCTGATCATCAGAGGCAGTAGCAGGGTTAACTAGGGTTAACAGCTTTCATAGAACATGTTGCAGCAAAAAGGCAATCTGTGTTTCACATTTGCAAGGCATTGCTTCTGTCATGCCAGGTCTCTAATTTATGTGGTCTCTACTGACTTCTTCCACACTGAATGATAGTCAGAAGTATATTGAAAGGCATAGAGGAAAGTACTCCTGACACCAGCTGTGTGAAGGGGTGCCTGTGGTTCCACCTTTCAAAATGCCTTCAAACTTTTTTGTGCTGTGGAAAGATCAGTCCTGGAAGTCATACAGAAACGTGTAAAATCAAGAAACAGAAAAGGCTAAAGGCAAACAAGAGAAAGCAAACTCAGAGACTGGTTTTGAGGGATTCCAAAACATTCCCAAATGTGACAAACAATAACAGCTTCATCCTTAACATGCTGTGTTCACATTTAATCTGTTGTTGGGCTGTAGATGCATTTCCAATTCAGACATTTCGTATTCAGACAAATTATCTGTTACCTGTACGTATAATTTTCAAAAGCTACAGTTCTTTGCAGAATCTAGAATTCAAGTATCCATTCAAGTATTCTGTAGCATCAATGTCAGCTGACAGTTCTACAGTAGTGACACACAGAAACTTAAACGCTAATCATCTCTTAATGAGAAATCCTTTGGCTGTTTTTAGTGTGAAGTAGTTTTGGAAAGCACAGTTTCCTAACACATCTATTAGACCAGTTTTAAAAGCCAGAAGGAAGTCAAGTAAGAAGAATTTAAATGCAATTCATATCACTCAGATAATTAAAAAACCCTGCTATATCTGCAAAATTAAAGGACTAATTTTGGATTTATTTCAGATCTGATAATCTTTATTCATCAAGGTTATTATGACTTAATTTCTAAATAATACAGGTTATCTCAGCATGCATTATTTAATATCTAAGATATTAGAACTGGTTTTCCCCATACACGTGGCTTTATTTATGTACCATATAATCTACCAAATCAGTCAATCTCATTATTTATTTTTTCCAGTTCATAATAAGTGTTTACTTTTATTACTGTTCCTCCATCTTTTCATTTGTTTATCTAAGTTCTTTAGGAATATATTGAACACTAGGAGCCTTAAAACTCTGAACTGTCAGACTCTTATCTAAAATAAAGACAATTTTCCTGCTCCCTTTGACTTACTTCCTAATTACATATTTATCCCAGGTTCTTCCCTTCTGCCCAGTGTCTTAGAAATTTCCTGAGGAGGCACTGAAGAAGGCACTGGAAAAGTCATTTGGAGCTTCAAGTAGACAGAATTTTTTCTGATAAATGTTCCCTTAATATATGACACCTGACCAGCAGAAACAAAATAAAAGTCTCTTTATTGTAAATGGAGTAAGTTTATGTTTTATGAAATTTATGTATACACTATGATATGTCAGGAATATTGGAATATTTTTGATTATTTTTGCCAGTAATTCAGATTATATTGCAACAATTCTATGGCCATGTAAGTGTTAAAAAGGGGTGAGATTTTGAAAGCTTTAATTTGATAGAGGAGTTTGCAAAAAAGGAGAACACAAAAAATAAAAGGTCATTAGAATTTATTTAAATACTGAAGAAAAACTTAGAAAATACCTAAAGAACATTGAGGCATAATGAAAATGGGGGGAAGGAAGGTTCATTTACAAAACATCTTTGAAAGTTACACATGGGAACTTTCCTCAGGCCCTGTGTTTTTCTCTGGCAGTATCAAGTGAGGTGCAACAAAGAAAATTAATACTACAGCTTGATTTCTGCTAAAAGGTTAACTGGGCCATAAGCCTGTTTCCTCTTTGCTGGTTGGATTTGTTTCAATTTCTTTTCTTTGCTTTATTCAGTAGATTTTGTTTTTTGTGCTTGCTTAACTTTGGTCATGAGGCATTTTTTGTTTTCAGTTAAAGGCAATACTATTATTTTCTTGAAATAAAGAAAATCCCTCAGCTATATGTTGCACAAAATGTTTCTGCTGTTTTGTCAAGGCAAGGTCTGTCAGCACTCAACAAAGCAGAAAAAACTTGTCAGGAAAGGTTCCTGCCTCTAAAATCTCAACATGATCTCTAATGTAATAGAATTACATGACATTCCTTTGAAGTTCCAAAGATTTTTCGTCTCATGTAAGAGCCACTTAAATGGATGAATGCTGTTTTGAACTTTTGGCATTTTTAGCTTAATTTTCTCCATGAAATATTTAATTTTCCCATGAAACTGGTGAATTTTAGATGTAATTTTCCTTTTATTAGTGTTAATTTCTTATTTCAGATTAAAAAATCAACATAAAATGCATCTGAGGGAAAAAATGTTTGCTGAATTCTGTTCAAGAATTTTCAGTTTACTGCTGAAGTGAAGCTCATGAAGAGCTTTGAAGGAGCAGGTTTGTCTTTTTACCTGAAAGCAGACTTTCCAACTGATTTCATATTTTTTACAAAAAATTACAATTTCTAATTGTATTATTTTTTTCTGGAAGAGTCTACGAATACTCTTAGAGTAGTCTAAGTTCTAACAGAGTACGTGGTAAAAATAATTTTAAAAAATAATTTTTAAAAATTTATCTGATCCTTGCAAAATTTTATTTAAACTGCACTTTTTTGCTTGCTGCTGCTGCTACCTCCAAGTAAAAGATCAGTCTAAACAACTACTTTTTAGAATATTACATTTTTGGAAAAGTTGTTTATAAAATTTGAGTTGAAAACATTATTTTCCTTACTTTGTAATGGTCAGTTTTAAGTACAATAAGAATAAAATTTTTCCTATAAACTTAATGAAATAAAATTTTATAGGACGTGATACCTAGTCTGCTGAACTTAAGAAAAATTTCAATTATAGTCTAGTGCTTATGCTTTACTGCACAATTTATCTTCTTCAAAAACTAGCAATGAGAGTACTTACCTGAAATTGTGCAATAATACATAGTATGTGTTTAATTAGACATAAAAGGACAACTTAATTTGAAAACCTTCCTCCTTGGCTCATTGATGGAGATTTTGCATTTTTACAGCTCTGTCTGTAGACAATAACAGTTTGTGCTTTGCAATTTGCTGGAGATTCCTGTTTTAATCTTTTTAAATACCTTCCCCGTGTTTTAATTATTTTTTATGACAATGAAGCACAGATGGTCCTTTAGAAAGTGTTTGGTTCAGAGCATTTTAGAAGAAGATGTGATTATTACTATACTTTTTTCCTGTGGCTATCCCTATAATGTTTTCATTTCCTTCTGAACTAGCTACCACATATGAAAACTTAATTTTGCTTGTTTGTTTGGAACAGTCAGTGATGTGAAAAAAGTTGCATTTCCAAATTCAGACAACACTGATATTAATTTGGGTTTTGTGTGGTATTAAAGCAGAGATGACTAAACAAACCTTAACCCTAATAAAAAGAACACCAGAATCAGAAATTGCGTGAAGTTCGTGAAAAATGATGTAAACTCTTCACACGTATGTGTGAAACTGAGTCTGTGAGATTGAATGAATAAGGTAAATGGCTTTAGGGCCTTAAATCTTTGTTCCAATTATTTTTCTCACAGACATTTCTGGGTGCTGTTACAGATCAACAGCATATAACAAAATGAATTATGCAAGATTGAAATTCTCTGGTTGTCTATGAAGAAAATACATCAGGGCAATCCCAAGCAAAAATCCAAAATGCAAAGAATATGGATTGAGATTAGCTCTGTGGAGAAAATCTCGTGTTTATAGAGGAAAAGCTCAATATGTCTTGGCAATGTATGCTTGTTGCCCAGAAGGCCACAACCTCAGTGGGCTGTGTGACAAAGAGTGTGACCAGCAGGTGGAAGGAGGTGATTCCCCCCTCTACTCTGCCCTGGCAGGACCCCACCTGGAGTGCTCTGTCCAGCTCTGGGGTTCCCTACACATGAAAGGCGTGGACCTGTTGTGATGAATCCATAAAGGGGCACTAAATTGATGCAGACCTGGAGCACCATTCTATGAAGACAGGCTGAGACGACTGAGGTTGTTCGGCCTGGAGCAGGCTCAAGGAACACCTTAGAGAAGCCTTCCCAAATCTAAAGGAGGCTGAAAAGAAAGCTGGACAGGGACTTTTGACTGGGAAAAGAAAGCTGGGACTTTTGACAAGGGCATATAGTGACAGGACAGGCTTTAATCTGAAGGAGGATAGGTTTACATTAGATTTTAGGAAGAAATTCTTTACTGTGTGCATACCACATCCCTGGAAGTGTTCAAGACCAGTCTGGATAAATTTCCAAGTAACCTGGTGTAGTGAAAGGTGTTTCTGCCCATAGCAGGGTTCTTGAAACTAAATGGTCTTTAAGGTCCCTTCTTACTTTAACTATTCTATGATTCCATGATCTATTGCATCAGCAATTAGGACCATAGCAGTTACAAATCTTTTCAGTTATGAATCAAATGGAGTTTACACAAAAGAATTTTTCACATAGAATTTTTTGTTATTGTTGCTACCAAAACTCATATTGAATGCATATAGTGAAAATACCTGTGAGAGAAATATGAAATAATTTTTCTAATGAAATATTTATTTTTTTAATGCCTGGAAATGAACTTCACAGTTTTAAATTGGGTGAGTATTTTAATCTTCTTTCTTTTAACTTGCAATAGATAAGCAATTGGCAGAGAATAGGCTAGTGCTATAGTCTGCATGCATTGTGACATGAATACTCTCTAAACACCATAAAGAGCTTAATTCATTCTCCTTGGTACTTAAACCACATGTTAGGAAATGGCTTTTATGGAGCTGATAATGCAATGCTTGGGAATTAGATAGGTGAACAGAACTGAACAGTAAATTCCTTTGATGACAACCTGCATTCCTGAATCAAAAGCCAGGTCTTTCATCAAAATTATCAGTGGCATTTTTTTTCCCCCCCCAATAGATTCCAAATGGAAAATATTTCTACAATATTCAGTGACTTTAAAGTCTGACTGTTATTGTGAGAAATATTTCTGATATTTTCTTGGAGGAAGGAATATGCCAAAAGAATTAGCTTTCTATAGCAGGAAGACAGGTGTACAAGCCATGTATAATAGATGTCACTTCACTTTGGACATGAAGAGCATAATTTAGAAAGTGGTTGTAAATGATTCATTCACTTAGGGTACATTCCCTGTTATCATCATAATAATAATTTTCCCATTATCTTTGAATGATTAAGGAAAATGCCTTCTCAGCTACAATTTTTCTCTTCTCATTTTTGCAATATTCAGTGGCAATACCAGATCTAATCTGTCAGTCTTTGAAAAACACTCCTACTTTGATATGAAAGATCATCAGTTGGTCAAAATAAATAGGAAGCTACAATGTGGTGGCAGTTGGACAGATGGGAAGACACAAAGTAACAAGAGACATTTCAGACACTTAACTTTTTGAAGGAATATCTTATATCACTGTGCTACTGGCTCTATTTGAAAGAGAAGTTTGAAAAGGAATATGTGTTATTATGTGAATTAGTAATGATAAAATTTATAAATATC
Organism: Passer domesticus; assembly: GCF_036417665.1. NCBI lineage: Eukaryota > Metazoa > Chordata > Aves > Passeriformes > Passeridae > Passer > Passer domesticus. The sequence goes on along the minus strand of NC_087474.1, from coordinate 121,041,992 downwards.
ATATGTGCTTGAACTCTCCCAACAGCACATTGTTGTGACAAAATAGCTTAGTGGCATTCCCCGAATTTCAACAAATAATGAATAATTCCCTTGCTAATAGTCTGGGAAGCTATTCCTTCCTCAGACTTTCTTTGATACATTTGTGTATTTTTTAGGTTTTTTTTTAAAACAGAGAAGGATTCAGTAGTAGGAATTTTCTACATTTGTTCAAACAATTGTTTGCAATATTATATTTAAATTTATGAGGTTTTCATTTAGTATTTTTCAGAGTTCTTTAGACCATTCAGCCTTAGGCTTTGATACTCAGTTGATCTCTTCTTGTTTTGTCTAAATTTGCTATCTTCTCTACTTATTAGTTAGCAGAAAAAAATTATCATATTTTCAAAATTTCTCTTGTTTTCCTGAATAGTGCCATAATGTTATGGATATTGTGACACCATGTTCTATCAATAAATAAATTGGAAATAATAGGTTTAATAAGATGAAGTAGACTCTAACAGCATTAATTATATAATAACTTTTGCTTTCACATTTCTGATGTCATGCTCTTGCACTTGACCTACAGGATTAACCATCATCCTCTGGAAGAAGAATAACTTACACTGAAAGAGAATTGGTTTAGCTCAACACTAAAGAGATTAACTCTGGGGCTGATGAGACACCAGAACAGGTTGCCCAGAGTGACAGATGCCTCATCCCTGGAAGAGTTCAAGGCCAGTTTTGATGGGGCCTTCTAGAACCTGGTCTAGTGGAAGGTATCCCTGCCCATGGCAGGGAGCTGTAAGTACATGAATTTCAAAGTCCCTTCCAATCCAAACCATTCTATGATTCTGTGAAATAGAATAGTGGTTTTATGACTGGATAAAAGATTATGACTAGATAAAAGATAGCAGAGCGATGGAGTAAAAACAAATCTGCTCATTACTATTGCACTTCAGTTATGTTGTTAAAGGACAGTTATTGCAGAAGAGATGCACAGAGGCTTGCTGAAGGTATTTTCAGAGTAGCTATGGCTGAGTATATATGAATGTGTATCTCACACCTAATCAAAGGTTGGGTTTTGTCCTGTGGTTTGATGTCAAATACCTACATAGAGCCTCTCAGTCTCAGTTAACCTCCTATACAGCAAAAGTACCAAAACTGCCTTTTTTTCTTTTTTTTTTTTTTACAAGGCAGTGTTTCTTCTCTTCCTCATTTTTTTCTGTATAGATGTTTCCCACAATTCACATTCTGATATCTGTTTTATATCCATCCTGCCCTGACTCCCTGTAAATAACCCTGAAGAGCTACAATCCAAAGAAAGAAGATTGCAGAAGGCTCTGCTGAGATGTCCTCTCAGCAGCCAAAAAGGCCAGTCTTCTCAGCAGGTAACAGGGAAAATACCTCCTCCTCTTTCAATCAGTCACCCTTACATCCATTACCTCTAGCCTTTTAGCAGAAAAGGTAGTTCCTGAGTAATTTCAGGAAAAGTAGAGTTTAATCTTTGCTCAGTTATAATGGAGAAAATATTTCTTGTTCAGTATTGCTTCTGGGAGAGTGCACTAAGAGGAAAGCACTCTCTTTACTCAGTCAAGCTTGGGTAAAAAGTGAAATGTCTTTATGAAACAGGTTTCTGCATTCAAAGTGGCTTGAATGGAGATTTGTTTGAGGAAATATCTCCATTTTTAATTCTGAATTTCTCCAGACATTATCTAGTTTCAGTGGGGAAAGGGAGAGGGAAACAATCAGAATAGAAAGTTTCTGAGGAAAAGGTGGCAGCACTTGGCCCAAATCTACTGTGCCTAGCACAAGTAGTCTTATTATGGAACTACATGCTTAAATGTGAAATTTTCTCAAAAACCTCACTGAGATGGGGACAGTGTATGCTTTCATTTTCAGGATATTCTGGAGTTACTTTCATTTCTTGATAAAACAAAGCCCATGAGAGATGCCTCTTTTATACCACTGTGAATGTGGTACTTCTTTTCCTGGTAAAATTCTATTGAAGACCTACATAAAATGCTGCAATTCATGGCTTTAACAGATGTGGAAAGAGTTTGAAGCTCAGGAACTGAATTAACTGCAAATATACCAATTTTGTCTCTAGGAATGATACAATTATTTGAGGTAAAATCCAAATGAATTTGCATATTTTCTTTTGCTGTTTGCTTTCAAATAAAAAAAATCAGATTTTTATTGAATGAAAGAGAATGTTAAATAGTACATCATCACTGAAAACACACTGATATGCAATTAAATGAGATTTTTACAGAGACTGGAACAAATCAGGGAAGATTAATTTCATTTTACTGAAGGCATTATAAGAGAATTCTTTTTCTTTTCCACTCTTATTTTATGTCTTCTTTTTCTTTTAATATTGTTGTTCTACAAGAGATTCCTCTCAGATATACATTGTCACAGAGAATTTGAAATTGCAAGTTTGGAGTAAATAGTATAAAATAAGATTATTAAAAGAACAAAACACTGAGACAAGTGACATGAAATTTACAGCTCTTGAGTGAAAGTGTAGGTTGAAGATTAGAAAACAGCACACCAGGAGAAAGTAATCAGATGAATACCACATGAAGAGGAAGAAATTATTTCACCATAAAAAGGAGGAAGGTGTTTCATTGCTCTGAGTATTGATATATTTATACAAAGTTACTCTGTATGCAGATTTGTGTACCTGTGTCAACACCAAAGTAGACATACATTTTTCATTAGAGATGTCCTGATAGACATGGAGAGCCATGCATGGAAACATAGAGTGCAGCCACCTGATGATTATCAACAGCAGAAGCATAAGTCAGGTTGGAAGAAAACCAGACTGAGTTGAGATCAAATCAGAGATACAAACACCATGAAGCTGAATGGAATAGACCTAATGGAATCCTTTCCTCTCTATAACTTCAAAATTTCAACAAGAGAAAAACATTAGGGCAACTTAGATTACATGCCAATCTTTGCAGTGACAAAAAGTGGAGATAGAAATGTGAGAAAACAAGAAATGCTTCAAGATACTTAGAAGAAAAAAAATTGTATTTGAAATGAAGTTTCAGAATGTATGTCTTTTGAAATACTCTGTATTAAAGGTCTTAACTATAGTCTTAAGTAGTATAGTTGAATTATGGAGCCCCCATATGCAGTAAAAATAATTTCCAGAAGTAAGCATTAAATATTAATTTCAATGTTAATATATTTTGAAACATTCTGCCTTCTTCGCTGAAAGGGAGGAAAGAAACCTATCACTCCTTCACTTTACTTGTCAGACATATGAACCTTGTTACTTTGTGGTCAGTAAAAATAAGAGATTGGCACATAAAGAAGCGATTTCTAAATGTATTCAGTAACAGAAAAAATGCAAATTCATTATAAATAAAATATAACACTTGGAAGCATAACAAAAAATCTTCACCAAGCCCAAGCTGTGTACTGAATGACTATGATTTTTATTTCTTGTTCCTTAGTGTACTCACAATTTTCAGCTTTCTGCACATTCAGTGTGCAACTGGCAGGCAGTGTTGTAACAGTTGAATATCTGAATGATTGCAATGGTGCAGAAACACATTTTGAACAAACCAAAACAACATTCAATAAGTTTGTTCTCATTTAAGCAGTGAAAAGACATACACAAAGTTAGATTTGTTACCCTACTTAGAATATAAACTCTGTAACACTTCCAATCCTAAGTAATGCTGTGGTGGGAGATGTTGAAGCCTGAAACAGCTTGATTTTGCTGTTAAGAACACTAAAGTCTGAAAGATAATCCTGTATACCGTGTAGCACAGTAAATGGGTATCACTGCTGGGTGGACTCACTTGTATTTATCCTGTTCCAGTATATTGTCATACAATAACACACCAAGGGAAAATCATTGTAAGAATTTTCTATGAGCCTTAGAGCTACAAGCAGTTTTCACTAACAGGCATTCTTTCAGCAATATATTTTTGATAATCTGTGAAAGAGAGTGGAAATTCTCATTTCAGGTTCCTATTTAAGAAAAAAATATTTGTGTCACTGAGCCACAGTGCTCTGTCAAATTAGAACTTCCATCAGAAACCTGTCAGTAGTGCAAATCTACCTTTATAGTACTGGCAGTGTGGTATGTGAGCAGAGTCCCCAGCTGTGCTGACTTCTCAGAAAATAGCATTTTCTGAGCATTGTCTTCGAAGGCCATTATGGTTCCTTCTTACCCAGATCCAGACATGGGGAACTGTGACTTGTCTTAATGAATTTGCCTTGTATTTCATTGGGCACTGGAGCTCCACCCACCCAGGTGAATGAGTTGCCTTTTGTGGCCCTTTACTGACATAAATAGACCAGCAATCCTTTTCATCATCTGATCATGCAATTACATATATTTTCATCCAGTTTTAGTAGATTTTGTTTGGTTTAGAGGTCTTAACTTTTGGCCATCTTACAAGTGTAGAGCAGTTAATTATTTTTAAAAAAATTATTTTATTAAGTGAAGCTTCCAATTTTCTGTTAAGGTCAGCATCCTTTCTCTCTTAAAAGAATTTTGTCTGAGGAGAAAGAACAACTTAAATGTATCGTGCTTTGAATGACTTTAAACATCATATGAATGGACTATTTAATATGTCTTATGATATTTCACCATCATTTCTGTCAAGACAAAATTACTTGACTAACTAGCAACTTTGGCCCCTAAACCTGCTTGTTTACAACAGAAATTAACAGTTAAGAGTCTCTTATGATCACATTTATTCTTTATGATTTTTCTTTTGCATTAACATTTCAGTTTCAGAGATGATTTCATAAAATTTCCGGAAAGTGATGGAATTATGCCATGCTCCTTATCACCTGTAATTAAGTAGTCAAACACAGAGTGAAATTTTTCCACTCTTTTTTGATCAACTGGTCATTTTGGAATAGCTGCTCTTTATATTTCATTGGCTATGACCACAACTTCCAGGGAAAAAAGGCTGAAATTGTTGGAACATGTGCTCCCATCATCAGTGAGGATGTGTCCAGTTTTGCTTTGCAAATAACCCCTGGATACAAGGGTCTACAGGATATATTAGCTCTGAGACTAACATAGTCTCTGTTTCAAAAGTCATCTTGTATTCATGGTATGTTTGGGATCTTCCTCTCTTTTGACCTGGATGTGTCAATCTGCTCCCTCATGCACTGGCATGGTGTTGGACAGAAGACTGGGACTAACTCTGTGTGCCAGACAGACCCCAGTATTGTCTTCCAGAAAGTCCTGTGAGATCAGCAGGATGTGCCAAGACAAGTCAGCCCCGGGATAGCTCAAGAAATCTGCCTTTGAGTCTATGAGATCCAGATCATATGAATGCATGGCACAAGGTCAGGAAGAGTATGAGGGCATCTTCTTATGTTGGCTCTTAATATCATATATAAGTAAAAATTTTATTAAAGGTCAGAGAGACAGGGAAATTTCCAGAAAGGTCTGGTGAGAGAGTTGATTTGCCATTCATGGCTTTGAGTGAGCTGTCTCCCATAGAATAGTGTAGTATGGGCTTTTATGACTACTGATTTTAAGCACTGTGTGACCTTGCTGCAGAGTGGCTGGAGTTTAGGTGCCTCATATTCAGGATTTCAGCTGGCAGAAAGTTTCAACTCGGAAAAAATGTATATATGCATCAAAGGCATGGCTTAACTTTTTTATTCTGCGTAGCAAGTGGAAGTACTGCTGACTGAAATGTGAACAAAAGTATTTGATTTGAATTTGCATACTGTCAAAATGTTTTCACAGTGATGGAGATCTGTTGCCTAATTCCAGATAGGTGAGAAACATAATGAAAGAATGTGCCTAAAAGCCCTTTACAATTCCCTAGATCTTCCAATATTTTATTAGAACATTTTGTAAATTATTTTATTAAGCTGAGCTGCAGGTCTTATGTTATCTTTTTCATTCTGGTAATGAAACCAGGAAGAAAATTTAGAGGCAAAGTACATTTTTGAACTTCAGTGTCCAAGCAGCAATTCAAAGTTCTTTCTAAAATTCAGCTGCACTTTATTAGGGTTTTCTTTTAACTGCACTGTTCTAAACAAGAGCTTTACAATAGAAGAATATATGCAGTCTATGGGGGTTTTTTTCTCTTTTTTGATTTTCTCTTTATTATTATGAAAAAGTGTTTAATTTCAGTTTGCAAAGTTCTGTCCTGATTCCCATTAACTTTATGATTTGTTTTTATCAGAGTCAAAATAGCAGAGTAGCAAAGTTCCTTGAGAAGTAACAGTGAGACAAAGTCCATCTTAGAGATCTTCCCCTTTTTGCATGTGCATTCAAAAGAGGATATAGAGTGCAGAGGTATAAGCACTCTTGTATGAAAATTAAGCATTAACATACACAGGTTTTTCCTTTAATGTGTGTGTTCACTTGTCTGCACACAGCAAAAACTTCTCTTTGCCCTATCCATAAGCAGAGCATTGCAGTAGAGTCCTCCACAAATGTCTTTTATGTAATTATGACAGTTTGCATCAGGTTCTGAAACAGTCTTGTGAAACAGACCTACTAATTAACTTTGTACAAGATGGACTTTCAGTATATTTACAAATATTGTATACAATTATCAGGGTTTGCTAAGACAATCCAACAGCAGTGTGTCCTTTTTTTTCCATAAAGGACATGACTGAATTTTCTGAAACGTATATTATTTTATATGTTGTGATAGTCTCTCAAAAACCTGGGAAGTTATACTTTTGAAATTCCATATATTATTTTTCCTAAAGTACTAACCCCTATTAATCCACTGACTAGTTAAAATTGAAGCAGTTAATCTCAGCAGAAAATCTAGTGTTGAAGACTGGTTTTTTTCAACTGGTTTTTTTTAAAGGAAGGGTCTCCCAAGATCTCTCCTGTTTTCTCATGGATATCAGCTGGTCTAACAGGAAACATCCTGCTGTTACAATAGTGCCTCTATTGTAATCACAGTACATCATCCTTGTAATATATGAAGCTTATTGTAAATTAGTTCTACTTTGCATGCCAATTTGTCAGAAAAATTTAGAAATTGATGTCTGCATTCCCAATAAAAATTTTTTACAGATCCTCAGTAGTACAACATCTCTTAAAGCAATGTGAAAAACTACCATGCTGCACCTGAAATGATAAAACTTTTGCTGCTTTCTTCCCTAATTTACTGTCTAATCTTTTGCCACCATTTGATGACTACAGTAGACTACTTTGTAAGGGTACAATTAACATAAATAACCTAATTTATGTAACTATTGATGAAGATGCACACGTGCAAAATCATTAAACTGCATTCACAAAACATTCAGAGAAAGTATACTTATTAAAATAAATCCCCTCTTGTTCAGGACAAGAAAAACAGAAATGTGATGCACAAAAAACTGCACTTATATACAAACAACACAGCAGTGTAAATATTGCAATCACAAAGAAAAACCTATGAAAAACCAAATTCCTACTGAACCATACTAAAGAATTCATGTGGAAACTAATGCATACATTGTTATAAAAAATCACCACTTCTCTGTCATCAGGCATAATATTTTAAATAGTCATTGAATTCTCTAAATATTTTTTTTTGGTACTGCATGTAATGTTATAAAACAGATTGAGATTTTATGGTTTTATGGAAAATGCTCATTTATGTTGTTTTTATATATTATTGAATTAGTTTGAGAATATTTAATAAAAATACATAACAATCCATATGTATGCAGAATCAATGTATAGAGATCAGTTAGATGCTTTCATAGGTATGGCACATTAAACACATTAGAGTATATATCTTCTGTATATTCAGTACTCTAGAATCTTACCTACTATAGAATGGGAGAGGTTCAGTATACTTTAATCAATTACTTTTTTAAGAAATATAATTATTAATGTGGATGTTTTGAATATTTTTGGGGGGGTGAGGGTTTTTTTCGTTGGTTGTTTGGGTTTGTTTCTTAATTGAGCCAAAAGAAATACCAATTTATTTACAGACATCCCCTTCTGTATTATAAGAATTTTTACCTGAATCTGGAATTCATCCAACTAAAACCTGTCATGAGTGGAACGTAAATGATATGCACACCTTTGACAGGTCCTGTGAATATCTTATTTCTTTTAAAAAGGAAAATAAAATAAATCATTTCTGTAAAGGAATTTTGACCAGATTGTGACACTTTTCTGCACTCTGGTGAGAGTGTTCAAAAGAAGCATTAACAGTGAAATGGAAGAAAACAATTGTTTTCCAATCCACAATTGATAGAAATGGAGTATAAGGTATGGGAAATACATAGGTGTATGGGTGCATATATGTGTAATTTTTTAAAACATTTATGACTTCAGAAAATGCTTGACAAAATTTGCAGTCTGACTGTTTAATGACCGTATAACCAAAGTGTTTAAAAAATGGAGGTTAGTGTTATAAAAGCACTCAGTTTCTTTATAGCAAAGGAAGAATAATCTGAACGTATTGATAGATGCCACCAAAATATTTCAAGTAAATGTGCAATGTGACTCCTTAATACACATCAAATGCTGACGAATGATAATATGAAATTTATGTATTTAATTAAGCTGATGTATTAACACCTGTAACAAACTTCAGAATTCAATATTCAATATGAATTCAGCAGTCTGTATTGATCCAATAATATTTCAAAACTTTAACATGATATATTTTCAGGGAAAAGCAAGAACAAAATAGTCACAAAAAAGGTATTTTACTCTATAAGTGATCCTGCCATGATTCTGAAGCAAATGCTTTGCTGTGTAGCTTCAAATAACTTTTTATTAAGGAACCAGTTTCTGTCAAGGTGAGCCATTTTTTCCTCTAAATGTACAAATTCAGCTCTCATAAGCAAGATCTCCAAGTAACCATATGTTTATATAAGGGGTGCAAAAGTTATATCTCAAATATAATTTCATAGTCTGCATTATATATCTATGAAACTATTTTGCCCAATATATTTTCTGCTTTTACTTTAAGCATTGCATTTTGAATTAGAAGCATCAAAAATTATCATTATTCTATCATACTTAAAAAAATCGTAGTAAGACTGGATAGCAGGGAACATTAAAATGTTTCATTTGTGTTTTTCTGCATTTCATAATGCAGTGTGTCATCAAGGTGTCCACAGATTTTGATATCACACATGGATAATTCAGAACTCACTTAAATGCAGTCAGTGAATATTATTTACTCCAATTTGAAAAGCATTTGGATAAAAATAATAGAGTAACTTAAAAAAATTAAGGAAGCTTAAGATAAAAAGTGTGCGCAATCAGTACCTATAATTTTCTTATCAACTGTGCCAGTATAGGCAGCTGTACTTATTTGGGCAGATTCACCCAGGTCACACTTAGTTGTTTCTTGAGAGCACTGGCCAATTATCCTGATGGCAGCAGACCTGTTTGACACTGCAGAAGCCCTCAAAAAACATGAGAAAAAATTCTGGTGGAAAGGATGTCAAATAGAAAGACTACTTATGTAAATTTGGAGATATAGTGAGTTGAACATGACTATCACTGAAAATCAAGCAGTATTATAGTTATTTCTTTACACTTAAATGTTATTTGACAAATATTGGAAAATCCTTTTTGAGTATTTTTCCACACAACAAATATATTTACAAATTGTTGATGGTCCAAATTATTAATGCTGTATTTTCCTTGTGTCATGAAATTATAAATCAAAAAACCTGGAGTTATGTCTTATAGAATTGCTGTTTCTAAGAAAAAAAGAGATTCTTTAGTTTGTGTATTGCATCAATATCCTCATCAAGACTCAGTATTCTAGTGATAGTTTCAATTAAAAGAAACACCTTCAAATACAGCATTTTTATTGAGAAATGGTGCTTTTGAAATCATAGAATCATAGGACAGTTTGGTTTGGAATGGACCCTTAAATGCCATCTAGTCTGAATGCCTCACGTGTCTCGAGGGAATATTGAAGAAAGGTATTAGAACTACCCCAAAAATGCCACTTGATTTATACTAGGAAAATGATTAATTGCTTACAATTTTCCTGGGGCTACATTTCTGTTTTATTAGGTGGGAAGCCCAGATGAAAGACCAGGAAATGCTGCAATGACAATCATTAACAGCCCACTGCAGAAGGAAACACACGCACCCTACAGCTGGCTGCAGCAGGGTTTTATGGACCAGCAGTCTCTTGGGGTGTGTCCACATATAGATGTGTGGGATCATTAAAGGGAATTAACTATAGGCATAAAATTGAAGCTCAGAAAATGTTCTAGAACAGGTGTTTGTGTATAGCTATGGGAAATCAGAGGTATAATTTGGTTTTTTATGGTTGTGACTAGTCACAAGGAAACCAAGGTTAGTGGGGGACAGCATGAATATTTCAAGTATTAAGTACGAATTTGTATGCATTCACAAATTAAAATGTATTACTATTAAATTGTGTGGGAGGAAAAGTCAGCACTTTCCTGAAAATCACTGGATTTAAACCAGTACATAGTTTTAAGCACAAAGGAAAGTACTTCACTAAACAGTTTTTGTTACAATTACTTTGGAATGAAACATTGTGTGTAAGACAAACAAACTCCACTTGGTTTGATGTCCTTTTCTTCACAAAAAAAATTCTTTTGAAATGTCCATCAGAGTTATTCACTTTGGAATATAAGTATTATTTTCTCATGTATAGTTTTATCACTGGTAACACATACTAAGAGCAGAATGATAATGTAAGCACAGCACCTAGTGAATACTGGGTTTTTTGGATTTGTAATGGTGTGATTATGTCTATCTTTTTCCTACAGGAACTTGTCCTTTCACAATGGTTCAGAAGCCTGAATTTGTTTCCTAAGGAATAGAATGATTTCTCAAAAGACAGTATTTACATCTCCAGAGAAGAATCAGAAAAGGTCATAGAGATGGTACAGTCCAAGATGAGATAACAGGAAGAAAGCTACTACTATATCTTCCGCACAGACAGCTTGGAACTTCCATTTCTTTGTTACTTTTCCAGTGCAAATCAGGTGATGTGGGAACTGAATAAATCACTTTGACATAATAATTCAAAATCTGGGAAATTTATTATGTTTTTCTGTAGAACTCAAAGGTTAAGTGTAAAAATTCCAAACTTTCTTCAAAACAGCTGAGCCTAACTGGCAGCTGCCACCATGTACCCAAGACATTGATAAGAAATTGTAATAAACATTAAGAGCTTTTTGTTATCCATAAAAAATTCTTATTCATCTTCCTCAAAGAATAGCTAATTGAGTAAATAGGAAGCAATTTTTTTCTAATATCCATAAAATACTAGTTTCAAGAAGAAAGAAAAATTCAATCCCAAGTGTCATGTCTCTTTAAATTGTTACTCCTAAAGCCAATAAGAAACCCAAGTAAATTTACACTTTTCAGTTTATTTTTTCAATCCACATATGTATACATAATCTAAGTAATATTTTAATGATGTTTGTCTCTACTTCTGTCAGCCATCTACCCCTATATTACCAAATTTATCATGAAAAATAATAACATGATGAGTTCCTGCATCAGCACGTGTATCACATATTCCGAGTTAAGTAAATAATGTTCATAGGTAAGGTAGAAATAACATGTCCAATAAAAGTGCTTTTATTCAAATGACTGATTCATTGAATCCTGTAAAAAGTGCAATTATATGCACATATGAGCAGTCTGGGGTCAAGTTATTTTAAGCCATATGTGTGGAATAGAATAACCCCAAGTATATAAGAAAATGAGGGAATTTTGTTAACATAACAAATCTGTAAAAGCACACATTTAGATTTTTTTCATAAAAGTATGGAATTTTTTTCACTTCCAAGCATCATAATACTAAAAGAAGTATTCAAAGAATTTCAGAAAAAATGATGAGTTAGAGACATTAATGTGTTCCTAACTTCATATATGAGTTTCTGTTTATTTTTATGTTCATTACATTTTCAGGATAAAGACATGCCTCTATGGCCTGAGATCCCAAATAGATTTTAAGGACTATTTAAGAAGGATAAAACTTGCAAGAACATATTTGCAATGCACTGTGGTCTTCATGCAAGGGATGATTCATATAAAAAAAAATCAATTTTATTCCTGACAATACATACACATCCTGTAGGAAAGCCAAAATAGATTTAGTGCAAATATTGTCAGTCAAAGCCAGGGTAACATTAATACTGATGAAAATCCATCTCTCTCAAGTATCTGTACGACGGCCAGCTGGAACTCTCTAAATAGATCTATAAGTTTGTATACATTTTCTGCAGTTTCTAGGTCTAAACAGTGCAATCATTTAAATAGTTTCCAATCACTGACTTCTTGGACACTGGAATTATCACTACAATGAAAACTGCCCTAAACCACAGTTTTCTATGAACTGTTGCACAGGTAAGAAGAGAAGTTAACTGGTTAACTGCTCTTTGCAATGAATTGTGTCTTCTGAAACCTACCCTTCATCCCACTGTGGAAAGTTGTGATTTCACACAGGAGAGAAACCCGGACATTGTGTTCTCTTTCTCATTCAATGGATGAGGAATTTCAAGGAAAATACATGTTAAATGAGTGCTACTAGCCAAAAAATATTTGGTCATGGCCATCCAGCCATGGAAGTTTTATGCTGACAATATACTGCAAAGAACATAAAATGGGTTAAAAGTCATCAATTCTAGGGCATTTCAAATGACAGTGGCTGTGACAGCACCACCAGTGCAGTGACTCTCACTGTATCAAATCTCACACTACTGAAGAAATGTCTTCAAGCTTTGATGGCTTCCTGAAAAACCCCTTTTTTACTGAGCAAGATGCCACAACTTCTGAGGTTTTGAGGTTTTTATTTTCCCTTAGCTCTTCTAATGTAATGACTCAAGTTAAATCCAGTAATTCACTCATTGACACTGTTCTAGCATTTCTTTGACAAACATCATGTCTACTTTTCTGTACATCTGATTTTTAGATGGACAAATGGGTGCAAACAAAAAATTCAGCACTGGTGTGTCCCAGATACAAATGCTTTCAGATAGGATAGTGCAGTTAAGAAAGCAAAACAAAGAAGTTCCATTAAGTAACTGAGTTCAAGTTTCATTTCTGTAATATTGTTTACAGTGGGAGGAAAAGAAATCAAGGGAGTTTATTTTTGCTTGAGAGAAGAGAGGAGGAATGGAAATGGTAAGGAAGTTGTTACAGTGTTTGACATCATTTAAGTCAAGATTATTAGTAAGTAAAAAATAAAATGACAGTAATGCCTAAAGGCACAAATTGTGAGACCTCACTGTGCTCAATACATGCAGACAATGAAATAGTCCCCAAGTCCAAAAGCTAGCAGTATAAATATCTAAAGTCAGAGAACAGAAAAGTGAAATTATTTCTCTGTGGTAAGGTAACAGAAGAGTAGCAAAATTAAGAGGAAAATACAGTTCTGCTAAAGTCTAGTTGAAACTATTTATAGCCATCACTTCATTCTAAAGCATTGTAATTAATAGAGTCGAGTAATGATATTGCTTTGGGACACAGATTTTCTTTAAGTGTACTAGGAATTCATTGCAGCTTCACAAAACAGCAATCACAATAAGCAAAATGAGGTTTTCTTTTAAAATCAGATACCCATTTAGCATTTGAAACAACAAAAAGGTTAACAAGTAATTCTTTTATTGCTAAATCTTTTAGTATTATTCTTCTTACAAGCGGCAGAATAAAATTATTTGTGCAGTTAGGAAGGTCTCATGCTTATAATAAATGTATTATGTAAAATACCTCTGGTTTAATAGAGAAGATCAGGTGCATGTCAAAAAACAAATCTTATTCAGTATTGAAGTTTAGACTGTGCGCCAAATACATTCACTGGCTTGTATTAAAACACATTACTATAATTAATCTGGGGGTGGAGGTTATGTATGTCCTTTAAAGTGGAAGATGTTTATGCTCCATGATGGTGAAATAATGGCTTGGTGGGATCTACTGAAAATACACAAACACATTATTTATAGCAGAGTTACAGCTATGCTGAAAATTTAGCACAACAAAAACTTAATCTACACATGATATTATTTTTTTTTTTCTAAAAACCTAACTTGCAAAAAAATTAAGTGCCAATTTTATACACAGATTTTGTACTGTCTTGTTTAACATGCCTGTGCCAGCAGAGTTCCTTGAACTCTTATTGGACCAACTTTCCAAAAGTTATTTGGCTTTCTCAGCTTCTTATATAAGGAGAAGATATGGATGGCAGTATTATTTGTATAAAAATGCTTCCTAAGAACTTCCCAGCAAGGCAATATTGTAGATATGCAGGTTAAATCAATACACCAGGTTATGACAGTTTCTGACACTTCTGGTCATTATTGAGAAATGTCACTTTGAGTATCTCTGTGAAAGGCTGATGAGCACTTTTTATGAGCAAATTATTTCCCTTGTCACAGAAGTGGTGCACATAGATCTGTGCATTTGTAAATACCCTGTTAGAGCACCTAAAATGCAAATAAATTTAAAATAGGGTGCTTGTGTTCACCCACAACCACAGTAACACCCTATAGATTCATTTGTAATTATTTTTCAGAAGGCTAGATTTCTGCAAGGCTCAAGGTTTGTCTTTTTCTATTCTCTCTTCACATCTAATTTCTAACCACTCAGGGAATATTTTCTACTTCACCAGGACTACTAACTGTGTTTAATGCAAATCTGGAAAGAATATCCAGTTCAAGTGCTAAACCAGGCAATCTTGTCTTTCATTTGGTTTGGGATTGGAGTTTTGCCTCTTAGCTGTACTTTCAAATGCTGCTGTTTCTGGAAGATTACTGGAGACATCTGAAAAACACAGTGCAACACTCTTCTTAAGTACTTTACCACAAAAAAAGCAGCCCAAAGAAAACATTATAGTGTTTTGTCTATCAAGTCCAAGGATGTGCTTCAGATGGCAGGCTGAAAAGGAGCCAGCATGGAAATTGTCATCTGGATGGCTTTTCCTGGAACTATGCTTGCAATATTTGTCTGCTTTTGGTGAAAGCTTGCCTTGCTGTCAAATTCTGTAGCATCATTGTATAAAATCAATATGAGAACTTTATTTTATTAAGTAAAATGTTCACCTTTATACTTTTGACACTGTTTTTATACTGACAAAATAAGGATGACAAATGTCATCCTTTAATTTCAGTAACTACATCCTCAGAGATTTTCACTGAAGAAATAATCAGAGGCAGTCTCTGATGAAGAACAAATAAACATCCACATTTATTGCATGGGTGATGAGGCATATGATATTCTTAGAGGTTTTCCAGTTAGGACTGCTGGAAAGATGAACCATACAACTGTAAAAAAGACACTTCTGAAGAAAGGAAACTCAATTGAACAACAAGATCTTGCCAGGCAAAGCCATATCAGTTCTGCTTTTATCACAACAATGTAGACCTTAGTAAAGCAGAACAACTGAATAGATTCCTCATAGTCTGGGTTGTATCTCAATGGTCAAGTAGTTCAGTGAAAAGACAATTTTGTCTGGGTCAGTTGCTGAGGGATGTAGGCCAGTGAAGAGGTCAATATAACATGAGAGAGTGGAATACTAAAAATGTTAAAAGTATTGAAATTATTAAAAATTATCTCTCCTACAGGATTGTATCAGTGTTACAAAATCCATTTCAGATAAAAATGACAATCAGCTTTTTTAATGGGAAACTACATTGTAATTCCAAATTATTTTTAAATGTAGTTATATTATATTATTGCATCTTAAAAATAACAGAAAATTCAAATTAAATAAAAAATAAATGTGACCCTTAATGGATATGAATTGACTAGTTACAGAGACTATGTTTTTCTCCACTGAATATTTATCAGGATTTCTCAATTACATTTTTCTACTTGTTTTGCTAAAAAGTTGTGTAAAATCAAAGAAAAATTGGTAAGGAAACAGCGGTTATTAATTGCAGGTTAGGAATATTATCATTTTAATATGACAGCTTTGCATGAAATGTCTGCATAGACACATTGTGTTGACCTCTAGAATGTTAGATTGTGTCTTTGAAATTACAATAAATAGAATTAAAAGCAGCTTTTAATGTTCAAAGATACTTCAGCATATCTGGTTTTGCCTCTGTTCCTACTCTTGTCTGCATATATCACAGTAGGGGTAAAATTCCAAGAGGAACTGGCGGGAACCCAACACTGAATTAGTGTTACAGAAAAAGAGGAGCAGATCTGTGCTGTGCATCCCAGCTTTGTTCCTCGATGTTGTGATATCACAAAATGTTTATCTAAACTAAGTTAGAGAGCTTTAAGTATCATGCATATATTCACTATGTTCTGAATGCTCTGGACCTGGAAGAACTTGTCATATCTCCTTTCTCATTCACTGAATTTGATGCAAATCCCACAAAATCAAAAATACAAGAAGGGGTTGATGGCATCCATAGCTTCTCTCTCATCCCCTAATGTGGTCACTCCATCAGAGAAGAGCACTAGGCTGCTCAGACAGAACTTGCTCTTGGTGAAACCATGCAGGCCTTGAATCACCTCCCTCTTCTCCACATGCTTTAGCATACCTTCCAGGAAGATCTGTTCCATGACTTTCCCAGGCAGAGATGGTGTTGACAGGTCATAGTCATCTGACTGCCTTGACTTTTCAAATAGCATGGAGAGTTGCTTGGCAACCACATCAGTCAATTCCCTCAGGACTCAGGGCTTCATCTCATCAGGTGCAATAGATTTGTGCATATCCAGGTTCCTCAGGTGCTCACAAACCTGATATTCTCTCACACCAGGAGGGAGTTTGCTCCTCCAGTCCTAGTGGTCCTTCTACTTGAGAGGTGTGGGAAGACAGTGAAGTCTTCACAGTTGCCAGTGAAGACTAAGGCAAAACACTTGTTGAGTACCTCTGCCCTGTCATGGAGTTTGCCAGCCTTGTTTATCACAGAAGGCAGTCTCTCCTGGGCCTTTCTTTTCTGGCTGACATATCTGTAGAAGCCCTTGGCCCTCTCTTCATCCCCTCCAAAGTTCAGCTCCATCTGGCCCTTAACCTTCCTGTTCTCATCTCTACACAACTGGACAGAGTCCCTATAGACTTCCCAGGATACCTGTGCCTGCTTCCACTGCAATTTGTGCATTTCCTTCTTATGCTTTACTCTGACCAGCAGGTCGCCACTCACTCATGCTGGTTACTCGCTTTCTCTTGCTTTTTTTCATTTTGGGATTGCTAGTGTTTGTGCTCCGTGGAAAGCATCCTTAAAATTTTTTTTTAACCTTGTCCCTGAGGGCAGTTTCCCTAGTAGTCCTACTAACTAACTTCTTGAGCAGCTGGAAGTCTGTTTTCCTAAAATTTGTTCTTTGCATGACCCATATCCTTCAGGACTGTGAACTCCACAAGTGCATGATCTGCAGTCCAGTCAGTTTAAAATCCTTACAGAAAGCTGTTTTTTCAGAGTATTTCCACACAAAAAAAAAATGAAAAGGAAATATTTTAGCATGATTAATGCAGTCTTCTGTACAAATGACTTAGCTTTTAACTGTAATAGTTCACTGTTTACACAATATAGGGGCTACCTTTTATAGGCCTTACACCTGTGTTAGCTGACAGAAATCTGTTATGTAAAAAAGGAGACTATAAATTTAAGTGGAATGTGAACAGTTGTATATATTTTGTAGAACTGCTAACTGTTGTCTCTGATCCTGCAAGATTAATACAGCAGAAATTGTGATCAGTCACTTCCACCGCAGTGAACCCAACTTAATATTCCTGGCTTAGGCCAGTTTGGAATTTTTAAATCAAATTGTGCGTTCTGAGAAAATTCTGTTGGAAGTCTTTACTTTTCTTCAGGTAGACAGTCCAGTAAGACTCAGGTAATGATCAAATACTTGCTTTCTTATTTATAAATGGATCATCTACTTGGCAGATAGATCACGCCTTGGCAAGCTGAAGAACTGCGACACTTTCGTACATTGTGCCTGTGGCAAAAATAATACATCTACTTGACTTTTTCATAAAGGCTTATGTTGTAGTCTTCATAAATAATAATAAATAAATATTGCATGCTCCTGAAGATGGAAATGCATTCTGTAATGCTCTTTTTACTTACTTGTTAGGCCTGTATATCCTTATGCATGCATGAAGCATAGTAAGGAGCATGTAGATTTATAGGTTTTCTGAGCAAAGAGAGTTTGTGCCAGAAGCTACCAACAGTAGCACACTTCTATTTCATTACCATTGTAAAGGATAGCTACAGACATTATAATAACTTATAACTCAGGCTGTCTAGAAATATCAATGACACCACACACGCTGGTCTGTGGTTTTCTCATTGCCTCATCAATTTTCTTTTCTTAGCATGTTTTTACAGGGGATTTGCCTCCAAATTTTTTAATTAGTTTAGCCACTACTACTTTTTCTTGTTTTATCTCTTCAATGTCTCTCACATGCTATTTGGCAATGTCAGCAGGCATTTTCCAAAGATTAGCCCAAGAGGGATCAAGAAACTGATGCTAAGAATAGTAAAATGAATCATATGCTTATATGGACAGATGATCTGATAAAACTTCAGAAAAGCTTAAAAGATAAAGGAACTTGAAAAGGCTGTAAGTTAAACCTTTTGCATTAAGGTGGATTAATTGTTCCTTATTTGTCATTCCTCCAATACCTGATATCCTTTCATTTGCTTTAGCTAAAAGAATAACCTGCCAAACAGCCAATGTTAGTACAAAGCTCATTGTCATGTTTTGCAAGCTGAATAGCTTCTATATGTCTGTCCATATTTTTTTTACATTTTTCATCATAGACAAAATGAATCATCATAACTGCATATTTAAATGGAAATATGGGTGCACTTGCCCTGTGTTTATGTGACTCTCGACTATTGGAGCTTAAAGGTTTTATGTGAGAACTTCATTACTGCACAACTTAAATATAAAATCAACATTGGCATCTAGACTTGTATTTGAGCCCTGCTTTTCCACTACCTCATAAAGCAAGAACAGTTTTTGTAAGACAGAACATTTTCAAAGTCAGAAAACATAACTGAGGTTGATGTGCTAAGACCCATCATATCAAATGCTTTCTATCTGAATGTTATGTGAAAATGTACCTCCAAACCTGTTCTGTGACAACTGAAATAATGAAGAGATAGGAGTATATAATGGAAATCATGATAATGTTGGCATTAGTCTACAGTGATACCAAATTAGTTGCACTTTTATTGAACTAGTAATACATTTCAGCCATATATATGACATACATATTTATTATACATAATAAATATATTTTCTGTATATTACCATTGCATTATTATTATTTATATGCATACATGTGCAATGTATAGAAATAGATAAAATGTGTATATGTACATATATATACATATATGGCTATAGATATGTGCAGGAGGCATGCATAAGGATACAAAAGGTGCATCAAACTAGACTGAAAAATGATTGGGTTTCACTGTGGATTATTTGTGATTTCATATAACCTCAACATGGCTTCTAGTAAATGTGCTGCTTAGCACAATACAAGCATTATTCCCAGTGCCACTGAAGTATATCGAAGGATCATACCAAGCTTAGAGTAGAGAATCTTACCTATTTTCTACATGAAATACATGAAAATGAGATGGTCTCTAGTACAGTAGTTGTAGTCTCTCAATATCTTTGGGAGATGTGGCAGTAAGGGTTATAAAAGCAATTTCCTGTAAAAAATGCAAACTTCTCTAAACCAAATGAAGGGGAACAAACATTTCAAGAGCAGATACTTTGAGCATCAATGTCTCTGATGACACTGGGAACTGCTGTACGTGACTCTAATGTTAGTAATCTCCTCCAAATTTGAATTTCTTCATGGAATTACTGATGATGTGTACCTAACACAGATTTAAAGGGCATGCACCTTTCTCATTGCCCTGTCGTATATTGAGCTTGTTGAGCATTTGAAAGAAAGAAACATGGCCTTGCAAAAGTGAAAGTAATGTCTATACTCTCAGAACCCAAAATTCATTCAATGCCCTTCCAGTAGGGTATAATATTTCCTAGTAAAAAAAGGTGACTTAAAGACTAAAGCACTGATTTTAGGCGTACTAGCCAAATTAAATTTATGATTGAGTGCATTAATTTTCTTTCTTTTTTCTTCTGTTTTTTTCTTGATTAATTTACTTGCTTTTTATTCCTTTGAATTTGCACAGGATATATATAATTTTCACTTGCATTGTCTATAACTGTTATAAATTAAAAGAAACATTGTTTTTGCAAATGCAAAATGATTTTGCAGTCTTAGGCACGGCGGGATTCTTTCCAGTGCTCTTTTCCCTGTACTACTTTTTCCTTTAAAGTGTATGTTATTAGTTTATCTTAAAAACCTGCATGATAATGTGCAGTCAGAGCAGAGATATAAAAGGCAGAGGATGGTATCTGAAAATTGCCCTTATTTGTAATCATTAGGAAGAATACATTTCCCATTGCAATTTGTATTTACAGAACATATCCTTTGTGCTGTAAAAACTAGGGATGGAAAACCGTGTTTAGAGTCATCTAGTCTATCTCTCTGCCATTGCAATTATTCCCTGTTGTAAAATTGGACTGGCTCAACTAATGCAAGTTGGCCAGTATAATGGAAATCTCATTACTTCTCATTGAGAGACAATTCCCAAAGTTTAACAGTCCTCACTGTTGGAAAGCACTGTCTTGGTTCTGAATTTTCTTCTTACATAATTTTATCTCCTTTACTACCTAATGTGTTTGACAGTCTGTAGAAAGTTGAACTTCTTTCTTCGTTGAAATTCCTCAGCGGACATTTTCAGACTTCTCTGATGTCCCCTCTTAAAAATTACTTGTCTAAACCACACACCTTTGATTATTTTATTTCAATGTCTTTCTTGGTTATAACAATACGCTTGAGAAATTTGTTGATTTAATGATGGCTCTAACTATAATAAGACAAAAATACTCTTTTTATGCTATGTGGAAACAGATAAGGTGATCCAAACACACAGTGATGAGTGGTCACACACGAACTGATATTATTGCATTTCCAGCAGCAGTAAAAAGTCAGTCATCTTTACTATTATATATGTCAATATCTAAAACTCTCTTTGCATTTAATGCTTTTTGATTTCTTCTGCTGAAGTTTTCCTAAGGTAGGTTGGGAGGGAATAAAAAATTTCTATTTGTTCTGGTCTTCAATTTCCTGAACATATTTTATTTCTGTTTCAAATCCTTTTTTCCTCCTTCTGCTGTTTCTCTGTCCTTATCGCAACATTTCCCAGTTTATCTGACAGTTTCATTAATGTGTTTTCTATTCCCCCTTGCAGAATGTAAATGAATATGTCAAAACTAAATTTAACATGAATACTGGAAATATACTCCATTTCAGCTTTCATAACACTGAATTACCATTTATCATTAGCCCCTGTCAAGAGACTTTCAAGTCACTTCTCAGTTCAGTTCCGCAAGCTGATTTGTTTTAAGCTAGTTCTGAAGTATGCCTGCAAAACAGAGACAATTTATGCTTGTATTGTGACACTAGTGATGGTGTGAGCAGACAAATAATTATTAATAAAATGAAATGCATTTATGTATTCACTCTGCAAATCACCTGTTGATACTGAGAATGCCCCTGGTCTTTCCCCTTCAGACCATAGTGCTATATGGTTTTTCCTTGCAGGAATTTGTTATAGACAGATGAAAGTATCTTGTGGCAAGTTAAAGTTCAAAAAGTAGATGCTGTGTGGGTCCTCTCAAACTGCTTGTTGCATGTTTATATGCAACATCAGAGAAAATAACTCAGCATTTCAGGTATTGCTCCATACGTCTTTGGGTTAACATACAGTAACATATTTCCATGCCAATATTTTCATTGATTTTATGGAAATCATGCAATTACTTGTGGAAATAAGTCATTCAAACTAAGATAGCAAAGGTGGTGCTCCAGGCAAGTGAAGTAAATAACACATTTTTAACTCATCTCTACATGTCATTTTCTGGTAAAAGGAATCATAGTGACAGCTCTCTAGACTCTTAAGTGAATATGATGATTCTGATATTTCATAATACTGATAACTTAAAGATCTTCATATCAATAACATCACTTTCATAGAAAAATAAATTTATCTTGATATTCTTCTGTATTCATGGTCTATAGAACTATAAAATCAATTTTAATGTTTTTTTAAAATGAAATCAATGGCCCAGAGGCAATTATATCAATGCAGGTGGTATAAAAGGCACATATTTCATAAATGCAATCTGTTTCTAAACAGCTCCTGAGATGCACAATATCGTGTGCATTACTCAGTGCTCCTGAGCTGAATCATCAAGTGAAATGCAAGGGCTTTGAAGAGGTCTTTTTTGAAAACCAATATTCTTCCTGAGAAAAGCAAATTTAGAGCTTAATTGAGAATGCATGCCTCCTCTTCTGCTTACTTAAAAGGTTTTCTGGCCTGAAATGATAAATGTTTCTGAGTCAGCACCTCTGGAAGAAGTTGGTGTATGGGGACAAGGGAAGACAGTTTGCCAGCAAGGCAGGCAGAGGAAGTGTGCTTTTAGGACAGAGGAACAATTCTGCAATAACAAATTTGAACAAAAATTGCAGAGCAAGTCCCATGACAGTCAGGATCATCCCCATCCCACAGGGGAGACGGGATGAGCAAGCCTATGGCTTGCTCTCACACAGCAACACTCTCAGAGGATCTCTGGTTCCTCACCTGCACCACCTCAGAGCTGGCCTGTGGCAAAGACACAGATCCCTGAGGGAAACGGGTGACAGAGGGGGTGTCAATCTGTTAATTGGTTTTTTTCCCCTTGTTTTGTTGTTTGGGTTTTTTTAAAAGGATCTGCTGTGCTTTGTTTGTGCAGAAGCCTCTTAAAACTTAAAAAAAAAAGTCCTGATATGTCACTATCACAAAGAGGCACTACTGATTGCAGAGCTCATTCTCTCCCTAACGCGTAATTTTAATGGAAAACAATCATGCAAGTGGTCCTTCAGTGACAGCTCAGAAGAATGAAGCCTTCTGTGTATTCACCAAGGAAGGACAATATTACAGAACCTTTAAAACAAGAGACCACTGTATCAGTCCCAAAATTAATGCACTGTCTTTTGGGCTCAGAGCAATCCAGAGACAACAGTACAGCATATCATTGCTCCACTGGGACAACAAATAGAAGGTTTATTTCATGTAGAAGTTGAGGAATTTTTTTACATCTTGCCAAAAACCTCTGGCTAAAGGGAGCAGGTCCCTGAGGCTCACATACTGAGTTTGACATCTTACTACCTATTCCAAAAGAGAAAATCCCACAGCCAGTGATATCTCTCCATTCAGAAGCAAATATGTACCAGTTCTGTTTTCTCTGTATGATTAAAAAAGGGAAAATCAATCATATATTTATGAAGAATATGTTGAAACCCACTTTTTTCATAAATTGCGCTGGAAAATGCAAATAACAAAAAGCAAAGAGCACCATGCTTGGAAGCAGTGGTAGAAATTATCAGGGGAGGACAGGCCAGGAATGTAGATAATTTTCAGTCTTATAATCTATCAGACAATACACATCACCCACCAACTTAGACATTAAAACTTTGACTATGGGATAAAGGGTTCAATTACTAGAATGATTCTGGTATCAATAGCGTATATGAAAGCATGAGGAAGGGAAAAATCCATCCTCCTTGCTTCTGGTACCTCCTCATGGTACACTCAAGAAGGTTCAAATGTGGCAGACAAGAGTCAGGAGCAGGTGATACCTGTAAAACTAGAGAAAAATTTCATAATGTGGATAGTGGCTTGATAGAAACTGTTCAGGAGGGGTTTACAGCTCTGTTCATGAGTGTGAGAGAGAATCAGACTTATGTGCTTGTGAAAGAAATATGAAAGGTGTGAACGAAAAAAATGAGTACAATGATCAAGTGCTGCACAGGTGTCAATTTACAGAAAATTCTTCAAATTTCAGGGATATTTCTGAATTTTCAGCTGGTCTCACTCATACATAGAGAAATCCTGCTTGGAATGACCAGCAGAAATGAACATCAGATGACTGGCTTTAACTGAAGAGTTTTGTAAAGCTTTTTCTTATAATTCACAGCAAAGTATTCCGGCACTAGTCTTAAAATTCTGTGAAGAGCTTTTAAAATCCAAGCACATACTCAACTTAGTAGAAAAGAAAACTAAAAATTTCAGACAAGGGACACGTAACCATCCTTTAGATTGTATGAGCTTCTTTTCCAGAGTCTGGGAACATCATAACCATATGGGAATAAAATTTGAAGTGCGTTACTTAATCCTTGTTATATTCAACTGTGGAAACACAGCACATTTAATGAACCCAGGAAATCCTATAATGGGTATATGCAAAAAAGTATTATTATAGCTTTTTTTTCTTCAGTATACAAGGAAGGGAGGAAAATGGAAATATCAAGACATAGATAGCTTTAAAAAGCAAGTGTGGGTGGGACAGAGCAATGAAAAATCTTGCAGTAAAATGCTAAAGAGGAAAAAAGTGCAGTGGACCAAGAGAGTAGAAATTAAGAAAACGAGAGCAGTCACAGGACTGCAGCTCCTCTAACATAAATTCTTGTATCACAGCATACTTAGTGGTTTTGACTCGTTAAAATTTTCAGTGTACACTTCTTTCAGTGACAAACTTTCTTGACTGAATTTTAATCCCACTGTGTCGTGCGGCAGGTTATGCTATTTTTTTTGTTTTCATCTGTAAGACAGAGATGTATTAAAAATTAGAAGAGATAACCCATTGTTATCCGTCCTTCTGAGTGTTTTTGTAAATCTTTTTTGCTTAGTGATATTCTGTTGCTGAAATTGTAAGTATGTGTGTATCACCACAAATGGGATCATAGGATAATTTGGGTCAGAAGAGACCTCACCTCCTCATTATCTTCACAAGCAATTTTTTGTAATGCTGATTCAAGAAGGATCAAGAACATAGCAGTTGAAGATCTTAGACTAAGTTTGTTTTGTGCAACACTGATGCATATTATCTGAATTGTTTAATTTATCACTATGAATCAATTTTTTGAGATTTTAGCATAACTTGGTCCCTTTTTTTTTTTGGCTTACTGATGGACAGATTTTTAGAGCCCTATTTCTTCATTTTCTTTGCTTATTACAATACAGATCCCAAAGTGACATTCTGAAGTTTCATGACTTTTCTGATTCTTGATTCTTACAGTAATCCTGGAAGCCTTTAAGGAGTATAATAAATTAATTCAATTTTACTATTACATTCTTTAAAAACAGTAGAAGTCTCTATTCAACTCAAACAAGGTAGGTAAAATTAATTTCTAATTACTCTGCTCATTATTTTAATCTTTAATTGCATATTCATTAATTAGGTGTTTCAGTCCTATGTAATGATAGCTTAAAACACAGACCATTAACTACTGTAACAGTGCATTACATTTTGCTTATTATGAAAATGATTCCTGAGGTCAGAAGTGGTTACCTATTTCAAAATATATAGGAAATATGCTGTTCAACTGTGCACAAAATTGCAGCAGTTCTGAATTGTGGTTTCTAACAATACACTCTGAGTTGTTCAGAGACATATTAAACAAAAGGAACAAATTCAGTATTTGCAAGTATGGTGGCTACTCATAGGACTGAGGTAACTTAAAATCAGTAACTGTGCTTGATCTTCCTAAATGATAATAATGATGCCTCTTTGCACAGGCTGGCTGTCTCCTGCTTATCTCTGGCAGCAAATTGGGTCTTTCTCTACTCATTAGCTGAAGATAAAAGATTGAGAACTAGATGTCACTTTCTAACTCTGTGCATGTAATTGTCCATCCGTTTGTTTAGTGAAAATAGTGGCCTCATTTGAAGTCAGAATCTTAACAGCAACAAAGAACACAAATATATTTCCTTAATAAATTATGTTTTTTGCTAGAATTATTCTTGCATCTAAAATTTTTAATAGGCCCACTTTGTTTAATGACTTGAGATAATTTTTAATATATATGCTTAGCATTCTATAGTTCTTCTTCAAAACCTATGAAGACATGAAGCCACTGACTTTAGACAAAATCTGCAGAAATTAATTGAGTTAATAGCCTGAATACTTTTTGCCATTAGAGTCCTGCAGACATCAACCAGATACTCATACTATGTTGTCCTATAGACAGGATTAAGCCTTCAGGCTTAATCTAAACATGAGATTTTTGTCTAAGTCTTTATCAACTGCAACAAAACTCAGAAGCTTCTAGTACTTAAAAGAAACAAAAAAGGCCTTGACACTTTGAAATGTCTAGAGAAAAAAAAACCAAAACTTTTTTTCAGTATTCTTCTTAGAGAAATCTCCTTTTTGTTGTTGAGCAACACCAAAAAAAAAAAAAAAAACAAAAATAAGGAACGGCATATGAAAACAACTTTGCTATCTGCCACCTGATAGCATTCCAGTCAGCTGGAATGTGAATCTTACCCAGTTCTCCAACTCATACCCTGCAGCTTCCATGGTTTCAGGTTTCATGAAACCTCTCTTAGGTCATGCTCAGAAGAATCACTGTTATCTCAGAAGTTTTACTGAAACCTCCCAAAGCATTAACTTAATTTTTGCTGGTGGCTCCCTTCTTGCTAGAGTTCTCCAAACTTGGGCTGGGGGAGCTCAGCTCCATCAACCTTGAGAAGGCAGGCAAATCTCCCCTCCTTCTGGAGGACTTCAGCTGTCATGGAGCACCTCAGCCAGGATGAGACAACACAGCAGCCCTCTTTTATCTTTTTCATTAAAATTCCTTTAGTGAACTAGAGCAGACAGCAAAGAATGAATCACAAGCTAAGTCCTCGGAGCTGTTTCTGAGAGAGTTATTGAAGTTCATGAAAGGGTTGTCAAGAACTGGCCCTCCAGGGCAGCTATTGAGGAACCAGTCCTGGAGGTATTTAGATGATATATAGATGTGACACTCAGGGACTTGGTTTAGTGGTGGACTTGGCAGTTCTGGGTTAATGGTTGGACTCAATAATCTTAATAGTTTTTTCCAACCTAAATAATTCTATAACTGAAAGGGAAGCCGAAATAACTGAAGCTGTTAGAACCCTTGCATTCTGGTTTTATTTTAGCCAAACTTAATGCAAATTAGTTTTTAAAAAAGTAAAAATTCTATAAAATCTAGAGGAGTAAGTGAATACCATTTCTTTTTCTCCCCATAGGATGGCAAAAAATGTTTTGCAAGTGATCCAGATATCTTTCAGTAAGGTGGATGTGTAGTATGAAAGTCACCATGATAATTTTGCAATGTACTCTACAGTTGTTGCAGGGCACTATCTGGAGGAAGCACCTTCATCTGACTGAAGATAGAGATGTGGGAAAGTAGCCCATGAAAATTAATAGACTACAGATCAGGAGTCATAGTTTCCTGGTAAACAATTTCCAGGGAAAATTAACTGGGCAGCACAAGCTGTGCTTCATTTAGATTCATTTAGGTTCTCCAATGGGTTATGTTCCTCTGAAGCTGATCAGTAAAAAGTTACAATTTCCTGTTCTCTTCCACCTGACTGCTTGAAACCTTGGACCAGGGAGAAACTTTGGTTTAGGCTTGGGGTGTAAAAGTTTCGACCAGTAGGCTGTGGCTCAGACACAGGAAGAAGACTGGTGCCTTTCAGAAACAGCAGAGAACCAGGAAGAAAGAGCACTGGGCAAAAAATCAACCAACCAACAATAAAAATACTCCAAACAACAAAACAAAACAACAAAACAACCCCCCAGATATATACACACAGAGAAGTTGAGGTGACTGAGATGAGTATACTATTACCTAAATACAACATAAATGTTGGTGGACTAAAAAGAAGGCTGGAAGGAAAGCTGTACTCTCTCTCCATGGACACCATGGTCTGGAGTTGGGAATTCCTCTTTTTTCCCCCCCTCTGTTTCTCTGAGGTTTCTCAGTTCCAGTAGCTCTTCAAATAGATGCAGAGGTATAAATGAAATGTCCTTTTCATTTGTTTGTTTATGTGGTCAGTCTAAGAATGAAAGATGTCCAGGATCTGGTCCTGGTCACAAAAAAAGATACATGCCACTAGAGTCTGTGGGAAGGAAGCTATTTCCTGATCAATAATGGTGTGACTATAGGAACCGAAATTTTCTCTTGTCATTTTACTCTTGGGCAGAGAATTGTCATTAGGAGGCCTAGTGCAGGAAGAATCTAAGCCTGCCTGTAGATACTCTTTCTTTTTTAAATCCTCATTTAAAGACTATTTCAGTACTGCTCAGAATTTTAAATTAGCAAGTATTTAAAAATTCATTATGTGCTATAAAGTATATTATATTTTAAGAAATAAAAATAAATGCAACATCTGTGAATATTTTCTAAGCAAGTCTGTTCAGCATTATTTAGAGGGAATACAATTTAGGCCTGTTGAAAAGCTAATGTTAGAGTTCCCTAATGATTTCCATTGTCCCCTCAGTCCCTCACCATTCTTTCCACATTCTGCTTCAAATGAAACAGATGTTAGACTAAGATGTTGTTTTTCTGGAGGGATGAGATATTTTGTGTTACTACCTGTTTTAATTCAGGGCAGACTCGTTCTTCAGAGGTATTAAGCACTCAGAATATTAGATGATGATATATAGTAAGATGCTGATGTAGGAGCAATCATGTATTCCATGAATTCCCCGGCTTCCATGAACACCCTGCTTAAGGGATCTTTTTATTACTGCTTTATACTCATGGTATTTCTAAGAAGAGAGCAGGAGTTTTACCGAATTTATTCTTTTATGTCATGTTGATATGCAAGAGTTGCCATCAGTGTACTTGTCAACACTAACATCTGTTCATTTCTTTATACATATTTATAGTTCAACATTTTATAAACATCTAATCAATCTGAACCTTATCACCAGCATCCTAACTCATGAGCTAGGAAGTTCAGAGTTAAGCTTTCTGTCATTCTTTTATTGCATGTACATGAAATGATGTCTTATAGGAAAAGCAGAGATGCTTGGAAAATTATCATAGAGGATGGAAATTTAAGGATTTATGTCACTGTTCTGTGTGATTTAAAATTAAAAATTGAAATTCTTTTTAAATTAGACTTCTATACCTTTCAATATAGTGTTTTTATCTACTCTTTGGCAAAGCCCATTGTTAATGCAATCCAGATTTCCTGGATTTCCCCATTATCCTTACATTTTTCCCAAACATTTAATCTTTCTTTCCATCTGTTCTTCTCAAGACCCCCGCAAGTGATTTTTCATTGAAGTCAGCAGATCTGTTTCTTCACAGGACTGGGATTCTCTATTTGTTCTCACAATGCATTGTGTGCAGTTGAACCGTGGGTTTTGCAGTACTGCGCGGATGGGCTCAGTTGCCCTCTCCCATGGCTTTCTGCACAGGAGCTGGTCCATTCAACCTCAGTGTCTTGCAAGATCATTGCAAATTGCATCTGTATGACCAGTAATGACATCCTCATGTGATTAGTAACAATCCTGTGCTGGTCATGGAATTATTCCATAAAGCTGTATTTCCATGCTGTACACTTTTTAATGTTTGAAAGTTGTGAACTATTCTCACGTTAGGGGGCCGCCCGACATATGGTAATTGCAGTCAGCTCTGCGTGTAATCCTCTCATTACTAGGGAGCTAATAAAGTTAATTATTCAAAATCACCAAGTATACTATTAGTGTGGTAGATGGCCTTCTGATTTTGATCACTTATTTCACTTAACATTCTGCAGATACTCTTTTAAGAGTTCTGTTTTACTCTGTTACACATGTGCTCCTTAGTCTCTTTCATTCTGTGATTCTGTGAAAATCTTTATATAAACAGTGCAAGCTAAAGCACTCTTTAACCAATTTAAATGCACATTTCATAAAAGGAAATATATATTTTCCTGTAAAGCTACACAATAGTTACTTTCAAACTTCCCACATATGCATTTGTACAAAACTTCCTAAAACTTCCAAAACTATGCTTTCTAATAATGTTCTGGGTGTTTTAGGGGTTTTTTGTTTCATGTCCGCCCCTCTCCATATTCTTCCTGTTGTTTTACATTTAAAACAAAGATTTTTTTTATGATAAAATATATCATTTAAATAATGTTTTAAATAATAAACATGTTTTAAATAAAATGTTTTTTAAATAATAAACTCTTTTAAACAAACATAAATAACATGCCATTTAAATAATGGACAGATGTCAAAATTTTAGAAATTAAAAAAAAGATATTTATAATTCAAAGCATTGTTGTTCATGACACTATAATAGTCCAAAAGAATAGGTAAATTTATAACACCAGTTCTTTGTGATAAGCAGATCTGCTTCTGAAGCTGGCAAGCAGGACAGATGGGAAAAAAGCAATGTGCTTTGTTCCACTTAAACCCACCATGTGCTGAGCTGCTCTCTCTAAGTCTAGGTGTTAAAAGAGTTAACAACCCAAGGGTCAAAACTTTTCATTATATTGTGCCACTGCATGGCTCCGGTAACCCAAGGACATTTGCTATGCAGCAAGGAGATTTGATATGCACTATGTGTACCTGTGGTGTTTGTGTTTCCAAAAACTTAAGGCTTCTTGAGATATCTTCTAACTCTGCTGGAATATAGGGAAGAACCTGGAGAGTGAAAGCTTTGTTCTTATTATGGCTTTTGCCTGACCTAAGCGTTTGAATCTGATCTGCTTTTGATCCTACTTGGGCAAGATAAAAGTGGCTCTAACTTGCCTTAGGGATTACTTTTGTCTTTTCAATTCCTTCAGTAAGTAAAAAATATGTAGTTGTGAGCACGCTGTTTTTCAGAAGGGACCATTTTGCTATAATATACTGCAGAACATTTCCTTCCTTGTCTCCATATTTGGAGTATTCTGTATATGTTTCTGCGATATAATAAGAGAATTCTTCACTACATGCTTAACTTAGTTCTGTGTTTCTTATTCAGGTATTCCCCTAGTGGCACTTAAGAAATTATATGCTTTAATTTTGGTGGCTTGTGGTCTCCAAGCAAAGCCTTAGAGTGTCAGGAGCTTTCATTTGGTGAGAGAAATGGCTTTTCTGATTTTCCAGTTTTTATAACAAAAAGAAAATACGTAAGTAAAAACATTCAGAAAGGAGCTTTTAGCTCCTTTATGGCTCTCATAAATTCAGTGAAATTCAATGAATATTGCTGCAGCAGGTGAATATTCTGCTTATATTTTTAAGACTATGCAATTTGTTACTATAGAAGTGTCAATTACAATCCACTGGATTCAATGCAATAAACTAGAGTAAATGTAGTGACCTCTTGATGTCTACTTGGCTGCAAAAGATTTTCAAAAAGGATTTTAGTAGCAGTCCTTGTAAAAGAAATGCATATCCCTGTAATTGCTTCTTACCCTAATTAACACTGAGAGAAAAGCTTCATCCTGGAGCTACACTCTTTAGCAACACTCCATTCTTCCTGTTTTATTTTTATGAGACAAAAATAATTACTCTGCTGTAAAAAGACTTACTGGTCTTTTTTACTTATGAGAAAGTGCAGTACATAGTTTCAACACTTTCAGAAAACAGAAATAAATACCAGAGTACAGAATAGTAGAAAGTATTTTGTACTCACCAGGTAATGTCTTTTTTTCAAATATCAAAGCTGTCAAGTACCTCTAAGCATCAATTTGCCAATTTCTGTGAAAGTACAGTCTTGGAAATCCCACCCCACATCCTTAGAAGCTTCTAAAAAAATGCATGTCAGAAGGAAATCAGTGTATATCAGAATTTCAATAAGATAATTCTAGGAACTTCATATTCTTTCTGATTAGAATGGAATGGATCATGGCTTAAGGAAAGGCTTTATAAGTAAAAATTTTAGGCTTTACATAAGAACAAATTATCTGTCTTATGCTTTCCAAGTGAAAGGAAAAAAGTATAAAAAGTTGTGAGATGGGTTAAATCTGAAAAAAAATACAGATTTAAATTGCAATCCAAAGCTATACTGAAAACACTGAATTGTAGGGTCTAAGGTTCTTGACCTCAATTTGGCTTTTTTTTGGTGGTTGTTATTGTTGCTGTTGTTGTTCTTTTAAAAGCCATTCACAATTTAATAAAATTTTTTTTTCAGGTCAAAGCATTATGACAGATGGTTGGGATTTTGGACTGCACTTAAATTTGATACCAACTGCATTCAGTTAACCTGAATTGCTCTCCATCATTTTGTGATTATTTGACAGTTCACATGAGTGCGTTCTACATTCTAATAGACACAACACAAGAACTCTTGTTTACTCTTGATTACTTGGTGGCATTTTGTAACAATCAGAACTAGGAATTGCTGTGTCATATCTTCTCTTGGACACCCTTATTTTTTAAACTTAATTTTGAAGTCTCCAAACTTCTATTTGGAACTGATTTTTTTTTAATAAATATGTGTTTGGTGACTGCTCTCTGAGATGAGAAGGCTGCGATTCTGCTTGTTATTCTGGGATTTAACTCCCCATCTGCCAGAACAAATCTGATTCTTGCTCTATGAATGTCCCAGTATTAGTGACCCTCTCCTTCTGTTTACTTGTTCTTCTGAATAACCTGCAAAATGTAATCAACACGTGAGAACATACCTACAACAAGTGTTTAAAATATCCACAAGGATATATTTTGTCTTCCTGGTTTGTATCCATCTTTTCTTATAGATTCATAGTTGTCTACTTAGTTGAGGAATCTTTTTTTTTATAAATAGATGCTTCAGTGTGTAGGACTGGTATTATTTCCCTGTCTTCAACAAGGCTGCAAGTTGTCTTTAATTAAGCAAAACAATGCTAGAAAGATCTCTAGTGAGTATTCATTCTTAGTCCAACCAGTTTTTTATGATGGTGGGTTGACTGATCAGCACCCAAGCACCCACACAGATGGTCTTTCCTCTCCTGCAGAGCAGGGGGAAAATAGAGGGAAGGAAGTAAGGTTTGCAGAGTGAAATAATGGTGATTTAGTAGGGAAAGTTAAAGAGGTGAGCACAAGCTTTCCCCTCCTTTGTCACATCTTTTCTAGTTGAACACAACATCACCTGGCATGGAATATCCCTTAAAGTAATTCCCATCAGCTGTCCCAGTTGTGTCCCACCCCAGTTTAAAGCTGGCCCCAGCCTACTTGCTGCAGCAAGATGGAAGCAGTCAGAAAAAGAAAAAGATATAATGCTGGGCAAACACTTCTTAGCAAAGCCCAAACGCTGGTGTGCTGTCAACATCTCTCAGTCACAGCCAGGGCCCACAAGGCTGTGCCAGGCATCTCAAAGGCGCTATATAACTTACAGTAAAGAATTGTGTCACCCCATAACATTTTTTGTCTTGAAACATTCATACCTGCACTAATACTCAGCCACAAAAACACAGAGATGATAAAAAGAAATAGTGATTAGAATAACCACTGACCTTTCAAAATTGTGTTGGTCTTACCTGACCCAGCTTTAAGCAAGCATTAGAGCCACAGAGGTTGTAACACCTCTCTGAAACAGCAGAATACAGATCCCAGTCTTTTATGGGATAGAGTATGGAGGCCAAGAGCCTTCAGGCTGGTGCTTCTCTGCACACTAAAGAAAGCAAAGAACATGAATTTTTTACATTAATTTTCAAATACTTGCTTCCCTAAACGTAGCTCCTTTTCTCTGTTTTGGACAAAAGTGACCACTATTTATTCTGTCATGTCCTCAGACCCTGTAGTAATGCTTTGTGTCTCTCCAGCTTTTCTATGAAATATAAAATATATTCTAATAACTAGAAATGAAATCAAGCCATTACAAATTGAAGGAAATAACCCAGGGAAGTATTAGGACTAACTCAGAACTATAGTGGATAGAATATTAAAATTTTGACATTCCCAAAACAGCTTTTGACTTCTCTATTCCTATTTTTAATTGTGCCAACTATTGAAGCATATGCATAATTTACATCAGCATTATGTAAATTCATACATAATGAATTTACAGCTCTGATACCACAGCTGAATTTCTAGTTAAAAAAAACAGTGTCTCAAAAACATTACAAGATAAAAGAAACCCTGTTCTCCATCATCAAAGCCTGGAATTGCTCTCTTATGTTTTAAGTAAAAGAGGGAAATTCCTGTACCAGAATTACTGGTAATTTCTCATACCACAAAAATATCTCCAAAATATCCAAAGTCAAACAAAAACCCACAAATCCTACAAATATGATAGCACACAATAAATTTTATTCTCTGTCATGGTCAGAAGATCTTAATGAAGAATTAGAAACTTCATGCACTTTTCCATTCGGACAGGGTGTTTCAATATGTTCAGAAAATGGTAAGACAATCAGTGACAGTTTGCAATTCCATTCCCATGTTAGCTGGAGCTTTACCAGAACATTTAAAACTCAACCTAATGACCATGGCGTGAATGTAATAATTCCCATTAACTTTTTGAACAAGGTTGGAAGTCATAAAATTACAAAGCATCTACACTGCACCTTTGTCTAGGCCAGAATGAAAAATTGTACCATGATTTTTATAGAATGCAACAAAGTTTTCTTCCCAAATCGAAAGATATTCACCTTAAATTTCTTAACAGAAAAGTAACCAATTTTTTATCATCTCTACACAAAAAAATCATTGTAAAGATAATTGTCTCAAAGTTCTTGACATCATCCAGATTAAAAAAGCACACATATTTTTGGGGGAAAGCATGTCTATTTTTATATTAGAGGCCACCAAAGTAAAACTTCCTTGAAAGTTTCAGCAAGGGCTTGACACTTAATGATTGATGGAAGATTTTACACATCTTTGAGTAACACAAAGAGAATTTATGACTTTTTTTCAAAGTCAGAGATGGTTGTTACGTGACCACAGTCTTTATTAAGGTTTAATTTGTGTTTAAATTATGATGGAAGTAAAAATCTGGAAATGCAAATAACTTTTCTTCCTTTGGGAAACTGCTCAAGTCAGTGGTAGTTTTTGTTCATTATATTTGTCAGATGTTCCATGTCTAATTGACTTAGGAACAAATACTTGTCCAATTCAATTTTATTATGAGATTTAGCTCTGCAGCTTTTTATTTGTAAGTATCTCCATAATTTCATTTGACATCCTTTTGTATTTCCAAGAAGTGCAGTATTTTAATCAAGGTTGTGGGAAAAAACCAGAATCACTCGAAAATAATTTAATAAAATTCAATTTCAAGGGCATAAAAATGTGTCAGTGTTTACACTGAAAATCTTTCATTTGTAACTGCAAATAATTCACATGCTTCCAGTAAATATATGTGTTGATGGAATACACCACTAGGCCAAATGTAACTACAGAATATTTACATATTGTTTATTGTTCTTAGGAAGTCCTGTAAAATACTGAAAACTTATTGAAAATTGAAAACATTATCTGAAAATGCTGATGCATCACTTTTTGGATGACAATATGTTGCATCCCAGTTAAAAATTTATGCAATTGTTAGAGAACCCAGTGGAAAGCCCTTTATTCAAACTTTTAAAGATTTTTGCTTTTAGCTTTGTGGAGCTAGTAAAAGGTTATTGTCAGAGAAGCATATTTCTCCTTTATTCCCATGTAAAAAACCTTTTAAAAAGCCACTGTCCTGACAGCATGCAAGGCATCTCACTGTCATTTTAAACTCTGATCATCCCAATTCCTAATACTGCATACAGTGATCTCATTAAGAAGCTTCCAATAGCAAATAAAGTCAAAGGCAGAGATGTCCCATAGTGCTGCTTCTATTTTTATCACAAGCACTTGCACAAATCTATTCTATCACCAAAAACAAATAGAAAAGTTTTCAGAGACAGAAGTGATATACAGAATTTGATTTAGACAAAAGGCATGGGGTTTGGTGAAAAAACACATACCAGAGAATTTTATGGGAAGATAGAAAGAGACACAACATAGGTCATAGCACTTGAAAATATTCAATAGGGTTGCAGAGAAAGATGGAGATGCAAATACTGTGAAGATGTTTTACAGGGTCTTACAGTGGTTTGAATCAGAAAAGAAAGATGAAGAAATTCAGCAGACAGGTGAGAAAAACAGCAAAGTTTAACAGGTCCATTAGTGTATTATCCATGTAATGGCCTAAATAAATTTCTAAAATAGCTCAGATTAAAGAGGCAGTGCAAAGGACAGTGGTAAATAGAGCAAGAACCCAGGGTAAAAAGTGCCATATAATTTTTTTCATTTAATTTTTGTTCTGATAAATTCCATACTCTACACTAATTTATTTCTTGAACATTCTGTTCAATCATCATTTGCTAGACAAAATGTGTAAGTGAGCTAGACAAAGACAAATGTATGACCCTGAACTTCAGGAGAACCTCTATCAACTTGTTCAGAATTCTCTTCGGCAAGGTCCCACCAGATATTGCCCCAGAAGGGCAAAGTGTCTGGGAGAGTTCAATGACTTTCAAGGGGGTCCTCCTCAAGGCACAAGAGTATCCCATTTCAAAGCACAGGAAATCAAACCAGCACAGCAGAGTGACAACAAGGGCTCCTGATGCAGTTCAGAAGCAAAAGAAAGTACACAGAAGGTAGGAGTAGGGTGAGAGCACAGAGACAACTGCACCAGTCAGTGAAACATTAGAGAACCTTGCAAGAATACAGTGAATAACAATAGACTTGCCTCTTCCTTTCTCTGGAAAAGGTAATTTTCTTTTTGAAAACTGCTTGCAATCACTATTAAAAAAAAACCAATAATAGTCTTGTTTAATCTTCTTAATCAACAGAATAAAGCTCTACAGACACTGGACACTGAAAGGTATTCCTGTTTGTACTTGTGGTCTCCTTTTAGTTCTTATTTCCTTTACTCTTCCAGGGATTACTGAGAGGTTTTATTTTTCCCAATGCATGGCCCATAGCACAAGACCTAGTTAATTTAATAAGAATCATTAGCATTTATATAGGGCTTTATATTCTAAAATAGTTTTTCAAACATTTACTAATCTTTAGGCTATCTCTGTGAAATAGGTACCTAATTATTATCTTTATTTTAGTCATGGGAAAAAAGAAAGCAGTAAATTAAAAGCATTATCAGTACCACACAGAAACTGAATAATAGAGCCAGTAACTTAGCTGAGGAGGCCCTTAACCTCATTTTCCTACTTAATATTTACCTTACTCTCATTGTAGAATCCATCCCGTGTTGAAAACCAGGGCAAGGAACAGGACATGGACTAATAGAGTAACTACTCATAATGGAAGTTTAATGATGTCATAATTGCTCATCAGCATTCTTTCTTAGTATTACACCCTGGAATACTTCCTGGAACTATATGGACATAAAATGTCTTTCATTAGGCAATTCTTCATGGAACAAGCAGATGCTACTAACAATATTTGGTTCCTGGAGTCTGCTAGTTTAGTAATTCTTGTCTTCTACAGGCAACAACTTGAGCACTTGAAACTTCACATTATTGATCTCTTGACCAAAAAAAAAGGAAAATCTACAACATCATTCCTTGAAACATTTTTTATAAATAATAAACAGTATGTGACAAATTCATAAGTATTTAAACAAATACCAGCATATCTATGAATCTGCAATGGAGGCAAGAGTCAAAATTTGATACCACACCCATGTCTGATCAGATGTTGTTTTTAAGAGGTTTTAAGAGGGTGATAATAACAAAAAATTCATGGCTGAAAAATATAATTGAATCATAGAATTGTTGGGGTTAGAAAAGACAATGAGGATCAAGTCAAGCTTTTAACTATGTTCACCACTAAACCATGTCCTGAAGTGCCAAATATATATATCTTGAACATCCAAGTAATTTTGGAGCTGATTGAATTTATGGTTTTTTCTAAATGTCATCCAAAAAACAATGTTTGAATTTTGTCATCTACTTCAGAAAAATATCAGTAATTTAATTTTAAATAATAGTTAAGAAAGAGCCCAGCAAATATTTATAATCTCTAAAATTGGGAATATTTTTATTAAAATTATTGTCAGGAAACATTTTCCACATGATTTTATGTTGTCCATGTATATGCCTTTTGAATTAAGCCTTTTGCAATAAGGACAATGGAATTATATCAGCAATATCCATGCAGCCACAACACCTTTAAATAAAATGAGATTCAGTTGATTTGAATGAATGCAAATGCTACAGTTCCAGTATTCTTTCTTAGAAGCCTGCTTCCTCAATTAATGAAAAAGGTATTATAAAACTTCCAAGAAATATTTTTTTGATATTATTTGAAGGATAAATTCTAGCATTAACTTCAGTAGTTGTAGGAATAGTAGATAAAGAAGTAGGCATGCCTCAGTGTTCTATTTTAATGACAAGGTTTTCAGTTCTAAGCACAGAAAAACCTAACATAAGGCAACTATTGATACATGCAACAAATTTGGTGCTCTCTTGTCTTTTAAAATGTTTTATATTTTTTTAATGTATTTTTACATTTTTCCAACATAATCTTTCTATTTTTATCAAAAACCCTATAATTCACTGTTGATTTGAAGCTCTACTGTGTTTTGACTTCTGTGATCACTAGAATCTTAACGCTCTAACTAGGCTTTTATCCCTCTCACTGTGCACCTTATTTATTTGATTTTGTTTTGTTTGTTTTCACAAATGACCAGATAACCTTTCAGTATTTTACATATCTTTTATCTTCCTTGAAAAAGCAATTACACTGACAGAAGATCTGAATATATGGAAAATCCTGCAGTATTCTTCCAACTCATTCTGATTTCAGTCGTGACAATAATATTTATCTCAAGAAGTATTTAACCCTTCTCTTGTATCTCCTATTGAAATATTAAGTAGAGAAATTTTTTTTCTCATATGATCAATTAGCTGGACAATTGAATTTTATTTATTTAGATTAAAATTATGGAAACCACCTTGTATTACAAAAATAACAAGTAGTTTTAAATGCTGTATTATTTATGTAACGTATTGGTCAGTCAAATCTCTGAAGTGCTTGATTCAGAGGTGGAGGAAAAAGTTAGGGGAAGAGGCCTCAGCCCTCTTTAAATGTGATATATCAAAATTTCAGCACTGCCTCTGTAATCTTCGCAAAATGTTTCACTGCAGTTTACTCCCATTATTGATAAAACCCACACTGTTTTTATTCCTTAGCTTATTGAATCCTAGAGGTTCATGTTCATCTTTACTATCGTATTCCAGTGCCCAATTATGAGAAATATAAAGAGGCAGCTATAATAACTGGTGTATGTTAGTATGTGCTCTTTGTTTTCCCATTAGACTCAGAAAATCTACAAAGAATGCTGGCAACTAAATCTGTGGGTCCAAATTATTATTGAACAGCCTCATAGTCAAAGGACATCTCCTAAAGCATTCCTCTGAGGAATCAAAAACTGATACAAAGCACTACAAATATTTTGCTAGCAGATATGAAATATATTTCAAAGTTATTCTGGTATTGTCAGTTCACTGCTTCTTCCATTAGATAGAAGCATTTTTTAAGCTTCTTTTCAACAAGCAACATCTTAAATCAGATGTTTCTTGTTACTGCTATAAAATGTATAAA
The DNA here is from genome assembly GCF_036417665.1 of Passer domesticus. Lineage (NCBI taxonomy): Eukaryota > Metazoa > Chordata > Aves > Passeriformes > Passeridae > Passer > Passer domesticus. Next base: position 121,002,709 of record NC_087474.1, on the reverse strand, counting down.
TTATGTTATCCAAAGAGCTATGACAGGTTCATAATATGAGGGTGTGTTTGCCAGCTGAGAGTAATGAATAGGGGAAGAATAGTCTGAAGTTCTCAGAAGTAATTCTGACAAATGCTTGACAAAGCTTTGTTTTGGGGACAATGTCTTGAGATTTTTGACTCCTGGCTTCACATTTCCTGACCTCAGTCAATGGATTTACAGTGTTTGTATAACTTTGTAAAAACTGGGCTGGTTTTTTTCCTCAGTGTAGTTAAGCCATTTATAAGAACAACTCTTATTCCAAATGTCTCATAGCTTTTGCATCTTATTTCTTTTTTTTTTTTTTTTTTTTTTGAATGAGACCTTCCACATGATAAAAGACACCGGTGTATCAGTGCAGAAAAGTTCACCGAGACATCTTTCCCACTGCACTTTCCCTTGAGAAAAACACTTTCAGCCATCTTTCATTGATGGTTATTAACTGAGTTCCAGAACCACACCTCAAATACGGGTGCACACCTCAGATGCTTTAATGGTACCTTTGCTTGTTGCGAAGACAGCCAGACTTAACAGCAAACTAACATGACAGATTAGTTCTTCTGCCTAGAAAGGGAAATGTGTTGTATGACTTGAGATCTGATGGCAAGATGACCCTTCTCAAACACTGGTTTTCTCCCATACACCTACATCTATAAACCTGCGCATGGAGATCTCTGTCTTGCTTCTATTTCTCTTCCTGTATGAAGACAAATTCCTACATGCAGGCTGAACACACATTCTTGCTGCTGGTGTCTCATCTAACAGCTCTGATCAGTTTTGAACTGATTAAATTAAACTTGTAAATAATCTTTGTGTCTAAGATTTGAATAATACTGTATTTAGTGTCTCTTCCTAGATGTTGATTTCTGATAAATTTTTAGATCTTTGCACAAAATCTGTCAACAGATTTTGGTGATATTTTGGTTCCTTTATAAATACTTGACACAGCTTGAATGAATTCTGCAGGATTTTATAGTTAAAACCTATGAATATTTTTACAATATTTCTCTATTATGTACAGTAGTGGAAACATTGCACAACACTTTTCTACATTTAGAGGTGTATAGTATAAATATGCTAACACACAAAAAAACTATACATGTTAAAAATACAGAGAACATCAGTATTAATTCGTAATAATAAGCTGAAAATTCATCAGATGATTGGTTAAGAAATTATTCAATTTCTTTGTATACATCGTTTAAAAGACTACATTTCACTCAACTAGATGCACACACAGCTATCAGTGTTTTCTGATTAATGTGCTGGTCAACTGAAAATCAGGGTTTGCATTTAAAATTTAGGATTAGGAAAAAGCATTTAACTTTCTGTTATTTTGCCCGTAAGTTTTAAGTGAGGGTGGTAAAATAATTTTTCATTGTTTTTGAAGGTTAAACAGATTTTTTCAAATACATTTTGTAAAAACTTAAAAAACAAATAAAAAAATAAGAATTTTAGCACACCACTGTGATAGACAGGTACAGTATCTTGCACCTGATGTTATTTAACCAGGAGACAATCAGGAGATGAAAAATCCTATGGCCAACAAAGTAAAATCTGACATGATTCCATTTATTTCTGCAATATTTATTTAGAGAGAATGGATCCATAGTGGAAAAGATGCATTTACTAGTTTTATTTTCAGTATGTTATGTAAATTTTTAAATGCTTGTTAATTTTCTTTTTTTTCATTAGTTTTTCACAAGTTTTGAGAGAGACTAGTATAAACTTCTCGCCATTTTATTCAAGAATATCTCCATTAGGATGCACAGTAAGGAGTAAATATAGTTATGAATAAATTTTGTTTTAAAATAACTTTGTCATGATAAAAATATGGGGACTCATTTCCAGAGAAACTGACCTTTGATTAATTTGTGAACTGTTCTTCTCAAAATGTTTTTTTATTTTATGTGAAAAGTAGGACAATCAACACCTTTCTTCCTAGGAAAGCAATCAGGCATAATAACAGAACCCTACTATGACATTTTCCTCTTGAAAATAATGAAATATGCATGACAAGAGTATTTTTTTCAACTTTATTTTTTTTTATTTTCAACAGAATCAGTGATATGTAAGAATTCTTCTTTATTATTTTCTTTGAACCAGTGGAGTGTGCAGGTCTTTAAAGCTGATTTCCGTTTAATAAATATATTGACAATAATATCACTGCTTATTCCTTCTTTTGAAAAATCAGAAACTATTATTTTCAATTTGATTTTAAAGCTCTATTATAAGCAATGGCTTGGGGCAATACATATTTAGTGTCAGATGGTGCCTGCAAATCTGGTAGTATGAAAGAGATTGTATAAAGCAGAAATGAACTTTTGCTCTTTCACATAATCAGAAAGAACTAGTATGGAAATAAGGATGTGGTACCCTGGTGAGAATATTTTTTTCTGAAAAGTAGGAAAAAATTGATGCCATTGATTACATATGATGGTGTGTCTTCTTAAAAAGAATTTTTCAGTAAGAAAATATACATTGTTCAGCAATTATTTCTTCTTCTAACAGTACAAAAAAGATTTTTTTTGTTTGCTTGAATTACCATAAACTTGAAACTTGAATTTTGAACTTTTAGCAACTCGACTAGAGCTTCATCCATTCATTGCACATATTCTTCCAACTTGCATGCTGAGCAGACTACACAAAAATATTTTTTAAACAAAAATATATTTTGCAAATAATTGCAATATAATATACAATTATATATAAATATATAATTTTTAAACAAAAATATGTTTTACAATTAATTTGCAAATATGTTTTGCAAATAATTTATTGGCATTACACTGATCTTTTGCTATCACAGGTGTTTATAAGATCTACAAAAGGGCCTCTACTTGCTTGGTTTTCCAATAGTAGATATTTCATTACTCAAGTTTTTAAGTTACAATCCCAACTGTAGTTGGAAATATCCTTATTCCCTAATTTGACAGGTAAATTCCATAGATATCAGTCTGTTTCCAAGAGATCTACAGTGTGAGAAATAATCATATTGTACTTTTAGTCTTTGATATGGTGTAAATATATTGTGCCTCTGCTTTCTCTGGTGGGGATCTAATACTAATGAAATTGCCCTGCCACAGTGTGACCCCAATGCAAAATACGTAGATATTTTTTCCTATAGTACCATCTGGTTCCTAATAATTTTAGCTCTTTTTCCTGTCTAATATCTTGGCATGCTTAACTGTTGGATGTTCTCTCATGGTGGATTTGCTTAAAAGGACAGCTGAGGGTCAGGCAGATGATTCCCTCTCTTGTGTGTCCAAACATAATTTTTGTTAGACAGGATTTCCTGTGCTAATAGCTTGTCCTCAAATCATATGTTAAAAATATTTTGGAAAAAAAATATTTCTAAGAGCTTGCTATCAGGATTTTAGTTCTCTTTAATCACCTTTATCAGAAAATACCGTCATCACTATATCTGCTATGTTTTGGAGCTCAAAAAAGACAATTAAGATAATTTATTTTTATACCAAGAATTATTGTGTTGGTGTATTTTGTCACTGAATTACTATGTACTGCAAAATGCCAAATGTAGTAGATATGTCTCTAAAAAAGAATATTCACTGCAAATATTTTCACTTTTACATCTGTCAAAGTAAAATCATAGTTTAATTCTGAAATATCATTTTGGTTGAAGGTAGATTTAAGTGCTTTGCCTTGATGGAAATCAAATTCACAATTATCTTCACAGTAGGCCTAAAGTAATGCATTTGTTTTGAAAACCTCAAAGCATATAACCTTTTCTTTGTCAACAGCATTTCCTGTTGCTTGGATCAGAAGTTTTGAAATTATTTTCTCTTGCTTGCTACTGGCATTGCTTTTATTTATATTGTTGTAACCCACAGAGGTCACTGCCCCAGTGTTGCGCAGTGTCAAGGTGTGTAGTACTGCTCAATCTGTGTTTTGATGTACAGAGGATTGAAAAGACAAGGAACAGAGGGTTCGGGGGAAATTTCAGACTGATGTTAAACATGAATAGTGATCTTATTAACTTATTTTTTCTCCTGGCTTCGTGGAAAGCAGCAATATGAAAAAGTATGGGAAGAATTCTTCCATGCACATATGCCATGTATATATACTTAAACATGCATTCATTTATGCATGTATATATAAACATAATACATACATATGTAGATACACAGATATCTAAATGTGTTGTATCTATAGTCATATTTAGTACAGTTCAGAAAAACCACACATCTAAGACTGCTTGAAAATCTTTCACAAAATTATTCTTGAAAAAATATTTGAAATAAAATGGAAAGCGAGCCTCAGGAAATTGTGTAAAGCATTCATTCAATACTCAGTGGATACTCAGTGATGGATAACAGGTGTTTGTAAAGTGGGAAATCAGGCTCCTAACCTTGTACTGCTGTATAATTCAAGAGTTTTAATGCGGTGCATAGAACTTCTAACAGTGATCTGAAAGTTAAGGAAATAAGTTTGAATTTGTTATAGAAGGAAAACAGAAATTATATGTTTGTATTCAGATTGCCAAAGTATGGTGAGCGTGACTACTATATAAGTTTAGGGGTTTTTCTTCTTTGTTAGTAATTCATGGATCTGAGCAATAAAAAGAGCCCTAGATGAGAGAAAGTTGCAACAACTGAAACTGGAGACTTAATCTTCCTATTTGTAAGATTTTTATATTATTTTGATGCATTTTAATAAAAATAATTTGGTCTGCTCATGACTGGAGAAAGAAAAAAAGTGAACAGACATAGACTTGAAATTGTGGACTATGGAAACAGAGCCAATGCTCAGGAAGACAGTTCATACTGGAAAGAAGGCACAAAAAACAGAAAGAACAGCTTGGTTGTGTTCGAAACAGTGGTACAGAGGAATAAAAGCAATTACAAGAGCTCAGCCACAATGTTTTTAGACATTCAAGAGACACGTTTTCTGACCCATCTTGCTGGGATGGGGGAAAGTGGATAAACCTAAGGTCTAACAAAGGCAGCTTGTTGGGTCTTTAGCTGTTGACACCCAAGAAAAGAGACACCTCCAGAGTGGATATTAGAGATGGAAGGTGACTGATATTAACCTATAAAGGAGGAAAGAGAGGCCATAAACTGATAACCAGGCAATGCAGGTGAAAGAAGAGGATGTTCCTCTGGAAAGGGGCACCAGAACAATGGAGTTGATGAGAAAGCCATTTTATCATTTGTTTACAGAGATGATTCAGTGACACAAGATGGTCACAGATGGAAGCTGAAGCACTGCAAAATAGTGACATTTTTTGTTTTTTTTTTTATTCTAAGGGATTATGTAGTGCAGTCATTAGTTTTATAGAAGTGACATTTATCTTCACCTCGGACTATCAGCATAAGAATGATAAAGGGCCTTTGTTTTGGCTAAACAGTCATGTATTTAAATACTCTTGCTGTGAAAAGGCAACTTCTTTCCAGCAGAACCCACAGCCAGCTGCTTAGAGTACTTCAACACAGAAAGCATAAGTTCTAGCATTACATTGCTGCATTTCACACTGTGACCCATCTGTAGAGGTTCTCTCTTTGCTCTGTGAAACTGCTTCTTTCCTATTGACGTGTCATCTGATTGTCTTTTACTTGGTTTTACCTCCAACAAATTTCCTTCCTCTCTTTTCTCTCTCAGTAATTAATTTTTGTTCCCTTCACAAATACTCAATGGACACAATTGTCAAACCAAAATTAAGAAAAATACACATTTAAAAATATACTTGAAAACACATATACCTATTTTAAAAGGTTGTTCTTTGTCATAATTCAGCTGTGGCTTTTGAAAAGGCAGGTAAAAGAAATTAGTGTTGTCAAATAAATACAAGTTTTCTTCATAAAACAAACAGTGGGTGAAATGAGTGGATTTGTCTGAGATATTGAACAAGATGTCCCATTAAACCACAATTAATAATGGTAAGATAGGAGGCTGGATAAATTACGAAATAGCTTGCTGACAGTTTTATTTAAGTTGTTAATGGAGCTGTAAAATGGTCTAGTCCTTATTCTTAAGGAGTGCTTCTTCTTTCCCAGCTCAATGGATTTTACAATGAGTTTCTGTGTTTCCTGAGGCTGTAGATGATGCACATACTGGTGAAACAGACACTCTGAATAATGCAATACGAGGAAGAATTTAATTGCCTGATTAAATGGCTGTAATAAAACATCATGTGTCTTAATACAAGCAGAAGCTGAGAAATAATCTTCCCACTAAGTACAGCATGGGTAAAACTGCCACCAGAGCAATATTGCAAGACCCATTTCATGGAGATTTCACATTCAAAAATGATGCAAGCACTGGCAAATAAGTCAAGGTTTATGCAGTGCAGTTGATTCTGCTCATTAAAAAAGAGTGAATGTTAACTTGTAGTTACTTACCCAACAGAATGATATCCCAGACTAGGAGAAAGTGGATTCTTAATCCAAGGCACATAAACTGAAATTAGGCAATTACAATCTGCAACAAGGTCAAAGAACCCTGTTAATGAAGGTAATAAATACTAGAGTAGTTTGGAATAGCTGTTGCAGGAGGTTTCTCCATTACCCTCTCTAAAAACAATCTGAATTTTCTTTTAACCAAAGGTAAACTTGGCTTCTAAAAGGAATTCTATATCTTCTCTTATCTACTGAACTACTTCTATTTGATATATTCTCTGTAAACACTCTAGATACTCCAAGGATTGGAGTAAAATCAAAAGTTGTCAAAAGAAAAGAAAAATCATACTAAAATTAACTTCTGTGAATTACCCTAGCTATCCCTTTCCTTTAAAATAAATATTTGGTCTTGCTCTTATTTTTTATAGTGCTTGTAAATCCATTATGACAATGATTAATGTAAAATGGTTTAGATCTTCAGTTAGTCAAACCTAATGGTCAGGAAAGGCTTTTTCCTCTGCCTGGCTATCTGTTTTACTGAGTTTAGACCCTCCTTCCTCTGAATATGATAGTGACATGATTGGTCCACTGTAAAATCTAACAGACAAGGGGGAATATGTGTACCTGAGACCACTACAGCCCTTCTGCCCTGTCCTCCATGCACAGGTATAGAAGCATTAGTTGCAATATAACATTGTAAGGTAATCATCTGTTGCTTAGGTAAGCTACAATATCCTTTGCTTGTAAATGTGGTAGTTTAAAAGCTGATGAGCAAGCAGGTCACGCATCCATGTGTGGAGGGCAGAGAGGACAACAGCAAGAGTAACCTTGTTAGCTGGCACAGGCAAACAACCCTGCTCATCAGTCACCCCTGCAGTCCTTGCAGGTGGGCTTTGCTCCCAGAGTCAGGGTCAACTGACTGCAGAACTTGGAGCCAAGGTGAAATCACCTATTGCCACTTGAGGCTGATGGTATTTTTTTTCAGAAAACAACAACAAAAAAAGACCCTTTTTTTTTCCATTCTAATTCAGAGAACAAAAAATATAGTGGCATCCAAACTTGTTAGAATTATCCCCGGGGAAGTTTTCTTTTTACTTTATATAGTTTTTAAACTTGTACTTTATATAGTTCTGGAGATACCAGGTTTGTGCTTATTTTTTACTAGATAATTTATGCTATCAAAATATTTAATTTCATTCAGATAGCTTGTATGAGACAAAAGTCAATGGCACTGCAAATTTTTCAGTATATATTCAGAATAGATCAGATGGTACAAGTTTTTAAAGCATCAGCAATAAAATTTTATTTGAAATGCTCATAGTTATTATGCCAGGGAATACAAGCAGGTGTACAAAGAATTTGACTTGTAGTGTTGAAAAATACTGCTCTTTAGTCTTTCAAATTCTCTTTTGAGAGAAAAAGCTTAATTCTCTGTTTCCACCATCTTTCAAGTGTATATTGCAAACACCTTTTTTTTTATCAGTTCTTTCTGAAAATAATGTATGAACTGTTGCATTATTCAAATGAGTTTATCCAGTGTTAAATATCCTATCTGATTTCCAATTTTATATTGAAATAACCTGTTCAAACCCAAGGATATTATTTTTTTTTCCTTGTTTTTCAGTATCAAGTGTTACAGATATCTTTGGGACTTGCAACAGACACAAGCTAACATTCATTACAGCTGTTGGGAATAATATTGAAGATTTTAAATTATGAAAGGTTTGAGTTTTCCAATCAAACCTACAGTTCTTACTAGAACCAAATCATATGGCACAAACATATGAATGAACCATAAAATTCTGTAACAATACTCCTCATAGGCCAAGCATTATATTAGACATATTTAATCAATCCTTGATTACTTAATGGAATTCAGAGCCATTTTTTCCCTACTGTGTTGGGAATGATAGCTCCTTAATTATGTACTTATCCAATCCTCTGCATTTTAAACAACTTCATAATTAAGCAACTTTCTGGTATTCAACAACTCCTTTAGTAAGGAATATTTTCATCCAATCCATAATTAAAGTCTTTTAAATACATACCCCTATAAATAATTTGAATGAAGGGTCTCACAAAGAATTTAAAAGATAAATCTTCTTCATAAAACTTCTGCCTAAAGTCCAAAGTCATTAAGGAGATGATGCCTTCCTTCCAGGGATGCCCTATTTGAAAAGACAAGCCAAGGTTGAAGACAGCTGTGCAGGGCTGGCAGGGTGTGAGCTTTCTATCATGCTGTAATTGCACCGTGTCTTATGATCAGAACTTGTGGGGAGGAGGAGGAGGAAGAAGGGAGAGAACAGCATCAATAATTAACTTCCAAGTACTACCAAAATGAAACTGAGGGGAGGATGTAACACGCACATACACACTCCTGCTACTGCCAGGGACAAATATGTTGGGGAAGGAAATGCAGAAACAAGTGGCTCAGATCTTACTGAAAACCATGCAGCTGTGTATACATGTATATCCATTTTAATTTTTAATGGTGATATTCCATTACACTTTCTCTAGTTTGTACTAATTTTTTAATGTTTGATATTGGAAGTGTGGTTTTGAGTTTTTTTTGTTGTTTTTTGTTTTAGGACATAATTAGCAGCAAATTGCTTTAACAAAAAATGTAGAAGCTAAATTAATTTCTTAAGTTGTAAAAAGTGTGTACTAAGTGATTATCTTCTTCCAGAAGATAAATTATGTTAAAATTTATTTGTGAAGAGATTTCATGTTTAACTATGGAGAAAGAATGAGTTTTAAAATTCATTTAGAAGTTAAAGCTCTGAGAAAAGGACTTGCTGAAGACGAAAGCTACCACTGGCTTGAACCTCATCATTTATGTAAATGAAGCCTGCAGGAGTTTCAGCATCACCCTCTGATGCCTTCTGTTTAATTCCCTTCAGCAGGAGATAAGTGCCTAGATACCCTGAGGACCTGAGTGTCAGCAACTTGTACAATCACACCCTGCTTCTGAATCTTTGAAGCTTATGAGGGAATTTATGCATATAAGTTTCTACTGATACCAGTGCATTTGGGAGCTCAGCTTTAAATAGGCTACAGTGTGGATGTATTTGTCTAACTAAGCCAGACATGCTGGGCTCCTATGATGAGAAGTTGGACCCTCCCAATGCACCTCACACAAAAATTGACACTAAAAACTCCTTAGTGTATCACATTCTGAGTTTACCTGGCAGTGAGTGAGGGAGTTTCCCTGTAGCTTGCTACTTAGCTTGCTTTAGTGGTTAGGATTGTTCAGGAGGAGCAACTGTGGAAAGAATTAAATACCTTCACCTATGGAGATTTTTTTCTCATCCTTTTCTCAGAGTAAAACTAAGCCTTTCGTACCTGTGTGTTTGGTTTGATATAAATTTTTATTGCCTTATTTTAATTATTATTTTGTCTTCCAAACAGCCACATTTACCTCATATTTTCAGCATGCAACAGAGGAAAAGATAGGGTTAAAACTGAAAACCACTTTGTGAAAAGAGGAACATTTGTAATACTGGACTTGCTAGTTTGAAGTGCAAATATATTTTTCTTCCCATGGTGTGTTTATTCCAACAGTGATCTCAGTACATCATTCACTGTCACAGATCAGTATGCCTTTTTCTCAAGAGCACATACATTTTTTTCTGTGAGAATAGATACGCAGAAGAGAAGTAGATGCAAAAAACTGAGGTAAGTGAATTTATTTGCAGTTTTTCATTATGCCACTGCTCTTTTCCCAGTTTTAACTGTTGACAAGCCACTGGGAATGACAGAAGTAGAAGCATATTCTGCATTTTAGAAATCCAAATGTAAAAGCACCCTAAACAATATGCACTTTGCCAGTGAAGACATCTGGAAAATTTGCAGGACACAAAGATAAAATTCGCAGGTATCAAGAAGTTTCAACAAAGCAATAAATTTGTTCCCGCTTTCAACACTTATACCATGTAAGCACTTAAAGAAAGTCAGATTTTTCCCCTAATCGTTTTCATTCTTCATGTGGTCTGGTTCATAATTATCTCCTAGTTTTGTCCTCATTCATTATATTCATATTTTTTAAAGTATTTTTATTTGTTTCCAGATTCTAGCATATTTCTATATACTTTTATTTGATTTTCACCCATATTATGGTTTTTATTTCGTACTCATATTCACACAGTTCTTAATGTTTTCTCTCCCCTGTGGGAACTTTAAGCTTTTATTTTTGGAGAAGGCTTTATTTATTATTATTTTCTAACAAATTTGAACAATACCTGTTACTAGCAGGAAATACCATCCCAGAGATTATGTTTCCACATTGTGATATATATATATATATTACATAAAGGGGTTTTTTGCATTATTGACTTGGTTCTCAACATTTATGACTTCTGTGGTATTCTGAGGTATGTCTGAGATGTTCTGAAAACAAGAATCATGAAGAGAATTTCTTCCATAACAGCAATCCCAAACTTCGTGCCAACCACAGACAGATAAAAGAAGGAGATGCTGGTAACCACAGTTTCCATATATTTTGGTGACAGTGACAAATCTGGGGGTCTTTTTGCTTACAATGGGAAGTGCTGGAGAAAATTAGGTTTCTCCAGTGTTAGTTCCTCTTTGAGCATTCCTGGCTTCTCATCAGGATTTAGAACAACCTAGATGGTTTTAGTTCAAATTTTTGCCTTTAGCTGCTTGCTCATATTGGTGAACTTTCATTTCTCCATTAAATGGAAGAGAAGATTCCAGAATAGAGAAAAACAGGCTGTTTGCTATTGACAAGACTAATGTTATCAATACCAGGTTTAGAATTTGGACTAGAATGGGTAAGGCTAATGGAAGCAGTTCATTCTACCCTACCTGCCTTTATGTTCTTCCACTAACACTCATTTTAGGTTATGTGCAGTGAGTGATGCCTAACACTTATTTATAGCACAATGTGTATTCTTTATCTTTCTGATGCTTGAACCAGGCTAATTTCTTGCAGATGACAAGGTTATATCACATTTAGAATGAACTTAGGTGAACAGGAAATGCTGTCCTGGGCAGCTGTAGGCAAAGACAGCAGAGAGCAGAGAGGAATGTTATATGAACATTAAAATTAAATGCTATTAGGTGGTTGCATTATCCAGAAAGAAGGCTTTGTGATTTTTTAACAACACTTTCTAAAGAAGGCTTTGTAATCTTTTAAGAATGCTTTCTAATGATCACTGCCACAGAGATGAGTAAGTGTAACTAAGAGGAGTGCAGGTGGTCAAGTTGCAAAATCAAATAAAGGCTGATTGAAAGTGACTGTAAATAATTTGTTTCAGGTTTTTTGATGAGTGTCAACTGTACTTACCGTATTTTGCAAACTGAGATCAAATATTTTTAAGAGGTATTCTGAGGGGGAATAGAATGTAAGAGAATAGAGATGGTGCAATCTCACCCCCGAGGAGTTGCAGCTGTGCTAATTACCAAAGATTAGGAACTGTCCTTAATAGGCCACAGCTGTGTCCAATAGGGATGAGTGCTATAAAAGAGTGGGTGAGCTGGTCAAGAAGAGAGTTGGAGTTTGTTGTCTGTGCTGTCAGGAGCTGCTCATGAGATGCCACCAAGAAGGTATGGAACTATCACAGTAAGATGACAACAGTATTCTAGTAACACCATTAAAAAAAAAAAAATGTGATTTTGCTATACAATTATAAAAGGTATTTGCTTGACTCTCTGGGCTAGCCAGACATGGTGGACCTTTCTCTAGGGGTGGTTCTAGGTTAGAATAGAACAACACCTCCCTTGTAGGCAGCATGAGAGTTATTTTTCCTTTGGTTCAGGAATATACTACAGTTTTAGCTTAATGGCAATCACCTTGTGATGTACCCCAGTAATGAAACCACTTCAAAATCATCATTGTGGCATCCAGGATGATTATTTGCCCTTTAATTATGTGATCTGTTATTGAAGTGCTTTATTGGTGTTATGCATTCTATTGTGGTTACCTAAAAGTCTGCCCAATTTATTAACAGCATTAATGGAAAAAAGATGCCTAAGTAATTGCAAAATGCTCTTGACTATTTGTCTTAGTGCGTTTAATGTAGCATTTACCCTAGTATTTTATGGAACTAATTCTATGTTGTTTTTTTTGATAATGATATAGCTAGAAAATATATTTATCACTTTTGCTTTTTAAAGGAGAGTGAAAATGTTTATGTATTTTGAGTCTTATGCATCATTTGCTCTGCTTGACCTTCACATAGAAAAAGACATCACCTCTCTGGAGAATTTTACTCTTTCTAGAGCATGCCACGAGATGTCAGTGTTTAAGAATATTATTTTTGTCACAACCTGCTATTAAAAGCCCTGTTCTCTGCATTGTTTAAGGTTCGATGGCTGGCAGCATTTTTTTAAATTTTTGGATAAAAAATATAAACTGATTGATTCTCTGCCAAGCAGAAATGGAAAACAAATATTTCCTGTAAAATAAATAAAATAATATAAAAGAAAAATTAAAGGAATATAGAAAACACTCAGTTGTTCCCCTAGAACCACATTTTACTCCTTTCCCCAAAAATAGCACTCTGAACAAACCTTTTTGGGTTTGGTCTGCAGTGGATATTTAGTCACTGATGGGGTTTTGGCTTGGTTTGTGTTGGTTTGTTTGTTTTTTTCCAGTAGAAATTACAAACAGCACTGCAGCTCCTGGGTTTAGTGTAAGATAGAAGCTAAGTCAAGCCCAGGTCTGATGCTGCATATCACAAGCAAGAACAGATTTGAAATTTGCAAGTGTAGAGCTGTGGAATTTATTTCCTTAAGCTGAAAACCCATAGTAATTAGCACCAAAATACTGCAATTGCCTGAATAGAAAAGTTTTGAGTCATTGGGGTGGGAGAAAAAAAGAGACAGTGGATGAACAGGTGACAATATGATCTTTTGAAGGTCTTGGTTGAAATTAAAATGCATATTTTTTGCAGCAAAATGGCATTAAGTGTTTTTCCCTCAGGTTTTAGTGGCCTCTGTCTAAACCAGTTTTGGGAAGGTGAATATACATTATGAAATATTCTAGTTTGAGAGTAATTTCCAAGGTAGCTGTGCTATTAGTAAGTAGATAAAATTGTCATATGAGCTGTAAAGAATCAGGAACATTGACTTTAAGATATGTTCTTATTAGACCAGAGGCAATTTTTTTTAGCCAAAATTTAAATTTCTTCTTGTTTTCTAGCAACTTGAGTACATAAAACCAGATTAGTATATATGGCATATGATGTACATGAAAGACATCCTTCAGTATTTATGGAACAAAGAATGAAAAACTGGGCAATATTTCCAAACATGAGTCTAACAAGAACCTGGTAAATCAAAAGCATTAAAGGCAATTTACATTTAATAATCTGGGGGGAAAAAAAGAAATATATTCAGCTAAAACTAGGTCTGGTACCATCACCAAGGCAAAGACACATTAGCTTTTAAAAGAGGTGGGTGAATTTTTAATGTACATAATTTGGTATATATTTTCTGCCACTGCTAAAGAGGCTGAAATGAAACAATTTTTTTAAAAAAAAGTGAAATTAATTTTTTTTCTTTCTGATACTGATGTAAGGACTTCAAGTCATGAGTCTAATGCCCTGGGTTTTGCACCATTTCTTCTTATGAAACAACAACCACTATCTTGTGCAGAATTTCTGATTTGCAGTTCCCGTTTCCCACTACACTTCCATGGTGTAGAGTTTTAAATGGCTCCCCTAAAAGGGGAGTGCTTGCCCAAATGCGCAGGTACCCAGTCACATCAAATGAGGTTCTTCTCCTCTTGGACCACCTGCATTTTCTACAGTTACCTACTGGCTTCTGAGTCCATAGTTTCACTTTCTCCTTCTGAAATGGTAACTGAGTCGTGAATACACAAGGAAGGAAAAGGAAAGGGATTAGTGAATATACAAGTTTTTTCTATGTGTACAGACTTAAATTTCAAACTTAAATGCTTATCTTATGTATCTGTCTCTTCAAGTAACTGTTATCCGGGAAAAATGCTTTAAAATAATCTTTATATATATTCTTTATCTAAGAAATACACTAACTAAGATATCCTGAGAGGAAGCAAAATGTTTCTGTATTTTACTCACAGAAAATAAAACCATAAGATGTTCAGCAGACTTTGAAGCACCCAAAAGTACTGTGGTGGTTGATAATCAGCTCCATTTACCTGCAGAAGTGTGCTCCAGCTCAGAGAGGAATGTATGACTAATTCAGCTTATCTGCTGCTTACCATGATCTGCTGTTGATCTAACATACAAAAGAAAATTGGGTTGAGATAACCACTATTCTTTGAATTTGCATCAAAACTCTTCTTATCCAAACATTATTAAAAAAGATTTTGACATGTGTATGTTAATTCTCTGAAACAAGTTCCCCACTTCCACTGCTTACCAACAGCTGGGGGTTTTCATACTCTGAAAATGCATTTTCTGTCAAAATAGTCAATACAGCTTAGCACAAAATTGTAATGTCATAAATGGCCGTAAAATTTGACTGTTTCAACCAGCAACAGGAAGATATTGCATTTGAGGGAAACCATGATTTTCACAAAGGCACACTAATACAGTAACAGGAGAGCAAAAAGGAAACAAGTAATTTCCACATGCACCACTGACTTACAAAAGCACATATATATATATATGCATTTATAACACTATTTTTGGTCACTAGAATTCTCTCAAGGATTTTGGGCAATTTATATCAGGTGCCTCTTGATTTGCTAGAAATTTGTATTCTATAGAAGAAAAAAAATCTTAAAACACCTGAAAATAAGAAAAATGTATCTTGGATTTTTTTCTTATTTCCCTACCTGCACCTGCCTTGTTTTACCTGTATTGATGTGATTGGACTCTGAGAGAGAAGAATTATTCCATAAACATACAATTTCCTGTGGAACTTACGCAGGCAGAGTGATCAGTGAACTGATCTGCCCTAAAGATCAGAGGGAAAATTGTCTTGGACTTGTAGCACATGCATTGTTGTCATCCTTTTGAGGAGCACCATATACAGTAAGAGCCCTGGTCTGACCTCTGTGGTGGCTGTGAAACTTCAGAATGTCAGAGTTACAGGTCCTGAGGCTGTAAGGGGCCCCTGGTGGGCACTGAGTCCTCACCGCAGACACAGCATACATGTATTGGGCAATTTGGCATTATAGCCATTGACCTGGAGCGTTGTACTCCAATGTGCTACTTTGAAAATGTTTTCCAATAAACAAATACAGCCTTCACCTGGACAGATTAGCTGTAGATGTGTCTGCTAAGTAGGGCAGCTGAAAGAGAGCCTGTGACTTCTAAATTAAGTTCCAGTCCCACCATCATTCTGATGTTAACATTGAATATTCATGATACTAAACCTTGATGGCTCCTTCCCAAGGGACTTGGCTGCGGAATCTCAGCACTCAGGCTGAAATGGCACAGGCTCAGAAGAAGGATTTAAAGCATTTTTTCAATTTTATCTCTATACTGGATAATTTGCAACTTCTGTCTACTGCTTACACTTATCTCTATGAAGGCAAAGCAGTGGCCATTTTCCATGCAGGAATTTAAAGTGTTCTGTTCTGCCACTACTGTGCTCTCATTACTACTGTTATGGCCAAGCTATAACTATATATAAAATATGAGTTTGCAACTTTTTGATATATTTTGGGAAAAGGCTTTACAGCCAAGATAATGAGCCATAAAATACAGAAAAAAAAAAAAGTAAGGCAATAGAATTTAGTTAAAAAAGTAATTTTTCTTATTGAAATAAAAATGGCAAAGAGAAAATATTAGAAGGGAGAAATGAGAAAGAACTAATTTAAGCTTTGTTGGTTTTCTTCTGCATGTTTGAGCAAGTCTGCACATTCCTGTAGCCACTCTTGTGGCAGTCAAGCAGAGTGTTCCCGTAACCTGGAGAGAACACTAACAATGATGTTCACTCATTAGCAAGTAATGATAGAAACAGTCACCTCTACAAGTTTCTTGCAGCATGGTGTCTTTTGTATTTTGTGGAAAAACGTTGTGTCTGAATTGAAAGGATTAATATTCCTCAGATGTTTGATGTTTTAGGAATAGGAATTTGAATTCTGTTGTAATATAGATAAAGAACAAATGAAGTTGTGTTCTCTCCAAGCTTGCTGTTTTTTCATTTCACTTGAAAGATGACTCACTATCCTGTAAGTAGATCACCTACAAATTTTAGCATTATCATGCTGTAGATTGAGTACTATCTTATAATTAAAATACAAGGATTCCAAATATTTTCCTACCATTTCTATATAGATCAAAATCTAAAAGGGTTTTTTTTTCAGATAAAATGAGCAATTGGCTATTCTAGTTCTAATACTACCCTTCAGGAGGGTGCCTACTTGTGTCCCACAAGTTTTTCTTCTTTATTTATCACTAAATTTGAGAATGATAATGACACTTATTTGCAAAGGAGGGACTTTAAGAATGGTACTGGAAATCCATATTAAGAAGTGCATATAATGAACATTCAGTACTCTGATATATAATAATTCCTTGAGCAATAAATCTGGTATCTTAACTTTCATGAAGCTTGAGAAGTATTGCTTTTACCAAGGTTCACTGCCATATAAGAAATTTAATTAAAAGTAAGTTTTAAAATCTACTACCCTTTCCATTACAAACTGTAAAAAATTTAAAACTCAGCTATAAAATCTCAGAAATAGACAAACAGGTTCACAAGGTCTCAGGTAGCAGGCATTTTTATTCCTGTGTTTTTAGGGAAAATAATTTATGCACCTTTTATTTTAAAAGCACCAAGATTGGCCTGCTGCTGCTGCAATCTATTTTTAATGCTGACACAGAGGTACATCTTGGAGTGATGTGGGATGAAAAAGCTGACAACAATGAGAAGGAGAGAGTCTGGTCTTTTGAAATAGGAACTCGTATTCCCAACCTATTACTCTAGTTAGTTTTTTTTGTTGCTGCTGGTGTTAATTGAGGCCAATAATGTAAGTATTATTTAATGCTTTAAGAGCAGAAGCTATGTGACAAGTATTTGACATTGTAAATTGAATCCCCTGCATACGAAGGAAAAATTGTACTCGTTTTTGTTATTGCACTTAGTTATGACTAATTTTATAATCATAGGATCATCAAGGCTGGAAGAGACCTACAAGATCACCCAGCCAGCACAGTCACTGTAGTCCCTAAACCACTAAATCACATAATCAAGTGCCAGCTCCAGATGCCTCTTCAGCATCTCCAGGAATGGTGACTCCACCACCTCCCTGGGAAACCTATTTTAATGCCTGACCATTGCAACAATAAAAATTTCTAATATCTAATCTGAATCTCCCTTGTCTCATCTCAAGGCTATTTCCTCTGGTCATCTTGCTGCAGGCATGGTGGAAGAGAGTGACCACCTCACTACAACCTACTTTCAGGTAGTTATAGAGAGCAGTGAAGTCTCCCTTTTCTCCAGGTTAAACTAACCCCAGCTCCCTCAGCCATTCCTCATGTTTTCTAGACCCCTCACAGCCTATTGACATTTTGTGAAGAGCATGGCTTATCTGTGTCACTCTTCATGAGTGTAAGCTTCATAATATATTTGGAAGATATAAAGTGCAAATATAACTGGTGTGAGCTTTGGCATTGGCATCAAGATATTATCATTAGCTTAGCAGTGTGCAACATAAAAAACTAAAGCAACAACACTGAGTGTTTTGGAATCCATTAACAATGGGTTTCTTCACTCATCCTGGTCATGTTGCCTCCTGCTTGCATTAGGAATCTTCTGGACCAGAACTACAGCTTGCTTTATCATTTTACTGTACTAATTTCTAGAAGGCTCCAACACACCTTGCCTCCCCAAAAGGATAAGGGTACACTACAGGCCATGGGAAACTATTCAGATAGAAGAGGATGGAGGGAGGAGGTGAAGACAGCAGTCAGGTCAGGTAGCTTTAATAAGCACTTAGGAGAGTTGATCTTTGAAGCCAGCTTTGAAAGTGTCGGTTATTGATAAGGCAAATCAGTGAAGGGATTAAAGAAGGGGCAACATGAAGCTCAGAGGTTGTATCTCCTCAGTGCCAGTGTACTTTAGTAAATAATTGCATGGGGTCTTACAATCCATATGTTTTGCCACGACAAGCTGCGGTCAGGTACATTCTGTTTTATCTTTTGAAATAGCTGCCAGTCAGAAAACTAAACTAATTTGGATTACTAAATAAGCTTTTCAAAATCATGTTGAGGATTACTGTCAAAAGGATTTTTCTTTTCTTTCAATAAGGCAAGCAGTCACATTCTGTTCGGACATTGAACCCAAATACAGAACACCCACTGTATTGTATCCTACACTAGTAATTAACTTTCTCTAACCTCCCTGTAAGGCAAATTTCTAGGACTCAGTCTGAGAAGACACCACAGCAAGAAATTCTTAAAGCTTCTGTATCAATAATTTGTTACACTTCTATCTTCGCTATGTTCATTTGTATTTTAATTTATAGTTTCCTTGAGGAGGGGATGAAGATATTTTCTTTTAATTTGAAGTTGATTTGAATTACAGCTCTACTTCTATGTTTACTACACAATTGCTTTTCTAGAGCAATTAAATTATTTAAAATATGTTTTATGTTTTATAACTCTGGGTACAGTACGGATTAATGGATATTAGTTTTATTTTTTTAAAATAAGATCAGTCTAACAATTTGGTACAAATCCATGCATAGAAGAACAATATTATAAATTATTATAATTTGCTCTGCAAAAGCTTATTTGTAGATGACCATTCTAGATTTACTACTTCTATGGTGAAAAAAAGTTATAGGAGAATTGTGTTCCTTGACAAAGCCATTATAAGCTCACAGAAGTAGAGCATGAATTATTGCCATGTTATGAATAATGTTGTAAATTTGCTGGGTGACATCTGCTCTGTGGAAACTGTCATGTGTGTGTTCCAGCTCTCTTAGACAGGCCTGGTAGCACATCTCTTCATGGCAGGTATGCAAACAACTTTGAACTGCCACCACACACACAAAGGCTAAATTGTATTTTAGTGCTACTTTGTTATGTATTCAAAGTAAAGTTGCTGTAAATTTTTTAACATTCATATAGGCATCTTTCAGTTGAATGAGGTGTTTGCACTGCGTTCATTCCCTCATCAACTTACCAGTACTATGACAAAAGCACCAGGGAAATTAAAAGGCCAGTAGCACACATTTGAGGAAAGTAATTTTAATTATTTTGGTTTTTAACATAAATTGAAAAGTTGGCTTGTCACATCTCAACCTCTACATCTACCATCCCCTGAAAACTACAGAATAACAGAGTAACAACAGAAAGTGACAATGAAACAGCAATGAGATTGTGCATGAACTGCCAAAACCAAGCTTAATGTAATATTGAAATATTATGCTTTAAGTATTTCAATATTCATAAATCAAACAAAACAAAAAATAATTGGAATCACCATCCTTAGATGTGTTCAAAAAATGTGTAGATGTGACATGAGAACACAGTTTAGTGGTGAACATAGTGGTGCTAGTTTAATGTTTGGACTCAATTATCTTAAAGGTCTTTTCCAACTTAAAAAAATCTGTGACTCTTTGATCCTTCTGTATTTTCTTTCCTGGCATTTCACCAGTGGTGGTAAATGAGAAAGGGACACTTAAAATAGTATTATGTTCCTCACAAATTTCAGTATATTTAATACCAATCATAATATTCTAAATATTATCTGAATGAATGCAAATAATAGCCAGAAAAACAACTCTGTATTTGTTCATAGCTTTGCTAAATATTTATCTTTCTTTGCTCTTTAATAATATTTTCAGTTTTGGATTTCTTTTAAAACTGGTCATGCCACATTTCAGTTGCTTTTTTACTCTTTTTTTTTTTTTGGGGGGGGGGGGGGTAGGTAATAGCAAATAATCTCATATCAGAAACATTTGCTTTGCCTGAGTTTAATTTTATTATATTTTTGTTATGATAGTCCATTCCAGCAATATTTATATGCAATACTATAGAAATTTTAAGTAATTCCTCAGCCCTTCAAATAAACTGAAATTGCTGTAACCTCATTTTACTTGAAATTCATTTAATTACACTTCCAATTTAAAGACACAGCAGAGAATTTAGTTAACAGATTTTAAAGACCCTGTCTACCTTAAGAGTTTCTCCCTGTGACCCCACATGAAAGAGTGTTCAACTTCCTTATCTTGTGTTCAGGTTGGTGTCATGTGAAGAACAAGATTTGTCTCAAGTCAAGATAATGGTTCTCTCGGGAAAGGAAATGGTTGGTCCCTGTTTTCAACATGATTCATGTGAGATACAACATTACAAAGACAACAATAAAGCTTTCATCTAAACTGAAGAAGAGCATTACTGCCCTTGGGAAAATGCTGTGCTATATTCATTGTTTTCTAAAGCTTTTTTCTTTTTATATATGCATCCATTAAAAAATATACCTAATAGGATGCAGAATCTCAGTCAAATAAGAAGCTCTGAGCGAGCTGTGTAGTTTCTCTCTCAGTAATATGGCATATGTGTTCCTCTCCCCAGCAACTGATTTTGTCCAGCACCTTCAGTCTCCAGGAGTGGCTGTGCCTTGCCCCTTCAACTTAGAAAAGCTGACACGATTACCATGTCAAGCAAATTGACATCTATATGACCTTCTTTAACATTCTATACCAGCCTGTAATACAAGTGAGCATGTGATGCAGGGATTTAAATTATCTCACTGTTGCTAGATCATCTAAGGGTATGCAACACAGCTTTGGGGATTTGTCTGGTATTCTGTGACATTTCATGTAACATTGAGCTAGGTCCATATCTATTTTGCATGGTTTACATCTATAAGAAAGATTCAATCTTCGTGAAGCACAACTTTTCTGGAGTAATAGGAACATGACAGTTTCCTTTCTAGTAGCCTGTGGAGGAATTCATTATGAAATGTTTATGTGTGATAAAGGAGTTAATATTTTTTAAACCTCTTATAATATGAATTTAAGCTGTCAGGGAAAATATATTAACCATCCTGCCCACAACTCATGTACCATACCTTAATCAGAAATACACAATCAGGACTGGAACATGTAACTTTGACCTTTAAGATCTTCTAAATTTCTCAGCTGTCTGAATTTTGTGTCAATGTGCTGCTTATTTTCATGATATAGCACCTGAATGATTGCCCCACAAAATTAAGAACTGAAAATCACAAAGTGAGTGAGGATTCAAATTTTTGATACCTATTTTCTACAGAGATAAGATGCACTTTAAAAAAATAACACAATTTAAGAAATTACTATTTTAATATTTCTTTGATTAAAAAAGACTTTATGCAGTCCAGATTTTTTATTTTGCTTAATTCACTTGGACCAAAAAAAAAGCTTTTTGTTTAGTTTATTCTTCTTGCTCAGAATCAGTGTCTACAGTAGGCTGCCAAATTTTCACATTACTTTTAGTTTTTCAATCCCAAACTGATTTCAATATACATAGGAATAAAGACTGAAAGGAATTTCAGGAATCTTTTAGCCCAATATTCCACATTTGATGCCTTTTATGTCATAATACTTTTTATAAACTTTGCAAGCTTCATGTAGAACAAGCTTCCTTTTGCCCCTCCAAACTCCCAGTGGTAAGATTTCCTGACCCCCTTTTCTCTAATAGTTCAATCTAAGTGTATTCATGACCACTGAATGTGCTTCTGCTCTTCCGACAGCATTGTTCTTTGTCTTGAAGAGATTTCCCCCCCTCTGTAATTTTCCCTTGTTAGTGTATTTATAGAAAACAATTATATCAGTCTTCACAGTCTTTGTTTTACTGGTCTAAATCCTTATGCTTTTGTGCTGTCATAATCTCTTCTGATAAAAAAGGCTCTCTTGGTCACAAGTAATTATATAAATTTATTTGCATTTTTTCTACATTCTAAAAATTCTTGTAAGAGCACAGGGGTTTTTTTGCAGAGGGTGTTTAGACCTAGGGGTTTTTAAAATTTGTCCACCTTTTTTGAGAAATACTTGTCTGATAAGGTATAGAATTTCATCTGTAATTTATACGTGGCTCAGAATCAAGAAAATATTGTCAGCTTTTTGCTTAGTCATTTTCCGTTGATGACAGGCAGATTATTACAGAAAATGTCTTGATTAGTCCCTTCTGATGAGTCATCTCTACCACAAAACTATCTGTTTTTTCACAGAACTTAAATGCGTGACTTGAACTAAAAAAACCCAAACATTATTGGTCTTGATCCTCGATATTTCCAATTCTTTTTGTGTGGAATCCCATTTTCCCTCTCTGCAGTTATGCCTCTGAGGGAATAGGAACACTGGAGCTGTGCACTCCACCCTAGGATGCCCCTCTTCTGTTCTGGAGATAACCAAGGTTTACAAAGAGGTAAACTGCTTTTCTCAGCTCCGCTGCTATGTCTGGCAGTTGTGTTGAAAAGTCTTACTTAGGATCATGGAATTTGACAACTGTAAATTGTTCTCATATCCTCAAATATCAGCCTGATCTCTATCTGCCTCTTACTGGACTATACCTCTCACGCTCACAACTTCTCTGTAGATGGTATTAAATGATTTTGTATAAAAACGGGGTCTTTGTGTGCCTACATATAAGTGTAGCTGAATATGAAAAGTAACACAGGATTTTGGATGCAATTACCTTTCAGTCTTTCACATTGATTTGTGCAGTGTTTCAGTTATCTTTTTATCCTCCTTTACTCTTTGCCTTCAAAGTAAAATATAAAATCTGTAAACCCTGAATGAAGATTTATTCCATACTCTACTGGTCTTTCTGGGAATATAGCTTGTAAGTGATGTTAAGCTTTTTGCCAGACTCTGGGTGATAAATCATTGGTTAACCATGAAGAAGAAGGCTGCCTTGTTGTCATGTACAAATTTAAAAAATCTGTTTATGGCTTGATCGTCTACTGTAAATCAGAATATCAACTTAGGATGTCACAGTTTTTACTTCTGCCTTTCAAATTTGAGGTTTTGAAATAGATTTTTTAAAGTTACCAAAAAAATTCTATTGACACAACTACACATTCCCTCACATTAGTTTATTCAATTTGTTGAATGGCACCGCTGTGTACTTATATTTGTTCTTACTCTGCCTTGATTTAACTGAAAGTGATTTACTCTAGATTGAAATCTAACTATAATGATACACTGTACGACTTAAGAAAAAGAAAATTTAATTTAAATCAGAGTTAGAGTCAATAACTGGAGCAATATAGTCCTGTTATTACTCATGTTTAATTTGCTGTAATCATCACTGATTAGAAGTAGCACACCAGTATTCAACCTAATAACATACTCTTTTCCTAATGCCTGGCTCCTTATGATTTTGGGAGACAGAGAGGGTAAAAGCCATGAAAGTTATGGGAATAGTTCAAAAACAGAGTCCAAAAGTGGTGACCAAAGTGCAGAACAAAAAGTAGAGCAAAAGTTCTCTGCAGCTGACAATTCCTTTGAACTCTCCCCACAGTAAAACAGACTTTAAAGGAGAGTGCACAGTTCAAGAATTGCTGTATTTTTCTTGCAACAGAGCCCTTACAAAATTGCCGCAGCCAACAGATATTTATTTAATCCTGTGTTCATTGCTCATTACTGACAGAATTGATAGGTAAGTTAAGGCTATTTGACTCCTGTGTTTGTTCATCAGCTGGTAAGAAGAGCAGGTAGTTGATGGACAGCATTCAGGCAAGTAATCCATAAAGTGAGAGCATAGGTGATTTAAGAAACAACAGCTGTAAATAAAAAGAGATGATTTGTGCTAAGATAAGGTGTGCATTTGCCAGCCTTGGATATGACAACTTTTTCTTGGGTACGTGGGCAGTGATCAGTTTTGAGTCATAGTGAAGAGTTCCATCAGTGCAGGTACAGCTGGCAGATCTCCTAACATAGGGGAAATCTTTTTTTTTCCTGAGAAGGTCACTTAGTGGTTTCTCTGTCAAAAGATCAAAGCCACTGTTGGGAATAATAAAAAGACTGTTATGTCTCAGAGCTCTGCAAGCCTCCAAAAGGTTCAAAGTCTCATATTAGGGAAGCCTCCCTAAGGCTTTCTGTCCTGTGGAAGAAAAAGGTATCGTAGAAATTTGTACTCTGATAATGACTGCATTGGAAGGCAGACTCACTATGAGACATGGCCTAAGAGAGTTTGAGGCTGATTGTTAGGGGCAACCTTGAATGTTTAAACAGGCAGATCATGATGGGAGTCAGTGATGAAGTCCAGTCCTCTCTATCCTCGTTAGGCTTGGATAAATAAACTCATCTGGTGAGTGCAGAGCAGTTTTTCACCTAAGATTTCTGTGACCCGTGTTCAAAACACAAGGATATAGCATGCTCAGAAAAGTGGGAGGTTAGGCTGAACAATGTCTGGGAATTGCCCCTCTTATGGTTTTATGTGGAAATAGAAAGGAAAACAACATCAAAAGCAGATTTGCTTTAGAATGCAAAAAAGTAAAGTTTCCTGAATAGGATGGGAAATTCAGCCTGAGCCACGCATCAGCTCTTGAAAATCTCATATTTAACAAATCCTAGAGACAAAAAGGCAAGTCATGCTGGAGATCTTTTAATGCCCAGACCTTAAGCAGAGAATTGGATTTGGATGGATCTTGTCTGGCATGTTAGGCCATCCTCAGCTTGTAAAGTTTCAGATTTGTAGGCTGAATATTGGCATAGACTGATGGGAAGATTTAAAAGAAATTATGCTGGCAAGGAAATAGACAGAAAAACACTTTTGCTTGCATGAGGTGATCTGAGAGTTTAAAAAAAAATATATGGAAGCCAGAATGACTGCAATCAAAATTAAATGTTTTTAAAGTGTCTTTACAAAGCCTATTTAAATGAGAAGATATATAAATAACTCAGGGCTAAAACAACCAGATGAAACCGCTGTATAAGAAGTTGCAAATAAAAACTAATGATACATCTATAAATGGATTTCATCTCTTTCAGAGAGACAGGAAACAAAAAAAAACCCCAAGACTTGTGAAAAGACATTTGAAACATAAACTACAAATAATTTTGGCAAAGTCCATTTTAAAGTGCTTTTGTTAAAGAGACAAAAGGAAAGAATAAGCAGAGGATAGGGTTAGAAGGAGAGAATAATCACCACAAATATTTGCTCTGTTTTTGTCTTGTGTTTTTTATCATTTTTTGGCTTTGGGTTTTGGCTTGTTGCCTTCAATACGATGTGGAAAGCCCAAAGGACTTAGCAGAGTGAAGCTGATGAACAATTTTCCCCCAAGAGGGTTTAAAAAAAAAATCTTTGTGGCTAATAATCCCTTTTAAAAGTAGATCTTTCAAATATATTCAAGATCTTCATCTCTTGGGAATTTTCCTGATTGGGAGAGGGAAGTGTTTTCCTTGTGGGAAGTATTTTGTATTTTATATTTCCCTTTCACTCTCAGGTTGGAAAATCTGCTAAGAAGTTGAAAGCAAACTCCATGGGAGGTTTTCAGAATCAATATTATGGAAAAGTAACACATTTCTTATATAATGTTTTTAATGCCTGAATGTTTAGGATATTGTTAACTACAACCATTTAAACAAACAATTCTCAAAAAAAAAAAGGAAAAAAAATCATGTTACATCAATCAAAAGGAATTTAATTTGAGTTTCATGAAAGCAGTTATTTGGCAGGAAAAAAAAAACATGCAATCTAGATGTTCATATTTGTCTCAGTAATTTTAAAAAATTCTTTTTCAAATATTTTCATTAACTTTTTGTTCATGTATACTATTATAACAGTTCTAATCAGTTCCGATGAATTTTACTTAATTACAGTAAGCAAATGTGGACCTACAGGACGTGATATTCACCAAATATGCCTCATCAGCTCTTGTTACAAAGCACAAGCCCTGAGTTCTTTAGTTAGTAGATTTGTCTACTAGCAAAAGATGGCACAAGCACTACCCACTGAGCCTTCTCAAATTGTCCAAGTGATATATCCCACTGACAAATACATCCTCTCTTACAGCCACCTCTTCCCCTCCTTAAAAAAAAATTGCTGAAGCTTGAAAATCCATGTTTTAGCCTGAACCCACTTTATGTGTACTCATAAAAAAAACTATGTTTTTTTATCTCAGATTTTTCACCATCAAACCTGCTGTTTCATGTTTTCCTGAGAATAAGAAAGCAATTACATTTTTAATGTGGTTCATCTCAGAGGCCAAAGATAGGTGAAAACTGAAAATAATTGAAGACTGTAGTCTGTCTGTCTTACAGCCTAGAAGCTTAACTTGCTTTCAGAACCACACAGAAATTTTTATCTGAGGCTGACCTGAGGAACTGTGAAAAGGAATAAGTGTAGACCAAAATTAGGAATTTGGCAAAATTTTCAATTTTGAAAGCAACCACACCTGTTAATGTTCCATTTTGACACACTCTGATGTTATTCTAGATCTAAAATATCTATTTTTTATACATATAAAATTTATAAGATTTATTAGTCTTGTCATGTAGGAATTATATTTTTTTGGGTATTAGTATAAAAACAATAAGAAATAGAAAAAGTATAGTTTGTGCTCATAGTATAATAGAAAACTATTAGAATATTTGTACATTTGTGGGGATATATATTTTATATTATTTTATTTAATAGCCGTGGTGGGAAAAAATACAAATTTCATAATGAAATATATTTATGACACCTTAAAATAGGAAATGGATTTCATATGCTTCTTCCTATGCTCTTGGAATATAATATATAATATTAAAAAGAAAGTGATCAGTAATCAATGTGAAGTAAAAGGGATGATTTTTAATAACATGACTTTTGGTGTAGGCTTTGAGCTCACTGCATGTGAGCAGAAGAATAGGAATTAGACTTGATTAACTGCTTATGGAACAATTGTTGTCTGTAAAAGCACATGGCTGTGAAAAAGGCAATTGTTTTAAGTCGGGCGCATCCATCCAGAAGAGATACGGAAAAAAAAATTATATTTACGGAAGACTGACATAATTCCATCTAAAAGAAACTGTTTTATTCAGATGTCATCACCCTTCAAAAATGTTTAAAGCTGAAACAGATTCAAAGGAAGATAGCTAAACACTGAAACTGGAGGACCTATTTTTAGACCCAAGATGAATTCTCCTTCTCTTGTATGGCTGGGTGAGATGATGACTAAGAGAGGAAAGGGTTCCTTGGGTGTTCTAACAAACATTTGGAATTTATACACCCACCCACCACAGCCACAATCAGATTTCATTTTTAAAATCTTTGTTGGCAGTTGAGGTCTGCAAGAGAATAATTTATTTTGGTATTTTACCTTCAGGTAAAATTCATTCAGTGTCACAATAACAACTACATTTAGTACACTCTGGTTTATCTGATTCTGTATGCGTGGAAGTAATTGCATTAATGGATTGGCCATAACTGGACACACAAATGGTCTTCACCTTTCAAGATTCCTTGATTTTATTTTGTTATCTTCCCCTAAGGAGACAATAAGGAGACAAAATGCAGGTGGTGTATTTTGGGCTGAGTTTCTGTAACATCAAGTACTACCAGCTGTTAAATATTTGTAGAAAAGTATGGCCCCCCGGGGCAGAAGCCCAGCGGGGAGGCCGGTTGTCCAGGATAGCTCAACGAGGGTCCAGGATCGCCCAGCGGGGGGTTCAGGCAGCCCAGGCAGCTATAGTGATTTGCAGTCAGCTCTTTAGTGATTTCAGCTCTTTTAGCTCGCCTGGGGCCGTCACCCTGGGTATCGCCGCAGCAGACGCAGAGAGAGAGAGAGCAGCGCTGTGTGGGTTCCGCAGGGTTCTTTATTGGGGTCTCCGCGAAGGGTCCATTGACAGCTCTCCTCTGCCGAACCGGGCAGAGCTAGGGGTTTTTATACCTTATAGGGGGATTGAAAACTGTCCAATAGTAAGGGTCAGGGGAAAGTGACCTATGAGTCTACAGAGAGATAACAGGGTCCGAAAGGCGGAAGAGAGGGGCTTCTAAACCCTTAGTCATGCTGACTTTGGTATTTCCTAGCTCAGGCTTCTGTTCTCCAGGGCCTTGCAGGCCTTGTGCCTGCTACAGAAAAGTGAGATAAAAATTACAGAAATGGGATGGGAAAATACTGCTATGTCTATGTTCTTCCCTGTAGCGTTCTGCATTTTTTATGATCTTCTTTGAAGATTATTTTTGTGGGAAACCTGCCATTATAAAGTTTCTTGCAGATTCCAGGTGCAGTTGTCATGATGTAGTTCCTAAGACTGGTCAATATTGCAGATGCTATTTCACCCTTTGCTGAAATATTTGAAGTTCATGGACTTCAGTGTAAGCATGCTAACATTTTGCTTGTTTTTAATTGCATTCTCAGATTTCAGAGAAAAGTGGGTAATGTGTGGTACCAGTACATTTTCCAAACAACATTGCAGTCCTGCAGGCTAAATGGCTGTATTCTCCTCTTATGCAAAGTATAAGCACAAGCATTGACAAAGACCACTTGCTACCATGGTGATAGGAGGATTTCCCCCCCTCTCTGCTCCCATAGTTTATAAACATGCTTGTTCTGTTTCTTGAGATTTAGGCTTTTTAAATCATCACCAGAAGGAAAAGGAAAAAAAAAAAAAAGGAAAAAAAGTGCCAAGTAAGGAACTTTCATTGTCATATTTTGTAAAAATAATATTTATTTACCATCTGAGAGTATTCTAGGGCACCTGGAATTAGTTGCTTTCATTAAAACTTAAAAGTAATTATAAAAGAAAAAGTGTGTTGAAAGAAATTAAAGTCTCAACTCAGCCATGAGCCTAGAGACCTATAGATTTGATTAATGAAACATTTCAAGGGGATCTGATAAATGAAGTAAGCATTTTAATTTCATTATATTAGAAAACCGAAATATTTTTAAAACATAATCTGACTATTTCACTCAATACAAACAATTAGCTCTTTCCTAACATATTATCTACTACATCTTTGTACTAAATTACAGCAACCGGTGAGAAATTTTTTCATGTCTGCTGACTTAGAGTGATCCCAGGGAACACAATACATACAAAAAGCAAGCTTAGAATATGAATGTTCCTTTGAGTATGATTGAGTCTTCACTTTGAAGAAACATATTGCTAAATTTAAATATGTAGCACTTAACCAGCAAATATTTTATACACAATTCTTTCTGTACATAAAGAAACTCACCTGCAGCAGCCAGAATACACAAAGAACAGAAAAACTACTTAGAGCTGTTAATTCAGATGTTAAGCACATTAGCTTACATTGAACAGAATCATAATGGTCTCTGTAAAGTTCTTAATTCAAAGACTGTGTTGGTCAAATGAGGGATTATAAGAAACACACTTTAAATAAAGTATTTTTTCCTCAGCTTCATATTATTCAGTTTTACATATGCTCATTTATTCTCAGTTTCTAAGTTTTAGATTCAGCAAAGAAAGAAGCTTACAATTACTCTATATGAATAATTTCACTTATTCAAATTTTTCAATAGATGCATCTGAAGAAATATACATGAGGTTCAGTATCACTTGGAGTTCTAGGTACTATAAAAAGCTTTGCATTATTAGTTGACACTTTCTACAGTTTCTGAACAACAAAATACTTTTTTCTGATGATTTTTTTTTCTCTGGAGCTGTGAAGGTCAAAGGCAAGGTTTCTAATGCCAAAGCAGCCTTCTGAGACAAAGCTTTGCAGCAATATTCCTTAATAAGAAATATTAATATACCTTGACAAAAATCTTGTTATTCTGTACCCTGACTATGGTGTTTATTCTGAAGTTCAATGTGTGTCTTGAACCCTCCATTGAAGCACTCAGTAGATTCTCAATTTCTTTTATGGGACAAGAACTCTTTCTGTTCTCCCGCAGCTTACTACTGTACAAACGTATTTTTTTCAAATTTTGAACCTGCAGTAGTTTGGTGGTTGTATTGATCCATTTTCAGCTACTAGGTGGTCTGTTATCCTGGAGGCAGTGTGTTGCAAGATTATTTTCTCTGTTCTACCAGCCACATATTTTGATAAAACTAATAAGTCTATAGCTTTGTAAAAAAGTAGTCCTGCTCTCATTCATATACTTATGGAACACTCTATTTATCTGTTTTTTTGAAATACCACATAATTCTTATTACCAAAGATAACTAAGAGCTATTAAAAACAGCAGTCATGATCTATTCTAGCAGCCAACCGCCTCTTAAAAAGGTTGTGAGTCAGGAACCAGAAGTAAATGTTCAGTAGAGAGAAATTAATTCAGCCATAAAACTTAATCTCAATTACCCTATGGCTCTCCCACCACTGACAACAGATAGAACCTAGGGGGAGTTGGAGCATAATGCATCTTTCTCACTGAAATGAATAAATTATTGCAAGGAGTTTGTACAACCAGGGCTTTAGGACGTGTTATTGTGAGAAATTAGTCTTACTGCTGATTGTCTATCTATTCAGATTCTTAAGGAGGCATTTCTAGTTAAGTCTTCTTGACTTCTAAGCCTTCTAAGGAGACTTAAATCTAGTTGTAATCATACATTTTTTTCAAGTTAATTCCAGAGCAGTGTTTTGATTGGTTTATTCTTCCATTATTATGTTTATTCTCCACTTTCCTCCAGTACTAGTCAGTTTCAAGAATTCCTGAGGTGCTGAAAATAAATTTATTTTGGTTAGTGAAAGAATTGCTCAGTAACAGAATAGGCCTTTTAGAACATCTTTCTTCCAGTTCATTTTGCCTAGGAGAGGTAACTAAAAAACTGATTCTCTTCAGGGCTAAGGTACAGATCAAGCTAATGATTCGAGCCACTAAAAGAAATATTTATCAGTTGGGGACTTTTTAAACCCTAATCTAGACCATGAACATATTGTGATATGTCATTATGTTGCAGGGAGACTGCATCTGGAAGAAAGTGAAAGAGAAATTAAGAGTTCTGCCAAATGATTGATGAACTCTACTGAAACTAATGCTTGTATGCAGATGTAATCAACACTTGAAAGGGACCAGCAGAATTTTTGTAGTAACTACTTTGCAAGGATGAAATTATTTTGAATTGAACAGTGTCTACAGACTATCAAAACATGTGTGGGTTTCTTTTTAATGATAAAACCAATGTGCCATTCTGCTTTACATCTACAGGTATATCTCAGTCTCAATTAATGCCCTGGAAATACACTCATTTCAGTCACACAATAAATATATACAAGTGAGGAAAGTGCAAGCAGTTGAGAAGCATGGCACAACAGAAAAACATTTCATAAATATGATTTGTCTTCAGTCTAAAATGTGCTTAACAAAGTTCATAAATAGACTCAGGTGAAAAGAATAAAAAGAAAAATCGGAAAAAAAGAAGAAAAAAGTAAAAAGGAAAAGAGAAAGAAATAAAAAGAAGAATAAGGGAAAAAATGTAATGAGCATTTTTACCAATTCATATCTCAGTTAATTTGGCTTGTGTAAGCATGGAGAAGCAAGGTGGATTTTAAATTGCCCTGTGACCAAATATTTGTTTATAGAGGTCATTTATTTTTCATGTCTGAAATATTTGTTTATGGGTATAGATGGATCACAAAGAATATTGATAAATCCTAGTTCCTAGACATAGAGTTTGTTTTAGAGTTGCTGAAGAACACTAAAACCAATTCATCCTTCTTTCCTCCCCTCTCTGCCTTTTATGCTCTGTAGAGATTATTTTTGTTGACTTTTATGTCACCTTGATTGTTGCCTTAGAGATTTTAAAGCATTCATATTTTATGGGATTAGATACACAGGGTTTTTTTTAGACAGTTTTGATTCTAAGAACTGAGATTGCATTAAAAATATGATTCATACTTTATTACTACAGCTGTATATATTTGATGCATACTATTTTGACATTCCATTAGGGATTTTACTGTAGCAGATTCTTCTAAATATTAGTGTTATATCAACCACACAAAAAAGTCCTGTTAGAAAAAAATGTTAAGAAAAGTAAAGCAAATTAAATTGAAGAAAGCTTTGAAAAATTTCAGTATACAATCAATATAATTATGCAAAATCATGCTTTTTTATGGTTGATAACAGTATCTGGAGACTGCAGTATACAAAAAGTGAGCTGCATGAAAAAGGAACTCTTGGTCTGAATAACAAGGAAAAAGAACATTCCATCTAATATAAAGCGAATGTCAAGGCATTTGCATAGGAGGAGAAGGTTCTGAACTTTTTATTGTGCTATTTAAAACATGACCTTTGCTTCTATGCTGCAATTGCTAATGGAGGTGGCAAAGTAGCTTACTAGCAGAGACTCCAAATCAGACAGGACAAACCTTCAGAGACTAACATAATTTACCTTCAAATTCCACATGCATTTCTTCAGACCTGAATTACCAGAGTGATCTGCTACACAAAGAAAGGAAGAAGTAATAACTTCTCTTCGTTTGCAGACCTAATGATCACTGCTATACTCCCAAGTGCTGAAACCCTCTGCTAGTCTCAGTTTGATGGAGAAAGGTTTTTGTTTGAAGTATATGAAAATTAATAAAATGTTCTTCATTCCCCTAGTCATTACTTGGTAAAATCAAAGAATCTTGTGAAATGAGTTAAAGAAAAAATCTCTTAGAAAAAGAAATTATGTTTATGTTAGCATTATCTATTGTCTATGCACTTATATAATTAATTATGACAAAACACCTGAAAGAAGACAGCGATACTGGCATGAAAGTTTACTTAGGTGAATGGATCAGTTCAATGTCTGATTTTGAGACATCAAGCGATCTTTTTAGATATCACATAAAGAGCCAAATTCCTTATACATTTTGTGCATATAAAAAATTTTGTGTCACTGGCTCTTTGCATTTTTCTTCCATAACCATAAAATTATATAAAGGATATATTTAGAGTATTTAAGGAATTTTATTCTGATTCAATATAAAAATTCTGCAAGAATAGTTTAGTTGTGTTCCCACTTTTATACTTTTTTATTTCTTTACTATGATGTACTGTGATAATGGACTTTTTGGAGCAAGAATTGAACATTAAAAGCATAACTGATATTGTATTTTAATTCCTAGCTGGAAATTTCCAACGGCTTTTCCCTTCAAAGTGATTACCATGTTCTAAAATCTCTGTATGTATCTTATAATGCTCTGCAACCCTTAATTATTGAACACGTTATTGGTAAGGGGGAAAAAGGGGAAAGTATTGCATATTTTTGGTTATGCAAAAATAGTTTTTTTTCTCAATAGCTAAAATCCTGAAGGGGAAAGTACTGAGCAAGAGATATATATGTTCATACAATGTGATCTTTAAACCAAGGTAAATCCGTTCTTAATCCTGAAATAAATTCCAGTTCCATTTGGAGGTAACTTTTTCCTGGAACAATTGTTCACCTACCCAAAGGTATATTAAGGCAGCTAAAATCTGTTTTGAAGTCTTGGAGTTCTTTTGTTACAGAAACTTTTTTAATTTAGTTATGATAGTAACAATTGTTTTAAGAGAATCCATTGTCAGTTTTGGTAGCATATGCTGTGTGATGAGAAAGATCTTTGACAAATTGGTATAATGCAAGA
The DNA here is from genome assembly GCF_036417665.1 of Passer domesticus. Lineage (NCBI taxonomy): Eukaryota > Metazoa > Chordata > Aves > Passeriformes > Passeridae > Passer > Passer domesticus. Next base: position 120,968,937 of record NC_087474.1, on the reverse strand, counting down.
TGTCTCTAAAATTCAGATATACTCCTTAAAAATAAACACTGTTAGAAGTTATGTCCATACTGAATCTGAGTAAAGCATGTCCTATGTCAATATTTCACAGTATCCAATAATAAAATTGACCAAGAGGAAATTACGTATGTTAATGCTTTTAGAGTCTTCTTAATTGCAGGTAATCCAACTTACTCCAAAGTGGTTAAGTGTCAAATGAAGAGCAGGAAATAATGTCCTCTAACATTGGACTAAAGAGATGTATTTTAAGTATTTGAAAAGCACATCAATATCTTTATTTTCTTTTGGCTTAAAGGAGGATCCAAGAAATAATAGGCCCGTCTGTCTTACTTCAGTATCTGGGAAAGTTAGGAATGAATCCTCCGAGGTCAGGGAGAAGTCAGATGAACCACATGATTGTGAAAAACCAGCATGAATTCAGCAAGGGAAAATATATTTGACAAACCTGATTGCCTTCTATGACAAAGTAACCTGTTCACTTCATGTGGGGTGAGGTGAGCATTGTCTACCTGGATTTCTCCAAGGCTTTTCCTTCTGGACACAGTGATGTGGTATGACCCACAGACATGTGGTCTGCGTGGGGGGTGGGGATCTGGCTGACAGGGTGTGCACAGAGGGTGGTGGTGAGCAGCTCCTTTTCAAACTGGAACCTACCAGAAGTGGGGTCCCCCAAGGATCTGTGTGGTGACAAAAGCTGTTTAAGATTTTGACAAGTGATCTGGATAATGGGATTAACTGTACCCTGGTAAGGTTTGTCAATGATATCAAACTGATTGGGGAAGTAGACTCCAGGAGGGACAGCAACCCAGCAGGAAGAAATGAATAGTGGAATAATGCAGGACAGGAAGAGTGGGTTAACGAGAAACTCATTAAATTAAACAAGGACAAGTGTAAGGTATTGCCTATGGGAAAATGTAATCCAGGAACGTAGCATGGTCAAACATTTGCCTGATCTTTAGAAAGGAACCTGGGTGTCCTGGTGGACAAGTTCAATATGTGTGAGCATTGTGCTGTTCAAGTGCTAAAAGCCAACAGGACACTGGGTTGCATCAACAAGAATGTGATCAGCAGAGATGCACTCTACCCACTTGTCAGACCCCACCTGGAATACTATGCTTGGTTTTAGTTGTGGTGATACAAAAAAAATGCAGACAGGCTGGAGCGGGTCTGTGACCAGAAAAGGGTCACAAAGATGATCAAAGAACTTGTAAGCCTGACATACAAGGAAAAAGAAGTGGGTTTATTCAGCCTTGAGAAAAAAATATTTAGGGGAGACCATATTACCATGTTCCTGTATTTAAATGGTGGTTATAAAGAAGATAAAGGACTTCCTTTTTACAAGGAGTCACATGGAAAAGACAAAGAATAACGGGTTCAAGTGACTCCTGTACAGATTCCAAGTAGACACAAAGGGCAAATATTTCACAATGAAAACAATCAGCCATTGGAATAATTTCCCCAGGGAAGTAGTGAGTTCTCCATATTGGTCGTTTTTAAGATTCATCTGGACAGGGTGCTGAGCCATCTTGTGTAGCTTTTACCAAAAAAAATTTGGACCAGATGATCCTTGGGGTCCCCTCCAGCCTGGTATTCTATGATTCCATGATTTCAAGTATATAATTTAGTGAACCATCAGAAAGAACACTACAGAATATAAAGAATGAGTGTGTGCTGTTTTGTGTAAGTTTTATTGGATTGTTGTCTATCAGCTAGTCTGTAATTCTGGTTATAAATTATTTGAGATTTATGTCTGCTCTGTATGATTCATCATCTTTTATTACTTGAATTCAATCAGACCAAAAATCTCTATTCTAGCAGCAAATTTGCCAGTAGTGCAATACAATAATTGCACTTCATTGAATCAAAGTCATGTACTTTATACTGGAGTGGCAGATTTAAATAATAAGGTTAATCAAAGAAGCTCCAGTGCACACAGTGTACTTAGTGTAGTGTACTGTAATTCTGGTCCATGTCACATAAAATAGATGATAGCATACAAAGATATTTACTTGATTGTTTGACAGGAAATAATTTTATTCTGGAATTCCTGAAAGCATGTACCTTCAAGAGAAATGCATGCTAGACCAAATCTTAATGAAAATGCATTGTAAAGGATCATTAAGACTGCTGACTTAGACCTGTGAAGCTTTTTGCATGCTCTAGAGTTGGATTTAATACCTAAGGCAGACTAGACATATTCATTAATGCTGCTTCTTTTATTATTAAAGAGAGAATGAACAGAGGCAATTAATAAACAATGGTTTACTGCAGAGCTTTCAACAGAAATTAACCTTTTTAATAATTTATAAGGTAGTATCAGAGATAATACTATTGTGTTTCATCTGAAATTGGTGTTGAAACTTGTCTTCAAATTAACTTTTCAGCACACATCAAAGACAGAGACATCAAAGTTTAAAGCTCTGTTCACAGAAGGCATTGCTTAGTGAATTTTGCAGTCTGAAATCTTCTCAAGTTAGACAGAAAGATATAGGTAGTGTAGAATAATTTCAGAGTGATAACAATTGGGAAATGACACGCAAAAATAAAGAGAGATTGTAAAAAAGTTTTCTTGCTCTGATCACAGAAAAATAGAATAATAAAAAAATATTCTGTTTTATAGAAAATTTTTGCTATTGACTGTATTGCCACATATACAAGTACCTTACCTTCTGGCTGGTGACAGTGGGTTAGACATTAAATGTACTGAATTTGTGCTTTTATGCAATAGCACACGCTGAATATACCAACGTCGTCACCCCCGCAAAAAAACAAACAACCAAAACATAGCCCAGAATAAAAACAACCAGTAACCAACCAATCAACCACCTAAACTAGCAACAACAACATCCACAACGACCACAGCTTGAGGTCAAGCCTGAATGCAGTCACCTTCTGCCTGCAGCTTAATTCTTGTCACAGTGCTCAGGTGTCATCCCGTGTGCATCAACATCACCTGACATGAACAACAGCCATAACAATGAAGACTGCACAGACTACTGACCTACCTGGTGAATGACAATGCAAACAACAGAAAGATCTGATAGGAAGTGTTGATGTCCTGGAAATGTGTACCTTGTGATAACTCCTTTTGTGCCTAACACTGATTTCTGCAGTTACTACATGCTTCATTTGTCATAGCAATGTCACCTGAAAAAGCACAACAGGGATTTGTATGTTAAGTGAACTTTGCTGCAATTTACTTCCTCTGCTCAGAAAAAAGAATGCCTTTATTTCCTCTAATTTTACTGAGCCACAATTTTTCCTGTGTCTTGATTTGGTCACTCACAAACTCAGTTTTTGCTTTGGATGATGCTTTTTGCAACTCCAGCTCATGACCATGAGCAGTGAACAGCATTTATCAGTTCTGACTGATCTACAGTGTTTTTCATTGAGAATGATACAGATTTAAAAATTTAAAGCTGGACAATGTATTTTTTTTTTTTATTTTTTGTTTTAAAATCTGCTATTCTTAATAGGGATTTAATTAATGTTTCAGAAGAGTACAGCTGTTTTTCTTACAAAGGCATTTCAGCCCTCAGAATAATTAAAAAAATATTTAAAGAATCAAATAATTATGGAGATAGTTCTTTTAAAGTCTTCACAAACGTGTCCTTACTACTTGGGATTACTGCTAAAAGTGGATGAGCCACACTTAAGCAGGCCTCTTACCCACTCATGATGAACAGGAGTTAAATTCTAATTCCTCTGTACTCTAGCATATTGCCCTTTATTTTTCCTCTTGGCAATGACTGCTGAATATTAGACCTCTTTAACATTTAATTTTGCTTATGACATGTTGTTACTATGTGATAACTGAAAACACAAGGAAATATATGATAGTTATTTATGTTCTTTTCCTAGAGCTTTCATTGACAAGGGGTGAGCCAATATTATGTCCTTTCTATTGTGTCTGACAGTTAAATGCTGTTTAGCTACTTTTGGTTTTAAGGCTTCTACAGAAGACATGTTGGGCCTGAGTAGAAAGGATGGCTCAGCAGCCCACTTAGATTAGCTCACTGATCGAAGACTGTGGAATCCTGGGTAAACCAATTTTGTGTCTTAATATTCCAACCTTTAGGTGGGAAATAATATTTTCTAATCTTATGAGTATTCTGCAAGAAGATAAATTATAGAGATATTAATTTTTAAAGAATAGTGATTAAGTGAATCACATTATGCCATCAGAAAGTAGTTATTGCAACACTTCTATCTTTTCCATCAGATTCAAATGACAGCTGCAATTCTCTTCTCTTGATTTAATGAAAAAATGGTTAGAGTAGCACATTTTCAATTAAGTTCACTTTATAGCTGCTTTAGAGTACACAAAAGTCAGATATGTCGAAGACACGTTTCTTTTGTCGACTAAACTTTTTTCTTCACCAGGACGATTGGGAAGGGAAACCATAAGTAAGGAAAATTAACTTGTTGAAAACCAGGTCATCAGAAGAGCACCAGAAGAACCTGGCATTATTCATTGTTCAGGGATTTTTTTTCCTTCTTGTTGGCAGAACATGCTTTAGTTTTTAATATATCAGGTGTACTTTTAGAGGCTTTATACAATCTCAGGTATGTGTATATTCTTTAAAACTAGTTAACATCTGATCCTTCATTTTGAGACTGGACTAATAAATAGCAATCACAAAAGGCTGCTTTGCTCTGTCTCTGAAACCATTTATCTACAGTTTAATCTTGAAGAAATTTGTCTGCATCAGACTGTTACAACTACATTGCCTGGCTTCAATAGTGGATTTTTTTTTTTTTTTACTAGGCTTAGCATATTTTTAATAGCATAAAGCACTTCTTCAAGTTGCTGATCATGCTCTGTGCAAAAATGCCTACCTCAAGGCTTTTCCTAAACTAGAAATACAGAACACAGAGAAAATATTCCACAATGTACTGCATTAAATATAGGATATTTTGTTTCTGAAAGGGGAATAATTTCTTAAATTGAGGGCATTTATGAAAGATTTATTTGTGGTATAAGCTTTCCAAGCTGTCTGTTTTGCAGCAGGTCACAGATACGATACTGAGGAGGGCCCTTAGGCCAGAGGAGTACCTAATTTTATGGCAAGAAGTTGTATTCAAATTTTACCAAAACAAAGATTATTAAAAAATTACTTTTTGCTTGTTTGTTTATGGTCCGAATGTGTCAGCAGCTTAAAAAAAAAAAAGGAACATAAATATTTTAAGATAAATGAAGTGCTTCAGTCAACAGTGAAACTTGCAGGGAAATAATTAAGGGATGACAGAAGTAGGGAACATTTTCCACAAGCCATGAATAGCCCAGTGCATCAGGAGTTTTGCCTCTTTATATCAAGAACAAAGGGTGAATTTCATCACTGGGCCTTACCCTGTGTCCAACACCATGGCTGTATAAACTCATTCCAAATACTGAAGTATCACTTCATCAAAACAGAGATTTTTCTGGAGAAAGAAGGTGGAACCAGGGAACTTTTCTTCTCTTTTGCCTTGTCAACTGAAGCCATCTAATTTCTTCTGCTTCAGAAAGAAGCATCCCTTACTGACAGAGAGCAGGTGTTATTTATTGAACCTGGCTTTACAGTGTGCAAGAAGTGCCCATAGAATATTCCAGCTGCTAAGCAATAGGGCCAAGTTGCTAAATTGCAGAGAACTTAACTTTTTGTGAGTCATTGTAGCACATATAGCTTTAGTACAATATTGTTTTCTATGCTCCTTGCAAAGCACAAGGTATTTATTCAATTAGTAACACCACATTTATGTAAATTAATTGTGTGGTATGAATATAAGTTTCATATGAGCTTTGAATTTTCTAACGTTTCAGTAACGGATTTTACAGAATTTCACAACTAATATTTTTATTTTTCTTTTTTTTAATTTTGAAGATTATATAAACATTTTGTATTTTTTGGGTGAATTCTATGAAAGTTGCAAAATGATGGGAGTCAGTAGGAGAATTATTTTCTGATTCAAAAAGAATGACACCAAAATCAGGTCTTATAAAAAAGAATTTTCATTTCAAAACATAGAAACAACACAATTCATAGAGTCATCTTTTGTCACAGATAAAATTCTGAACAAAGTTCCTCCTATTCCTTTAAAAGTATGGCTTACTTGTCCAGCAACTGGATTCTGCGAGCTTTTTTTGTTAAACTGAATGTCTTCTTTCAAATTTTTTGGTTTATGTTTTCAAGACAGACAGGAAACAGTCCACTTTGTTCCCTGCAATATACTTCTGAAAAATCTAAAGTTAATTCCCCTTTTTTTTTTCTTTTGTCATATATAGTCTTGAGAAGCCAAATACCTTAACTCTCATCATATGTTTTAGCCATACTGATTGTACACAATATGTGGCAAATGTATTCAACCAGGTATTTTGAATAGCACAGCAGTTTATATATCTGTAGCTAGGCAACTTAGTCTTATAGCAATTTGTCACGAGTCTCAGAATTTTTATTCATATTTTATAATTTCAACAAAGTGCTCCAATGAGTTTGTTAAAGTATTTAATTTACGCATGTTGCTTGATTTTGGAAGAAGTGTCTCAGCTGGATGCTTTGCATAGACATCATCTGTCTCTCAAGTGACAGAAATACCCCTGTGCAGTAACCCTCACTGGGTATTTTGGAAATTATTCCTACATTTACAGAGGTGGACACATGGCAATTTAGGCTGAGCACAAAAAGCAACATGTGACTTAAAAGATGAGGAAATTATAGGATCCTTGAAAAGAAGATCACCATTTTTCCTGTTATTCAACATGCAACATGTTGAATAACAGGAAAATACATTTTTTTGCTAGTATTGACTTGCTAGGGAATGACCTATACTATTCTTGCTTTCTATGTCATTATTCTTTTAAAACTCTTCTGAGGTATGTCATTGCTGTACGATATTGCTAAGTCAAGATGAACCTTTTATGAAGCTCTTGTGGGTATACACTCCACTGTCCACAAAATATATATACTAAATAGTAAATATATATATACATTTATATCCATATCCCTATATATATATAGAGAGAGAGTATATATAAACACATATAAGATAATTTTGGCATGGATTCAGCTGTTAGATTTGTACTCCATGCTGACAATAACTCTGTTTCCTTGTCATGAATTGAGTAAATGTGTTTTGCATGCACTTTATTCTCAGGTAGAGGGTTTGCAGTAATATATATACTAAATTTACATCCCCTCATTACAGGGATCTTTTTATCTTGTGGAGCAGTCATTTTATTGCTCCTTGGAGATAACACTTATTTAATTCTGTTTCCGTTTAAAAGCTGCTGCACAAAGATGATCTAACTTCAGTTTCACTTGCTTTTTAAAAACTTTACATTTCTTCCACACAGTGACAAAGTGGAGAGAGCTTAATTGCTTACCTGACACCCTTCTTAGCCAATTTCTTAACAAGAGTGAGGAGGGGTGTTGGAGAAAAATCACTTATGTACAATTCAGAACAAATCTGTTATTTAAAACAAATTAGCAGTACATGTTCCTTCCAAAATTTTTATTCAATTTTCTTCCTTTAGGGTGCAATTTCATGAATGATTTAGCCAATTCAAATGTGGGTTGCAAGTAATAGAAAAAGACAGCTCCACTCTTTTTCTCCTGCAACATGGGTCCTTTTTTGCTATTTCACATCAGGTTAGGTTTTTTCACTACTACCTACCTCAGGCCATTCCCTCATTCCCTCAACCAATTATTTAAGAAAACACAGTTGTATTTACAGCTAACCTGTTCCTGGGGAGCAATCCCATGCATGCTGACTTTTTTTAGTCCCTACCTTTGCAATTTTCATCAAATTTCCTTAGACACTAACATTTGAAATTGTATTGTCATTAAGCCTGGAGCATTCAGCAAAAATGTCTATTTTGACTTTCTGAAAAGGTTGATTTCCATTAAAATAGCCTTAAAGACTTTTAGTGACAAAGGAACAGCTTTCAACTTCAGTAAATTCTGCTGAATTTTTTGGTCTTTCTCTTTTTTAAGCTCAAAGCAGCACTTTTTGCATATAGTAATCAAAATTTTATAGTCATATTATGCAATCCTACCTATGCCTTTTAATATCATATTGTTCAACTTTTAACTGCTCTCATAAGACTACAGTTTTCTTCACTTTATGAGTATCTCAAAACTCTAAAAAGCTTTTTTTTTCAGGTTTCTTTTTTTTTTTTCTTTCTCTTCACTAAAGAATAACTAAATCAGTCTTGGTCACTCTTGTGATTTTAGCATTATCCTTCTTTTAGAAAGTCCATTGCTGACCTATGGCCACTTCCTGTTCTATTTAACTGTGTCATCTTTATTAAATAAGGTGTTATACTCTGTCCACACTCTTGTGATGGTTTTCCAGGTGGACACCTATTTATGCTGTCTTCTGCATCTTTGAAATTCTGCTCTCTCTTCAAGACACACTGATGCTCTTTTATTTATGTTTTGGTTTTTGGATTAAAAAAGAATTCCTCAGGCTAAATGACCACTGTTTTGGTCTTCTTTCTGTATGTTTTCTGGTCTTGCCACTTGCTCTTAAAAATCCGTCATCTGAGAATGTTATTCCTTAAACTCAGTTTCTTTATTTTTCTTAATCCTTCTTGATTTTTCCCCCCTTATATAGGCTTCTGCAACATGATATTTATTTTTTTTCATTTTCTTAATTTTTATTGAAATCTGCAGCTTATAATTCTTTTTCCACTTAGCAAGTCTTGCTCTAAATGCTCGGAGATCCTGTGATTAGCATTCCTCTAGGGAACCACTGGTCTTGACACAATTCAGTTCATTAGTGGAATACTCTCACCAAGTTCTTAATGAATGATAAGAGAAAGAAATCTGTAAAACAAACCATCCCAAGAACCACACACCAAATCATGCCAATGAAATCTTGACTTTTCCTGTCAGGTCCACCCTTCCTAAGTGTTAAAGTTTGCTGAACTTCCCATCTGCTCCCGTCTTGGAATCAGAAGTGCCACTTGGGATTTATTCATATGGTCTGAGAGGCAGCAAAACGTGCAGCTGATAAACAGCTGGCTAAAGAAAAAAAGCCAGCACATCTATTCAGTTAGCAGCTTGAATGCAGATTTTTGGCCACAACCTCCTTTGTATTCAGCCTACATTCACACCTTACACTACAAGTTTACTAGCTGGCTACAGATCTTAGGTACATATTTTGCATGTATGTACAGTAATCATTGTGCTACAGGCATGGCTATTTGTTCACGCAAAGATCTTAGTCTCTGTGTGAAACCATTCCAGATTATTTATATAATTAGTTATAGCTGCAATGTATTCTAGTTTGATTGCCAAAATGTGTCTTCCTTTTCCTTTTAGCCAGGCAGCACCAGCATTGCTTAGTATTATTCAGAACAAGTACAGAAACTCAGCTGAAGTCTTTACAAATACAGCCAAACTTCAAAAACTTGGTATGTTGCAAAAGATAAAACTGAAGTTTTTTGATTTCATGTTTATAACTGGTTAATTGTCATTTAAAGAGATGTAAGGGAGCCTGAACTGAGCACTTAATTTATCCTTAGCCTGGAGTCCAAAGAACTCTTATAATACTTATAATACAATCAGATCTTCATAAAGATTAAAATAAAACTCAACCTGCTATCAGAAGAGAGTGACTTGTCTTTGAAAACACCTTTTATCTGAGAAAGGAAACACTGAAATATATATATTTAAATTTCTTCATAAGCATAAAATTATGAACACTAATAATTAATTTACACCAAAACCTGATTTATGTAACATGTTCCTATAAAAGTGTTGACATAATTTATGTAACAAAATTTCCAAATAAGAAATTCAAGATACAGCATGATATATACCATTGAAATGACTGATAACTGAGACAATTTGAAAAAAACTTTTAATTAAAACACTTTTTTCACAAAGTAAGAAAGATATTATTAAATTATTGGAATTTTGTTTTTTGTTTTGTTTTGTGTTTTCTTGAACCCCATGTAATTCATTTTTTGCATACATGGGAGACTGAGTTATGAGGTAAACTACCATATGTTCTACTGAAATATTTGGTTTATGACATGGGAATGGAAAGGTACAGTCACAACTTAGACTACAAATAGGTAGATATTTTATTTATAAATTCTTTTTTCTAAATTCTAGCTGTTAGGGAAAAAAAAAAAAAAAAACTTGGGAAATTTTTATTTTTCCTCTAAAATGACCAACAAGCAGAAAATATAGAGTTTAAAATACTTATGTCTTAAGGATATAATGATTCATTCTCAAAAAAAAAAGTCTACAAGTCTAAATTTAGCTAATAGTTTCAAGGATAACAGAGGAATATCATTATTGAAAGAATGTATAACACTGTAGAGTATGGGACAGGAAACCTATAGTGTATAGTAAGGGAGTTTCTTTTTATTTTTAATGAGTAGCCTGTGTATCCAGAGATCCACAGCAAAGTTTGCTTTTCTGCTAAAAACCCTGTATTCTTTGTTTCCAAGCATTCTGTCTATGTCTATTTTTACTTGCATTGCGCAACAATGATACTCTGAACTCCCTTGGGACTGGCTGCCACCTCTGTGCTGTTGCTGATTCTCAAAAACCTTTCAAAAATATGTTCTCGCTTTTTCTTTCAAAGTAAAATCACACTTTTTAAATTATAAACTTAATAGTTCATTAAAATGATAAACTTAATAGTTCAACCTAAGATAATTATATTCTGTTGAGTTTTCTCAAGAGGGAAATACCACTGTCATTTAACCTCTCATTTCCTCCTAAGGTACCTTTGCTACCATTCATTCATACTCAGAAACAGAATATAATTCAAATGTGGTGATTTTTTTTATTTCTTTTCCTGTGTAGGTCGCTCTTTTGAAGCCACACCTGATGTTACAAAGTGTAGATGATATATTTTAGATTTTGACTTAATCTACATTACTGTGAAAAGTAGAAAGATTTTTCAAGAAGCTGACTGTATAGCACAAGCACAGCTCCAACAACAATAGGGCAAACCAAAATAAGGTGGACTGAAAGAATCTGGCATCATGGCTAAAAAGGGAATATATTAATGAAATTATTTACTAGCTGGAGAAAAATGAGAAATCTACTTTTTCTTTCCTTCCCCCTCCAGTGTCATATTTATAAGGAATAAACAATGCCTTTAATTTCATGCAAACAAAATCCCAGGTATTCAGGAGGTATAAATTTCTGCAGCACTCTTGACTGTGAGCCTTTGCAGTGACACCCATTTTCTCTTAGATGATTGGAAACTATTTAAAAATGCTAGTAATCACTGAGAAGTCCCTAGTTTCAGGATAGATGTGGGACAAGTGGGAATGATTCTATATTGCATCTATATAAATTAAGGGAAGCCACTGGAAAAATTTAGAGATGTTATACTGATCTGCTCCATCCGGTTTTGATGTATCTAAGTGAGAGCTGGGGTCTGATGTAGGATCCTCTGGTGGTTAAACCCCGGGCAGCCACCAGGCCCCACACAGCCACTCATTCACTGCCCCACCAGCAGGATTGGAGAGCAAATTGGAAGAGTAAAAGGCAGAGAAGTCATGGGCTGAGATAAAGATAGACTGATAAGGAAAGCAAAAGCCATACACAGAAGCAAAGCAAAACAAGGAATAAATTCACTGTTTCCCGTGGGCAGGTGATCAGCCATTCCAGGAGAGAAGGGCCTCATGACATGTAACAGTGACTTGGCATGACAGACACCATCACTCCAAATGGTGCCCTCTTCCTCCTTCTCTCTCCCACTTCATATACAGAGCATGATGCCATATGATCTGGAAAATCCCTGTGGTCAGTTTGGATCACCTGTCCTGGCTGTGTCTCCTCCCTGTCTCCCATGCACCTCCAACTTCCTTGGCCACATAGCAGTACAAAAAACAGAAAAGGCCTTGGCTCTGTGCAAGCCCTGCTCAAAAATAACAAAACCATCTCCATATTTATCAAACCTGTCTTCATCATGACTCCAAAACTGGGCCCTATACCAGCCATTGGGAAGAAAATTAACTCTTACCCTAACCAAAGCCAGCACAGAACCCAAAACTTTGTCCTTGCAAATGGTAACAAGGGCAGTGTGAGACCTTATAGAAGACTAAATTATACTTCCCCTGAACTATGAGAAAAGCTGGATGAATTATTTTTTGCCTAATCCAAGTGTTTATGTCTACCGTAACTGACTGGCATGACATGAGACAGGACATATGTCAGGCTGGTTGAACAAATAGTGGTATTTAAAGAAAATAAAGTCTCATCTTTAAGTTCTACCAACAGACTATTTTGATAAAGTTTCCTGCCATCCTGTTAGGATCCTAATTTCCACCTGCTTAAACCACTTTCTGAAGTTGCCTACCATTTTTATTTGTCTCAAAGAACAGCTTTACAATGTGGCAGTTTCCAATCTGTTGGAGATTGCAAAACTTGTGTGCATTTCTGTTTTTTTTCCTGAAACAACATGAGCTCTCTTGAGCAGCTAATTTAGCATCTGAAAGGCTGTTATTTTTTATTATTATTTCTTTCTTACCAGAAAGACTCTGCATGCTATAAGTCATTATGCCTTCAAGACAAAGAACTTGTTCTATTAGCACAGACTTTTTTTAATATTAAGCTTTGTCTTGCTCTTTTTTAGAGTTTAGGAAAACACTCAGCTATTTTTTTCAAAGAACAAAAGAGGAAGAAAAAATGGGTGGGCTAAAATAATTAATCCTAGTTCAAAACATTTGAATATGTAAGAGCTCATAGAAGCCACATATTACAAAAATAGATACTTAGATGCTGATTCATTCAGTTAAATGGAGAACTGTCCATCAGATTGGCACTTTTTTTGTGAAGTAAAATAAAAAATAACATGAAGAGAGGAAATTAAAGGAAAATTAGTTTGATAATAGACAGCAAAATCTTTTTCTTCTCTTAAAAAAAAAGGGAAGAAAAAAAAGTGGCATACAGTTTAGACAAAAGATTAATATTACCAGTCTGCTTTGACAACTACTTTTAATAAAGTAACTTGAATCTTCATTTTGTGGTATGTCATTTTCTTATTTACTCCTGGCCTACTTGACAAAGAAATGACAGCAGAGTAGCAAAGTAATCTAGAAGTTTAAATACTGCTCAGAAGAGAACATCAGAGCAGTATTATCAAATACAGCTATGAAAAACCCATGAATACATAATACAACACATCTTTTTATAATCTTGGATTTTAGAGCATCTATTTCTTCATGAAGACAAATGTTGGCATGGAGATGTTCTTTACCTAAGAATTTCTGTCTCAGAGGAATACAAATCTCAGTGCTTTTTTTTGGTTCATTCAAAAAGAAGACAAGCCTGTGGTGCTTAGGATTCAAACTGAAACAAGGTTTACATTCTATTAAGTTTGACATTTTAAGGGTCAAAAGTGAATTTACATAAAGTCGAATGAAATGGAGGAAAGATTTCCAATCCACATAGTAACCCTAAGTGCTTTCCCTCTTCACAACTGTTAATATTCTCTGCATCAGACACCATGGTCACTTCTTCTGGAGCTGGGAGGGGTTTTCCCCTCTGTTTGTTTGGGTTTTTCCCCATCATCATGGTTTTCCTTCTCTTTAAGGACATAAACCAAGGTGCAACTCTGTAGCTGTCATACCAGTCAATGTACATCAAGCACTCACTATTCGAGGTGGGGGGAAAGAGCAAGGGGTTTCCACAAGAGAGGTGATCACAAAAAAAAAATTCCTGGCAAAGCAAAAGATAGCATGGTGAAATTAAGATGTTTCTGTGATTAGTGGCTGGCTATGTGAGAGAGCTGAGAACTCCTGGTAGTTTTAGGCACTCACACTTAGTGCCAGCAGTTTTATTGCAGCAGCTGAACTGATTTGAGTGTCACTGTCTGGTTCCAGTTTACTGATCTTTCAATTTTTTTTTTTCTTAACTGTTGAACTGATGTATAAGGCAAAACATCTTTGTGCTGTCAGTTTGTTTCTCTTTCCCATTTTCACTGGAATTTGATTATTCAATGGGTATTAAAATAGCACCTGGAAATACAAGGTGACAAAATGAATTCAGATAGCTTTTCATAAAAAACCCATAACATATCATTAGGGTTTTTTTACCTGAAACATGGGCTAATGGTATTCTCAAGGATAAGAAGATAAGTACAACAACTAGCCTTACTCAGCTAAATATGGGGATTTTAATGAGTCATCCAATCTCTCTTTACCTCCAGGGTGCATTGATTTCACATATCTTCCTTTCTTAATGAATGAGCATAAAGTATAACATCTGTGATTCCATAGCATTTTGACACTTTGTTCCTCTTCAGCATTCAACTCAGAGCCATGCTGTGTCTGTTGTTTCAAGAGAGAGCAGTCCAAAAGCTCATTGCCTGGTATACATCTGCCATCAATATCCTTTCAGCACGCATGGTTTACAATTGCAGTTTGCTGTGTTTAAATGTCATCTGCATTCTGTGATTCAATGAATGCCTGTACATACACACAAAAAGGGAGAACAGTTTATATATGCCAAGAGCTTTTGTTATTGTGTTTGGGGTTTTTTCAATATCTGTGAATTACTGACCTCAGAGGACCCATTCTCTAGGTGATAACTCTGCATTTACAAAGTATTTAAGTGCAGTCTCCCAACAGCATATTTATAATATCCTTTCTTCTTTCACAAATATCAGGCAATATACTTCCTAAGATTTCTCTAGAGCAAAGCAGTTTTTATTAGTAGTAATTATATCCAGTGTACTAACAGCAGTTAATTTTCCTCAACAGTCACGTGAGTATATACAGTCTCATATAAATCAAGATAATTGTTTTCTCGCAATTTATAACGGAAATAAGTTGGAAAACAAGACAGCAGAGGAAAAGCCAATAGATTTTTAGAAGCTCTGCCATCTGGTCTATTATAAAATGAATCCAATTATCTGGAAAATGTGTGTCTATAAGCAAAATATATGCATATATGAATGAACATATGAATAGAGGCATATATGAATAGAGGCTTTCAGAACTGAAGTCTACTTATAAGCAACTGTGGCCAGTGTGTATTAATTGCTCAATTTTATGACATGTGAAAGTCTACAACATGATAGCAAATGCAGCAACAACCAGAAAAGCTGTCCTCTATTACTTACTAACATCTGGTTTTGAACCAGTATACTTTTTTCTTACTAACTTGGGCATGGAATTAAAACTGGAACAGGGAGGCAGGTGCCTATTAGATAATGAGCATAATAGACAACCTACTTGGCAAAAGAAAATTGGAATATTTTGGAAGATAATACCTCGGAAGAAATACAACTATTGTCTGTGAATGTTATAGGGATTAAATGCTGGAGAATTAATACTTAAGCAAAAAGGTAATGTTGGGGACAGAACTGATGGGTGTAAGCTGAGCAGACAGTAATTCAGTAGAGACAGTGTTCAGTGCCAGGCTGGATAAGGCTCTGACCAATCTGTACTAGCAGAAGTTGTCTCTTTCCATGGAAGGGGGTTGGAATTAGCTGATCATTAAGATCCTTTCCTATCCAGCGCATTCTGTAAAACTGTGATTCTGAGATTCTACTATTCTATGGTATGTACCCTAGAGAAGGGTAAGCTTCTGGAACAGTCATCTAAAAGCAGTGGAGACAAAAATATAGCTTGTTTTAAAAGTGAAGCTTGATGCATTTATGGGAAAGATCATATGACAGTTGCCTTTTATAGCAAGAGTTTAGAGCTGATGACTTAGCAAATCCCTTCAACTCTTCTGTTGTTTTTCATTATATTTTTATGCTATGGTTTTCAACACTTTGCAGATTGCCATCTGAATCACTTCATAGATTTGCCTTTACAGCAACTAAATTGATTTTTGTCATTCTAGAAGAGTAAGTCTGATAATCAAGAATTTATTTCACAACAAACCTTTGAAAAATGCATCACAACAATTAATTTTACTTGTTTTTTTCTCTTTAAAAAATGAAAAACTGATAATTTATTTTTAGTGTGTTATGTGTCTACATCAGTTACACTCAATTGTATCTGGAGTCCTGGGAATTAATCTGACAATTATATTACAAATTTACAGACATTTCCTCTTTCCAACTGAAAGAGCCACATACATGCAATACAGCCACTAGAAAATTTTTGTTTTCCCTAGTGACTTCTTTTTTATTTTTCAGCTTTTCAATATATACTGAACTTTTTGTAATGATAGACAGATGTGAAGTGCATTAATGAGCTGTGAGAGAGGAAAAGAACAGGGAAGACTGAAATGTCATGAAAGGGACAGAGTCCACTTTAGGGGTAAAAGCAGCATCTGTGAAAAATGATCAGTCAAAATTTGAATGCTCATTGGAATTCACTTTTATTTGCAAAAAAAGAACTGGTAGAAAAAGTTTTTTTCATATTTATTTACTATTTCAGTTCAATGAAATCTTGCTTTATATGGAGAATGGAGCTGCTGAACAGAAAAATCTTTAATTAAGATATGAAAAAAACCAGGCCCAACAGGAATAAAGGGCAAGAACTACAATGGTGACTGTAGGTGACTGAGAGCATATTTTCTTGATTTACTGTTGTTTTGCCCTTCCAACTTTGTGTGTTTATTCATGTGCTCTATTGATTTGTCTCTTTTTGGAAATGTGGAAAAAATTGGATATGAGGATTATTTGAAAAGGTCATTGATATCTTATTTTTTTGGCTTCCACACAAAATATAAAAGGTTTTGCCTCTTTTTACCCTTGAAAAATGTAATTTTTTTTCCCTTTGAAAGTTGAGGTCATACATACCAGTGCTGTGTAAATGGTCACTCTTCAGGTTTTGTTCCTCTGCTTGAAGAATGTTCTTGGGATGAACAATAATTTTCCAGTCATCCAATAGTAAGAGAACAGAGGGATGGTCTAAATTCTAGGGGGACAGATGGAAGAGGGTAAGTTTACTTCAGTTTTTTTGCCAAGCTGAAACAATTTCAGGGCACAGGAGTTGGGAATATCTGGGGCAGCAGCAAGACATCACTTGTTCAAGTTGACTGCCTACTGTTTGGTAAAGAAGAAGACCAGAGGTCAGAAGGAATTTCTGAGGCAAGAGGCATTTTTGTATTCTGAAGCTGGCTATTATGCCTACTTGGGCTGGCAGCTTTTTACTGTTGGCAGCAGTAAGATGCAGATGTTCTTTCTGGATATTAACATTGGTTATCATTGTCCATTTTCCTTCTGTATGTGTGCTGAAACTTCAAGTAAATGACAGAAAAACAGCACATATTGTGCTTATAGGACAGTCTGTATACATGTTTTTATTATTATGTATTTTTATTTATGTAAAAACATGCAAAATACCTCTTGAGGGATTATGAAGATCTTTACTGGTCTCCCATATGCATGCAGCAACATCACATTTTATCTTCACTTCATCTATTTTTAGAGAATGACGATAGGTTCTTGGCTTGAGATCCCTCACTTCCATCCAGGTGGCAGTGCTGAACCATATTTAACAGTTCAATAAAGTCGGCATTTACAAACCTCAAGGAAATGACAGAATGCAATACCATCAATGCATAACATTTTAAGTGGAGGTGGCCAAAATTCTGGTTTTTCTTCACTAGCAACGTGATGATAGGAGGTTTTCACTGTTGC
Source organism: Passer domesticus (assembly GCF_036417665.1). Classification (NCBI taxonomy): domain Eukaryota; kingdom Metazoa; phylum Chordata; class Aves; order Passeriformes; family Passeridae; genus Passer; species Passer domesticus. The sequence goes on along the minus strand of NC_087474.1, from coordinate 120,951,372 downwards.
TTGTCTTAGTGTCAGCAGCAATGAAGTCACATGACGTGGGAGAACATGCCAAGCAAGATAACAACTTCCTACCTCACACAAGACAATAATAGTTTGGGGGAGAGAGAAGAGAGGAGTTTGTTTTGAGATGCTTCACTACCCTGCAGGAAATTACTCCAGTGAGAATTGCTCCTTTATCTATCGCTTCTTTCTCTTTCTTATTAAGTAGTGGCTTTGGGAAACATTCAAATTAATTCAGAAGTCGTTCTTCCCTCATTGAGAATGGGATTTTCTTGCAGGTATTTTTCAAACTTTTTTTGTATTCTGGCTATAACTAAAAAGCTTTTCCATCAGATGTATTCACTCTTCTTCAAAACACACGCAACTAACAAATGCCAATGATTTGGTGTGGTTACAGTTTCACTGAAGGATCAGAGGGCATTTTCACATCCTTGGATTGTGTGCTGTGGACATTACTTCTAATGCATGCCAGAATGAAACCTGGGAACACAGCATCCTTCCTAGTGTCTTGTTTTTTGCTGAAAGAAACTCTTGACTGCAGAGCTGTGATGTTCATGACAGTGCATTCACCCTGTCACTAGAAGCAGCTGTCTGGCCTGAACATGTATTGCCAAGTCCATCTAGCTGACAGATTGTAAAGAGGCAAATAAGTCCTGCTTGAAAGATTTAAAACTAAATCTCCCTATCATTTTTCAGTAAGTTGAAGAGACAACAGATGAAACTAGGTGGAGAGAGCTATGAAAAGAACTGCTATCATATGCAATTCTCACATGTCCCATGTCATATAAGATTTTTTTTATGGAAGAGCATGGGGGAAAATGAAAAGGAGGTGTGTTCCACAGAATCAATCTCTCATACAAGACTGAGCATAGTTATCATATAATCATAAAATGGATTGTTTTGGAAGGAACATCTTGTACATCAATTCCCCTGTGATGGACAAAGACATCATCCAAAGACCCACCCAACCTGGCCATGAACCCTTCCAGGGTAGGAGGAATCCATAGCTTTTCTGGGAAACCTGTTCTAATATATCACCACCCTCATAGTAAAAAATAAATTCCTTATGTCCAGTCTAAATCTACCTTTTAAAAAAAAATCTTGCATATTGCCACAGGTCTTACTGAACAGTGTATCTCCATCTGTCTTAGCCCCCTTTGAGTGCTGAAAGACTTCACCAAGATCTCCCTGGAGCCTTCTCCAGGATGTACACCACTATCTCAGCCTTTCTTCACAGGACTTGTGCTCCAGCCACATGTCCACAGCAGGTTTTTGGTCCTGCTGTGGACTTTCTTCAATAAATCCATGGCTTTCCTCTGCTGGTGACCCCAGAGCTGGATGCAGCACTCCAGGCAGGGTCTTACAAGTGCAGTGTAGAAGGGAGAATCACATAAAAGAAGATATGTGATAATTGCATATGAATGCAGGTTTCATTGATAATACCAAGTAAACTGTTGCTCTTTTCTGAATTCCTTGCATGGAATTCCTGTCAATTCAGCAATGACTTTCTTATCAGACTTAAAACGTACCTTTCTTACAGGGTGGACAGACACTGTTAATAATTGAAGTGTATGAGCGTACAGTTTTGAATGCAAGACTAACCCAGAACTCTCATCTTTTCTGTGTGCAGGCAGTGCAGTGCTCCTGGTTATGTCAATGTTATACACGAGACTTCTGTACTTAAGTCCAAGTTCTGAAGTGGTATGGGGTTAATATTTTGATCCACTCTGTAAGATTTCATTCCTTTTAAAACCAAGCCTCAGAGGATACCTTTGTGATAACATGAGCTTATGTCAAAGAGATGAGAACTAGTTTATATTTTTCACAGCAAGTATAATGACTGACATAATTTTGGATATAGAGAAACTGGCAGATATTGGCCTTTGCTACAGCAGACATTCTTCTGAAATTTGACTTCTTCCTCCATGTCAGATTGCTGGTCTTATGACATGATTTTAAGGAACTTCTCAAATCATTTGACTGATATTTAGTTTTGACATTAAAGATGGTTCTATTGATCACGATGTCTATGACTAATGGCAATTTCAGTTTTCTGGTGTGAGCCAGTGATTTTTTTTTTTCACAAGAGATAAGACTTGATGCAAAAGCTGTGAAGTTTATTTCATGGACTTTGAAGCATGGCGTGAATGTCGTGCATACAAATTTCAAAATTCTTATCTACACTTTGAATAAGTAAGGTTTTAAAATAGAACAGTCCTTTAAGAGACCAGTGAAATATTAATTTATACTGTAGGGAATATTTCTTCTTTGTACCACTGTATTTTGAGGAGAACTAGAAACAATTGATTTTTGGTTTTTTGTCTGTGATATATTGCTTGATTTTAGAGTTAAGACAGCCAGCTACTTCTGTAAATATTAAAATCTAAAATTCTTTGTATTAGAAAATTTAGCTAATTTCTTATTTTATTCTTTTTTTTTCAATATACTCCTTTAACATGATGATTGTGGGACAAATGGCACCCCTCAAATAAATTAGAAGAAAAAAGGGGACCACAGATATAACACATTCAATCAACTAAGAGTTTGAAATCTGTGGAACCATAAAGAGATGGTACAAAAAAAAATCTACAAAGAAAGAACACTATTGGAAGCACGCTGTGCCTGACTATCACTGACTTCAACCAAAGGCTGAAAAACTTGGACATTCTCAAATTAGAGCTAGGTTGAACTAAGAACTGTAGTCAGTTTTCCTGAGCAAGACTAAATTAAAGCAAAAATGTATGTGTAAGAAAGATTTTGGTAGAAGATTCTTTATATTCCAGTCAGGATTGCATAAATTAGATTAAAGTGTGTTCAGTAGTGATATTTATATTACTGCCAGTTGGACAATGTTCTTAATTTTGGATTGTTTATATTTTGCTTGAATAATCATTTAAAAATTGCTGGTAAATGCTGTGAAACATTCAATGAGAATACAGGAAAAAAACCAACTCTGGCAATATTAGAATGATTTGACACAATGAGATATCAATACAAGCTGGTTTTGTGTTTGTTATAGTAGAGGGTTATTTACCTGAAACTAAAAATAAAAAAGGTCAGCCAGGAGCTAAGTCTAAATGTACCTTAGTGGCATGGAAGTGCACGTCTTGATTGCAATTTAAACATGATAGGCTAACTTTTTTATCTAAGACATCTTTTTTATCCCCAAAAAAACCCCTGACAGAGATATTCAGCATATTGTAGTCCTTCTCATGTTTCATTTAAGCATATTTTCATACCTCATGCTCTCTTAGTGTGCCTTTGACTGGTGTTGACAAGTGACTAACAAACTGACACTGAAGGCGTTTATGTGTGCACAAATAAGAAAAGAAAAGAAAAGAAAAGAAAAGAAAAGAAAAGAAAAGAAAAGAAAAGAAAAGAAAAGAAAAGAAAAGAAAAGAAAAGAAAAGAAAAGAAGAAACCAAAATTAAAACAACAACAACCAAAACCCAAACAAGTTTGATATAAGAATTGCCTACCAGAAAAAATGTTCATGTAAGACTTGCTAAGAACAGAAAGCAATGGCTTGGATCCCTTTCAGTCTTCCATTTGTTTCTCTGTTTGCTTTAAAGCATTTAAGTGCTATTTTTGGGGGTTTTTGTGAGACTCAAATGAATTCAGTGGTCAAATTGATTTTATTAGTTACCATAGGACAACCTAGAAAAAATGATGCCATTTTTTTTGTGTGTAACTTTTGCAGGTTGCTACCCAGTAGTGTTAATGATAGATAATTCATCTTCCATTTCAAAGCTGCTGAAGTTACTTACATTTGTCATGGGACTAAAGATCATGCCCAAGTGTGACTATAAAACTGTCACCTCAAGTGGCTCATAATTTTTGTCCAAACCCTTGTATTCCGGAATCAATTTATAAACGGGACTTTCATCTTGAAATCACATAGCTGTATTATGAATAACAACGGTTACTTAAAAATTTTATGTCACTCTCAAAAATAGAAGGGTGAGTAGCATTTTATGAACTTCTACATCTCCTTCTTGTTGAAGTTCCATTTTTATTATATTTTGAGGAAAGATAGAGTCTTAAAAACCCACATGTTCTGAACAGAATATGGCAAATACATTGAGCCAAACCATAATATTGGAAGTATTTTACACCATATAATATCTTCTAGTCAGTACTTCCTGGATCCCCCATCTCCTAAGGACATCTCCAAAGCAGATCACTGTGTCTCCTGGGAGTAAGGTGTCAGAAAATATCCCTCAGTCTACTGAAGGTCTCGATATAGGAGAATAGGACCATCATGGGAAGGAGGAAGCTGCTTTTTGTAGCTAAGATGTCACATCTTAACAGGAATTGTTTCTTAGTATAAGGGGTTTGTAGTGAAAGAAAACCTAGGTGAAATGCTGTAAATTAAATTAAAGACACAACGTTTAATTTGTGTTGGTAAAACAGTTTCTGCTGTGAGATCTTAAGGAATGTTACTTTATGAATAGTTTTTTTTGTAATTTATTTCTTATTATTTCTCAGTATTAACCTTCTACCCACAAAAATGAGATAACTGTAGCCTGAAGAAGAAATTTAGCCAAGACAAATTCTGAAGTGATTTGGGATTAATAATCTTCTCTCATGTGTAATGCTTCATTCATCTGAAATTTGTGCTCTGCTGGTATCTAAAAGCTTCTTAAAGAGCTGTTATTTTTTTCACTGTTGATTAGACTTTCCTCAGAACAGCTTGAATAGTAAGCTAAAATGAAATCAAAATAAAAACTCAGCAAATCCCTGTTCGGCCTTTACGTTGTACTTTCCTTAAATAGATTTCAGAAACTATATATTTTGTGTCTAAAAATTCTGCAGACATGAAGTGATTGATCCCACATGTTAAACATTACTGCAATTTTTACTCAGCCTTGTTAAGAATGTGTTGAAATCAACAGGTAACTCCCAAAAAAACGGTCTTCAAAAGAAATTTTAAGAAAAACCCAAAGGGCTTTTGATGTTTTTAAATGTGTAAATAGATAAGCAATTAAATGGCTAAAGAATATACCTGGAAAGGACTGAAAATGAGCCCTTAGAGCACAGTACTCAGCTCCAGGATGAAGAAGCGTTCAAGCCGCATGCATACAATGTCGCAATGCCAGAAAGAGAAATGCAAGTGCAAACCACAGAGTTCTTTCAGCCTGGGTTTATCGTCAAACTAGTGGTGCCACAGAGAAACAGAGATAAAAATCCCAGGCTTGGCTTTACTGTGACAAGGTTTTGTTGCTTCCACAAGCTGAGCAAAAACCTTTTCAGTCATCTGTCAATTGGACAATCTGATCAACAGGAGACACGTGTTCCTGGTATCTCTCCACCCTTTACATGTACAAGCACTAAGTGCTCCTAAAACAAGGAAAGGCAGAATGGGGGAGCATTAACCTCTCCAGACTAGGAACTTGAGAGATGAAGCACGAAATTGTTGCTGCAAATAGCAATGAATTTAAGAAATAATAAGAAACAATAATTTCAAAAATAACTTTGGTGAGAAAAATCTTCTGCTGAGGAGAAGAAAATTTGCTGTTAAAATGAATTTAAGAGCTTCTTTCAAATGCTGTTGAAAATACTGGAATTTTTTAGCTGTTTGTCTCCAAAAGTGTGTTCTGGTAAATAAGGTATTGGTATCTATTTTGAGAATAATTTTGGTAAAACTGGAAAAAATAAAAAAAAACTTGCAACACTTCAAAAGGAAATAACAAAGTAATTCTGGAATTTTTCACTTTCAGGAAATACAATTAATTTTCTGAAGCTAGAATAGGCATGCAGCAGTAATGACTACTCATATTTCAAGAGGTTACCAAAATAGATATTGTATCTTCTGATATGATTATATTCAAAGCAAGAGAAATCATATGAGATTAAATCAACTCTTTAAGCAAGATTTTAATTTTCAGCAATTTTTGTTAGATTTGGTTATACAGTTATTACCACTGAGTCCTCTGAATAGCTTATATCTACTCAAATCTTAGGTATGGATTCTTTTCCTATTCCTATTAAGTCCCCAAATATCATGTCCTCTGCAGAATGGTGAGTCAGGCTGTGTCATTGACACAGACGTTAAAGCTCACCTTGTGGTATTTGTAATGACCATTGTGTTTTGACAGGTGAGTTGAGCACTGTATTGGCTGGTCACAGTGGCCGTGGGAGATCAGCAATTGTTTCTGAGTTCAGAGGTTCAGGAAATGCCTCAGCCTTGTCCCAGCTCCATCTTGAGGATTTCATTCAAATATATGCTGTGATGCTTGCTGCCACACATAAGATGCCTAGGTTTCTATACAGAAAAAAAACATCAGGTCCATAATCTGGACATTTAAGGGCACTGGTCACAAAGTTCACATATATGAAATCATGAAAAAAATCACTGTTTTATACTCATTTAGAGACACTTTAAACACAAATAACAGTACTTCCCTAAAGTAACTGAAAAAATCTGAAAGAACTAAATTTAGGTAAACATAAACATTTTAGAAGTTTGTTCTCGTAGCCCCTTTCCATCACTATTTAATTGAGAAGTCAAATATTACTTCATATATTTCCTTCTGACCAAATTTTAAGTAACTCTTGAAATTAATTTCCTTTATTTTGGATAAGGACATGAGTTATAGGAATGCAATGACTTTTTAATTAGTGAGAAAATCAGGTATATTTGTTGATTATTTGAATAAAAAAATCTCTGAGTTACAGAACTTTCAGTATGGAATGTTTTCAGTGGTATCTATCTGTTGTCTTTCTATCTTAGTATTCTTAACCATTACTAGCCTGTTGACATTCAGCTGTTATTCTCTAGTTCTCCCAAGTCCAAAATAAAATGTGTTTATTTAAATATTGTATTGCCAAAAAACCAGGAAATCATTATTTTTCTTATCACTGCCTTCACCAACACTTGCATCAAAAATACCTTCACTATTGTCAGCTCTGTATTTTAATGCCTTATGTGAAATTCTATGTGATAGCAGACAAATACTTTTAATACAATAGCTTTTCCTGTTAATTCAGCTATATTGTATCACCTGAAAAATCTGCTTGAGTAAAAGCTTGTCTGTGATATAAGCTACTGTACTACAACAATCTAGACAGAAACTAATCTATACTTACAGAAATGTGCAGAAAAATTACTTTATAAACCTCACAGTATCTGCAGGTAGGAGAATAAACTTAAGAGACTCACCAGCAAGTTTCTCAATAGGGAAAAACCATTGTCATTTCACCTCTCATTGCCTATTAAGGTACCTTTGCTACCATTCATTTATACTCACTTAGAAGCAAAATAGAATTCAAATGTGGGGAATTATTTCTATTTCTTTTCCTGTGTAGGTCACTCTTTTGAAGCCACACCTTTCTTACTTTCAAAAAGTAACTTAAAAAGTTGAAGTTTAAAATGTCATTTTAAAGCCAGCACAACTTACTTTACTATCATTTAAAATAATTGCTAGTCTACTTCAACTTTACTCTCAACACTGTAAATTTTGGTTGCTTATGAAAATTTTGGCAGTTAGCGTTGGAACTTGTTTCTGAAATAATTTTTTTCTGGCTGTAGTTGTCATTCATGTTAGAAATAATTACTCTACAACTATATAGCTGGAGTTTAAAAAATGTACCTGTTGCATTAAAAATGCATGAGAAGGATCATTGATTGGTGCCATCTTTAATCCTGGGAAAAAATAGGCCACTTTTATATCCCTTTATTCACACTGAAATCAGTCAGATGCTAAGGAGAGTGAAGCATAGTGAGCATAATATTATTGGACTCTAGACTTTCATAATAGAATCTGACCATATGTTTTGTGATGGTTAGCTCTTTCAAGAAGTGCAGACTCTCTGCAAATCATTAAAAAAAAGAAAAGGAAAAAAAAAAAGGAAAAAAAAAGATTGGAATTATTCCAAACTAATCTGCCATTTGATTTATTATCAGATAATTTAGTTTGTGTCTGTACCAGCAGAGCAATTGGCTCCATGATGGCTATATTCAGAAGTGAAAATTCTGGAAAATGCAATGAAACTCTGCTGTGCAGCGTTTATTGGCCTGGACACAGAATCCTATAAGCTATATTCTTTCCTGATGTGTTCTGGCACATTCCCCAGTTCTACACTCTGTTATAAGCACTTACCAAACCACTTTAGCTTTAGCTTGGGTACTTCTGCATTGCTGTTCAATATAAATGTCACTTGACTGAATTGTATGTAGAACTCTTTAGAAGTCTACAAATATAAAAAAAGTTTACAAATATAAAATATCCAAACTTGTTGAGGTAAGATAATGGTTTGAAGGAAAAATTCCCAAAATAGAAATAGTGTTATAAAAATTAGTAAAGAGCTAGAAGATGATAACTTTGATGACATCACAAAGACCATCATTAAGGAAGACAAGAAGTTGAGATTACATTTATTTCATTTGATACTATTTCTTACTGGATCATTTATACCAGTAAGACTTAGTAATATATTCTGGGTAAGTGAATCCAGATGGAATATGAAAACAAAGCAAGCAGATTCAGTTCCCATATTAGCGAATTTCTACACTTGACCTATTTCTCATAAAGACAAGAGTAAGCAAAGAAAGTTTGAAATGTAGCTCACTCAAGGCAAAAACTCAAGAGTTTCAAAATGAAGGCATGCAGTACAAGAGATTATTAAAGGATATTTAAAGATTCAGCAGAAAGTAAGTCACAGCAATTTCTACTGATTGTCAGAATACTTGTATTCTATTTTACATGAATCAAGGTTTTCCTTAAAAACATGAAAAAAAATTAATCTTGTTCGCAGTAAGATTCACAAAGAGAAATTTACAAAATGCATCATTTAACACTAATAGAATTGCTTGCTCTATCAGCAGCACCTGCAGACTACTAGTGGAAATAGAAGTAGATGTAAAAAAGTCATAACCCAGATATGTGAATTTTATGTCTGTCCTATTACTGTGTTTAAACAGTGGTGGAATACAAGTTGTAGGCTCACATTTATGATCTACTTCATGTACTCATGAATTTCCCATGTATTTCATGTATTTATTTGTACATGCTTTAGTCCACAGAGTATACACAGGAATGCAATGTAACTGAACAATTTTTCATTTCTGGCTTAGAAAAGCTGAATTCTTAATTTGCCCTCCTTTCCCATGACTGCTTCAGAAAATTATCTTCTTTTTTTTTTTTTTTTTTTTAACTGACTGCACCTGGTAATCTGTACACAAAATAACAAAAAATAGCCAGAAAGAAAAGCTTCATAAACTGACAGACAACAAATTTAATATTGGCAGCTGATCCCAGCTTCATTTTGGCCCATCCTTTGTAGCAAGCAAGCCCTGTTCTTCTGCAATGGTCAAACAGCAATAATTTTATATATATGACTGTGAAAGGAAGAAAAAACCCACAAAAAAATTAACCAATCTCCCCCCCAAAAGAAACATCAAGTAACAAAAACCCCAAATGAACAATAAGATCCTGTTTGCATAATTTAATTACTAAAAAATTTGTCACTGTTGCTGATATTATTAACATATTTAAGCATTTAATTGAGCAAATGAATCCTTCTCTAAAACACTGTTATAGTGGGGTACAAAGAAGAAATAGAATTTCTCTTCTGACTTGTTAAAACTAATAATAGATAATTTCTCTCTCCAGTCATAATATTCTAATTGGAATCATTTTTATCTGATTTTTACTTCTCTTTATATTCATTGAGAGGGGATGAAATAAAAAGCACAAGTACTGAAACAGAACCAGTTGTTAGCATGCTGCTTTTCTTGAGCAAAAAAATCAGAGGTGCAAGTAGGCTCATCTTGTTTCCAGATCAGTAATTTAAAATGGCAGTTTTGTTCTCATATGATCAAGAATAATTTCACAAAGTGTTATTTTACCAAATTTTATAAAATCAGAGACAAATTTCAGAACAACCTTTTGCCTCCTGAAATAAGTTTTAGAAGGATTTCAGCTGTGACCAAAGACTGAAATAGATTCAGTAATCAGAAAGTTCCGAAATGGAAAAATATAGTTCTGCTTCAAACATATTATTTTGCTCTAACTTACATGTCTTTATTATTCTATTGATCCTGGAATTGCATCCATAGGTTAAATTTTGTCTCTTCTGTATAATGCATTTAACATTTGAAATAATTTTTTCAGAGTTCACGTTTCATGCACACTTGAAAGGATCTGAATTTGGGTTATCACACCTTACAATAGGGAAGCTAACATGGCATTACCCATTTAAAGTAGTATGTAGTAGTACATACAAATTAATACTCTGTAGGAATAAGTGAATTGATTTGAATACAGACATTTGCCCTAAATATAATTATGAAAATATTAATTATGAGCATATGCACATAAAGACACTCTGCTTTGGGAAGATAAGGTACATTCAAGTATTATTGTCAATATATTGGAATAAACAAAAACAAATTCTCAGACCCATTTAGAAAATGAAATCAGCAACGTAAATTAATAGAGGTTATTAGGAGAGAAAATGTTTTAAAAAAATATTTGGACCGAAAGAATTATTCCATACTTTAACAAAAATATTTTGACATGTCAGATTCCTCTATGTTATTTTAAAGTATTTACTACATTTACCTGGAGCTTTGTTCACCTTTCTAAGCACTGCACCAATGAAACTGCATTGACAACTTTGAAATATCCTAATGGAGGCAAAAAACTTGATTAGTCTCTATAATCTTGGTATCAGAGCTTGGGCTAATATAAGCTTGGGCTTACAGCTTTTAAAAATACCAATCTGCAAAGATGCAAAATCCTGCACCAGACAGTGCACATTTCATCAACATTCATCCATGACTTGGGGAGTTGACATATTTAAATATGTAAATTGAGACCAAGAAAATGAATAATTTTTTAATATAAAAAAATTAAAAAGTTTAAACAGAAAAAGTTTAAAAAAACTTTTTTTTTAGTTAGCTAGAGCACTGTCCAGTCTAAAGACTCCCTAGCCTGCATCTGAGCAGTACGTGTATGAAGGAGATTGGGAAGCGTTCACTCCAAACATACATTTTTTCATTAAATGATGCCAGCTAGTCACCAAGAGGAGCAATGTGCATTCTGATGAAGAGGGTTGTTTCCTATTTAGGAGGAAATATAAGGATTTGGAGTGAAATATGAAACTGATCTAAATCCTGGGCTTTTAAAGTAAAAATATTTCACCAAGAGCATGAGACGTACGCAAGATCCACGACTCCAACTACTGCAATTTCAGGATAAAGATACTAAATCAGCTCACTGAAGGAAAAGATTTTTCAGTAAGTAATTTAAATAACTACTTGTGATCTCTTCTTTGATTTTTGATCGCTTGTGATGGTACAGTTTTGTTTCTTAATAATATTTGCTGGTATTTTTATTTCTTATTTTAACGTGAGCAAGTATTACTGCTTATTTGATAATCTGATTTTATTTATAAATAATGGTCTTGAGGAAGTTTAGCAATAGTCTATCCCCTTGAGCATATATCTATGTATATGTGTATATATATTTGCATATAAAGCATTGCTTTTAAAACTAAAAAAGTGGACTTTCATTTGAAGAATTTGCACATAGAGCAATACCACAAAGGAATGAAGATTAGGGAGGAAGGATATTTACAGAGACCATGAGTGTCATTATCAGGCTGCCCAAGATGCAGCAAGGGATTGGACAATATTTGAACTGTATAGGATATGGGGGGGGGGAGAGGAAGTAATAATTAGTCTTTTATTCTTCTACCCTGTACTTCATGTATTCACTTGATAGATTTTCTCTGAAATCTTTGAAAACACAAATCCTTAGGACCTAATAATAACTTTGCATAGCATCACTGAGCAATGCCGTGCCCTAGGAGACTGACAGAAATATTGAAGAGGATCTTCCACTGCCATCTCAGAGGTTGTTCCTGACAATTCTCCTTACCTCCCCTTCAGTTTCCAATCTCTGTTTTAAGAGGCTCCCACTTCACCATTTTCCAAGTTTAATTTTTCAGGCTGCCTGATTCCAAATCCAATTGCATTTCAGACTGTCTGGAGCAAGATCCGGTGCTTTGCTGTGGAGTTCTGTTCCTTCTGCCACTGACTTCAGAGTGAGAGCAAAAGGTAAGTGTCAGCATCAGAGCTGCAGCTGATTCATCTGGATACTCTGGCTGTGACAAAGTGAATGAGTTTCACTGAACTCCTTTTCTCACAGGCAGTACCCAGCTTCCCTAATTCTAAAAAATTCCTTGTTAAGGAAACCTGCAAAAAATATTACACTTCATTAGAGAAAAGTTTTATTTCTTAGGATTCAAGCATAGCTCCTCAGAATTTAATTATAATAAATCAACCCAGATAACATTATGATACCATTATGTTTGCATGAAAAGTTATTAGAAAAGAGAGTCAATTTTATTACATTTATTGCATTTATCATTATAGTATATTAATATAATTTAATATTGCATTGCAACTACATTTTAGTATCTCCCTGTTTGGACACTTTTGTCTGAATAATTCGAGTTTTGTCTGTTGAAAAATATCATCAGTTGAATACTATTTGAAGTGTTCTACAGAAATATATATAACTGTAACTCAAAGTATAATAGAAAGGTTACTGCATGAACTAAAAGAAATATGTTTGCAATTTTAACATACTTTAATTATTTTTTAACTGTTAAAATTAATTTTATATTGCTTTTACCTGAAGTATCTGTTCTGAAAATTTCTCACATACTACACCATAACTCCTTTTCAAAAATATCCAAATTCTAATTCTGAATTTTGAAACTAAACAAAGTTCCCAGATGTTTTCAGAAATGTCTATGATGCATTGGTACATTTCTCATGCAGACTTTATTGAACAAAATATTTACTCATTAAGCATATGGAAGGATAGAGAAATTAATTACTACTCAAAGCACTTGAGTATGATTCCTAAAAGGCTGGGTAGCTATATAAAAACTACGGCCGGGTGTCTGCAGTTTACTTTAGTTGCAGGTAAATGGATAAGGAAGTATTCAGAAATGAGCAAATAAAACCTGCTAAAATATTATAGATATAATTTATATGTAATTTTGATCACTGCTGGAAAATGTTAAATTGTTGGACAAATCCAGGAAGATTAAAAAACTGTTTCTTTTCTTTGTTTAGTGCTTTGTGGAATCAATTTACAAATGCTGCTGATTTGTGAAGTGTCTTTGTGTATCCATTTTGCTAAAAACAAAAATAAGTTTAATGCATATTCATCAGAAAATGGCTTTTGAAAGCCATTAAATCCCAGAGAGAGGATTTTAAATTAGTCTTAAATTATGCAATCAGAGCAAATAGTTATTAATTAAACTGTTGTTCGTGGATACAAGAATCAGCCTGCAGAGTGTTGTTTGGGAATGAACATGTCTTAAAAAAAAGGTAGCAGTGACAAAGGACTGAAAGGTACAAGCACTGTTAGCAAAACTTGCAATTCCAAATGCAGACACAAGGTTTCTAAATCAGAGTTCTGAGCTTGTTCTCAAATTCCCATAGCTAATGAGGAAATGGCAGAGAGAAAATATTACTGCTCTTGTACCTGTCTTTATGCTGATGCTGCTTGCTAAGAATTTTAGCATGTTTTGAACCATATACAGGGGTTATTTGTTTATGAGTGTGTGAAGTTTTTGCTTATAATTATTTCTCCCTACTGGACATTCATTAACCTTCCTAAGAGAAAGAATCTTGAGTCGAATGTTCACCTGGTTAAGCATCTGATGTCCAAAATGCTACTGAAAGAGAGAATGACTCTGCAGAAGGGAGCACCTGATTTATGCGGTCTGATCTCAGGTGAATGTGCTGAACAGAAGACACCTTGTTTCTTCATGGGTTTCTAGTGATATCTGCATGCAGATAAGGGTATATTAGAACAGAGTAACTTAAAATCTGCAAGTCTCAATTGGTTAAACCGGGGTGTTGAGCACATGCCTTTTTATCTCTGTTGAGCACGAAAGTCGAACAAAGCCATTTCTGCTGGCTGTCAGGTCAGGGATGTGCCACCACAGAAAAATTCAATTTGGAAATGGAATAACATAAAGGTGCTACAAATAGAGTTCAACCTCCTAAAATCTGTCACTGTGTTGAGAAAACTTGGGTGTTTTTAAACTCTTTAGACCTTATTTAAAATAAGGACATGATGTCCTAAACATTGTTTCTAAAGTGATAAATTGTGTTCATTACAAGGGGAATAGATTACAAGTAGTTTAAGATGTGTTGACCTCAACTGGGTGTAACATCTTGATAATTCTCAGATGAGTTATGTTAATGAAGTTGACTAATTTATTTAATTTTGAGCCTCATTTGTTTTTCTGTTTTTTTCTCTCTATTAGGCATGTGCAAGCTGAAACATGGTGTGCAGACTCAAAGCATCACTCTATTATTTGTCATAAGCAAATGATATGTTAGATATAATTAAATTTAAACTCGTTACAAGACAATGAAGAAGCAGGGCATAGTGTAATAAACCATTTAAAGCATTTTTTAAGAAATGTCACCAGTACTCACTGAAGGTCAGAACCAAGACGTAACAACATCAGTTGTATATTAAAGATAATTTTAACATTGTAATGTACTATTAGACATTGACCACCATTACTAAATATCTTATTGTCTGCTAAATTGGCACTATACCATGTCATCTATTCAGATATATTTCTTATAAGAAGATGAAAATAGAATGACGCATTTTAAGTATATCAGTAATCATGACCCTCATAATGAAACCCTAATGACACTTCAATTCATTAATTTTGAGGAATAAATATATGTTTTAACAACCTGATAAATTCTCACAGATATTTTCTGAAGGATGTCTGAATATTTATTTTTTGTGATTTATTGAAGGTATACTGAAAGAAAACAAATGTTCTAGCTTTGTGAATTATAAAGTGTTTTCTTTTACCAAAATCCCAAAACAAAGTAGAGTGTGAGTAAAGTGTGTGGTTTGCTGTGCTTTGTCTTGCTTTTTAATGTAGGTTGTTCTGCCTGTACTGGAATCCCATGTGCAAGTAAAACTGAAAAATATAGCTGTTCTAAATGTCTTTCTTATATAAATTCTATCAATGATAGAATACAAAATCAAGGTATTCCAATCAGATGCACTATGAATCTTTCAAAATCCAAAGTGAAAAAATCTGGGTTTTTTACCTATCATACAGTAGGAAAAGGAAAAACATGAATTGGTAGGATACACAAACTCCAGATCAATAGCTGTGATTCCTCCACAAAACTTCAGAAGTTCCTCCAAAGCTTTTTTTCAGAAAAGCACTTTTTTAGTTGATATAAAATGATGCAATGTGCAAAGACAGAAAGTTTTGCTCAAAAACCTTGAAAGAATATCTTTTTGTTGTTCAGTCCTGTTTATGTCACTGCAGCACATTTAGCAAATAGGAAAATGACCACTTATACAAACTATGTGGGTAGAAAGACGAATGCACTTATCTTTGTACAGACACTTGAGTAAGTGTACAGGGAAGGAAAAAAAGAATGAAAAAAGAAATACTTCTAATCTCCTAAAACTTGCAGCATGAATTTAAGCTGTTGCGGTGCTGATTGAAATTTTATCTGAAGTTTTTTCAGACATTGCTGAAGCTTTCATCAGGCAGTACTGTTTGAATTAAAATTTTTTATGAAAAATTGTTCTGGATTTTTATTCATTTTAACACAGCATTCATTTTTTCAGAGCCATTATAGGTTCTCTTCTGTATTTATATACTACTAAATATTGTCTTCCTGTTTTATCTTGAAGGTTTTCTTTCCCTCTAAAGGTGTATTACATTTTTACCTTGAAATTATAATTTAGCTTGCTTATTTTTTTATACCTGCTACTGCTGATGAGACAACTGTATACTTCAAATTAATGTAGAGTTGCTCTATGGACAACACAGATTACCTGAGTCTCTGGGTTTGCAACAGCTTTTGAAATAAGCAATGCTGCAATGCTATGTACGGCAAGAGCCTTTGAGAAGACATGGAATTCAAGGAGCTGGTGACCCTGGGCCAGACATGTCTGCTCTACTGGGGCTGAAAAGCTCATGTGCTGGCATGCACAGCTCCTGTAAGGATGTGCCTGGTTTCATCCTGCACTGCACACTGCTGGATGTTAAGACATAGATAGCATTCCAGCCTGTTAAAAGAAGACAGATAGTTTTGAGTTTTATCCCAAAGATGATATGGGAAGGAGTCTGAACATCTGCATGGATGGGATCTGTGAAATGTGCCATGGGGAAATCCATCAGATCTGTTCAATGCTGCACAAAAACTGGGTTTGTATCATTCACAGAGGCAGGCATGATTTCCTTCCTGTCTATATTCCTATTTTTATTCTATCTTTATGCCATTTGTTGTCAGTTCTCCCCCACTGAGATTCCAAATATCCCCGCACAACACCCTGCACTCCTTTCCCTGTGCCCCCTTGCAGAACACCATGTGCCTGACAGGAAAATGCACTCATTACCATTTTCTACAAACTAAAAGCCAGAATATTATGCAGCACTTTCTGGTTTAAAATTATCCCAAAGGAGTATAAATAAGTTTGCTCTCGTTTGATGTCATGTTCAATTATTGCTCTAAAAGAGTAATTGAGAAGCTTAAATGAAATTCTCCATTGACTTCAAATGTTAATACTTAAAAAAATCCCACAAAACCTTAAAAACTAAACAGACAAAACTCCCAAACCCCTTCAGTAGGGAACTGTTGCTGGTTTAGTTTGATCAATTTCATTTTTCTTTATTTTTTCCAAAGGGTTTTTTTTCTATTCTTTTGTTTACTTTGCTCTTCTAATTCCTTTCTTGGTAGCTGCAACAAATGAAAGTGAATTTATCTTTTCTAGGGCATTAATAACAACCTAAGGGATGATTAAAAAAACACAAAGGAAATTTACTTGGTTACTTTTTTTTAGCTATAATGAGCAGAATTTGAATTGAAATTTGAATAGTAAAATCTTCAGGGGCTTTTTTCAGGTTATTCAGAGTTCTTTCAACAAAGCATTTAAGTAGAAACACTTAGGGAATATGTTGTATGCATTTTTTTGGTTTATTTTTCTTTGTGTCTTTGAATTTCTGAAACCTGTTGGGGATTGTATACAAAGCCTTAAAGTACTTTAAGAATGTAAGTAGTCAAGTATTGGAATTGAGGGCAAAGGTGCTAAAAATCAATGCAGGCCTGAAGGATTTTTTTCTTCCTGAAGTCTTCCCCCATTTAGCCTTAAAGCTAGCAACCAGGTTTCAGTTTTCATATAATCATTATATTAGATACATTTTTATCTTCCCTCGGGAGAAAAAAAATTAACACAGAAAATAACATGCTTTTCAGACAAAACCACCAAATCTTGTTTAAATATAATGAAGACTGAAAGGTTGCTAACTCTATATTGTGCCATCCCATCTAACATTTCAAATTTTCCATGCATAAAGCATCATAAAAATGTTGGAAAAGGTACTGTCATAAGAGGGAAGAGTGAGAAGGAAGTATTTCCACTCCTTATGCACATTAAGGATTTTTAGGATTCTTGAAGATATGTGCACACCCTCTCCTTCTCTCCTACCATAGTAAGTGTTCAAATTATTCCTTTCAGCACAGAACTTCAGCTGGATGAACTTAAATTACCTACATGAGTATTTTACATAAAATTTGCTACAGTAGAAAATACAAGTGGTGTGCCATGTAAAGACCTTTATTGAAATGTAATTGTTTAAAAGGAATACTTCATCCTTCATTTGGGGAAATGACTTACCTATTTAAAGCACATGGAAAACAGGAATAGTGGCTGACGTCCTGATAAAAATGAGTGTCGCTTCCACCCTGGAACTCTGTGTTATTTTTCTTTGAAGGTACCTTCCTCACCCCAACCCTCTACTATTTGCTAATTTACCTAGCTGCTTTCTCCAGAAAGCTGATTTAAACGAATTCAAAGTACACTGGGAATTAATTGAAGAAAGCATAATTATTAAGCCTTCAAAATACTTTTAAAACTGTAGCTATGTACCATTTTCCAATTGTCTAATATTTATATTTGGGTTTACCCATAGTACTTTTTTCCCCCAAATCTGTGTATGTCAATGAAGTAGAGCCCCTTTAGGTGGACTCCTAGCACCTACTTGGAAAGTGAAAACCATCTCCTAGGAGTGACCACATTAGCATTCCTAGGTCCTTCATTCTTGGTAACTTAAGCTAATACATTCAATTTTATTTCCAGACTAGAACTGCTCAGCCAGTCAATTAGAGTTCCTCAGCTGGAAGCCTTTACTGGCAGGCTGAGGGGCAATATGGATGGGCTTCCTACAGTCCCTGAATCTTCTCTGCAATTCTCTGACAGCCTGTGCCCTACTCTATTTATAGCTACACAATAACGCTGATGTGTTCAGAAATTAGGAAGTGGCTCTGCAAAAACACAGATCCCCTAAAAGTCTACTTATGCTATACCCAGACTCACTATTACCTTGAACTCAAGAATTTCTGTATGTATTTTCAAATATATAAATTTCAGTTTCATAAAGGGTTAAGAAAACAGAGCTATACACATTCCAGATTTAATTTGAAATTAACAAATGCACTTAGTGGACAGCTAGCAATATATTGACCAAAAAATTAAGTTTGCCTTCTAAAATTCCTCCTAATACCTAGCTTGTCAATCCCTGCTGCTCAGAAAATATAAAATAATAGTTCATAGAACATTGACAGGAGGAGAAAACTGCATTTAAAGAGATTTAAAGATTTGAGAACTAGATCTGACCATGAAGTGCAAACAAAAGACTTCTCCAAATCTGTGTCTGTGCTCCAATGATTGGGAAGTGTTGTTGACTAAGCAATCTTACATGAGAGATATACTCTATACTATATACTGATATACCATCAGAAAAACTACTCTGGCTTCTGTGGAGAGCTTGATAACTCCTGCATAATAATGATTCTTGTTATCTAATTCTGGAATTAGACATATTCTGCTGCAGGGAAGAATGATAAAGATATTTTCCTCTTAGGGAGAGGAAAAGAGCTCCAACAATTTCATTATAAGAAAACAAAGAGCCCTCCTACATTTTCCTGACCAAGAAATCACACAGAAGGAAAGTTTATTACAGCCCATTTTTCTTATTCAACAATTAAAATTTTCTACTTTGAATCTTAGCCATGTTATACTCCTTTTTTGGGGACAGGAGTTTTCTCTATATATGTTGTCTGAAAATTTGTATGTTGTTATGCAATTCTGCTGCACATCCCCATCTCTCAGCTGAAATTCAAACCCTAAATTATTTTCTTATAATTTCCTGTAAGCAGGTTCATTCCTTAGCATGGGAACTGCAGCGATTAATTTTTTTTCTTCAGAAATGTGATACTTTGGAGACCTTCCTTCATGTTTTTGCTGCTACGAACTAAAATGTCATGTAAACTGTTGACGATTAATTGGTTGGACTGTATTATGCACTCTATATATTTTTACTAATCTTTAAAAGTGGATCATATTTCAGCTTCCAAATAAAATCATTCATTTATTCTTTTATTCTGTAGGCTAAATCTCAGTTATACTGAAGTCAATGGTAAAGCACATATCAGTTTTACTGAGGTCATAATTTTATCTTGATATTCACACCATCTAAATGATCTCAAAAAACAAAATTGTTTTAAACTTCTCTATCCTGCAAAATACTTCCTTTTCCTTCTTTAATTTTTCCTTTATATATGTAATATAGACAAAGAAGAGAAAATTTACTCCTAGCAATAATTAATGAATTATTTTCTTGGCACTGATTTTACAACTTGAACTATTGTGAAATAAAAATTCCTGTGTTTTTTTCTTATCATGTAAGATCGAGCAGGGTAAATCCACATTACAAAGTAAATAACTTCCATTAGACAAACAAATTTTTCTACAAATTACTTACTGATATCCACCAAGGAATATATCAAAGTTCATGTAAGCTACTCTGGGCTGGTGACCTATAGCAATGACTTAAACTTGGAAAAGTGATCATTTCAGTGATACCAACATTGAAGTATTTTATATACTTAGAGGAATAGCATAAAAAACATAGGAGTGGATAATGGGAACAATGATTAAATGTTGCTACAATTTTTATGCTTATGTTTATGCAATGTTAATCAGTCCTCATTCATTCAAAATGTATCACAGTTGTCCTTATTCTGTATGGTATTAGAGTAACTTTTTTATTATTATTTCATTTATTTATATTTAAAATATTGATCCTTTTGTTTCTGGCCTATAGTACACTGACTGTGAACTGAAATGAACAGCTGTTTCCCATGGTTCTAGGAAACTGAATTTGTTTATTACCTAAAACTAAGGTGTGCAGTGAAGCACCAGCTGTTTTTCAGCTCTATATACTGTAATAGGCATATTGAAGCCTAAACTATGTGCCAAAATGGAGCAATTCTTTAAATCCAGGGAATGAAAGCATATCTGTAAGCTCTAAGAAAGGAAAGATGTGTTGAGTATGGGGATTTTCATGAAGGACTGGCCAAGCAGAGTCCTTCCTGCCAGGCTGCAAGTAAGTGGGAGCTGAATAATACTGCCCAAGCAGGAGGATCGGAGTAAACCCCTCGAAAGCTCTGTTTTGAGAATCGAGATTTAGCAATTTTGAAGAGCCAGAAAAAGGCTAAAAGGCTCCTGAGGAGCCTAAGGCAATACTTTTAGGTGTCTGTCATTTGTCTGGGAACGTCTGCCTTGCTTGAACAAGTTAGAAAAGGCTGAAGGAGAAAACAGTGGACCAAGGAATGTTTGGCAGTGTCACACATCTCAGTCCAGGAGATCAAGAGGGAGCTGTTGGATGCATAATTTCTAGGGGCTAACTATTGTTGCTGGGTATATGAGTTTCTTGAAAGTCCAACAACAGAAAAGAGGAGTACTGAACACAGAAACCTTCAACTGCACATGGTGCAATATAGAATGCCCAGAAGTGATGCTGTTTGAGATTTGGAATATCCCGGCCTATCTTCGTTCACATCAGTAGGTTCCAGGATTATGTACTCTCACTGTAAAATGGCTCCACAGATTAACTTCTAGCCATCAGAATCTCACCTGATGAAGTCTGCTCAGATGTCTGGCATGACAAGTAGCTAAGGCTTAGGACATTCAGGATGATGTGCCTGACTCAAAATTCTCTTATTTTGAGTATAGCACAGGTTGAGTCTATTTTGTCAGCAGTTCTGAAAAAGAAGACAGCTCCCATGAGCAATTGGTTTACTTTCCTGAAGACCACTAAAAAAATATTATTGTCCTTTACTCTTCCTAGATGGAAAAAAAGGGTTTAAACTAAATATGTTGTTAAAAAATAATTAAATTCTAACCCTAGTGAGGATGAAAAAAAGCAGTATCAGAAAGTATATGTTAACTAGTCTGTCATCAGAAAGTATATCTTAATTAGTCATTATCTCCTGCTCTGAACTGAGGTGTTTTATAACATCTACTTAACTATAAAAACTCTGGTTTTGTAGACACTTTAAGTGAACTTCCCTGGTTGCAGTTTCTTGTGTGTGGTGACATAAATCTGATAGTTACCACTGATAAACTGGCAAACAGCCTAAGAGAGAGACACAGGCTTCCATCCTCTGTGACAGAAGACAGACATTATTCCAAGATTTACATTTTTTATTAAATGATCACATCTGTATCTGTTACAACACTATAAAATTTAAATGAATGTGTACCTAAATGTATGTCAGCAGCACTCAACATTGTGAGTGTTTCCCATATAATCAGTCAGGATATTGAAATATCTTCTACGATCCAGTATTAGTTCAACTATGTTACAAAATATAATGATTCAAAAGTCATTCTAAGTTCTGTTGTCTGCTACAAATAATATTCTAAATACAATTCTATTATGTATGCAAGTTCACAATTCTTTTATACAGTCCATAATTGCATCTGTAGCTCATAAGAGTTTGTATTCAACAGCTTTGATCACAAACATAAAATTTGCATTAAATTTTTTAATTTCAGAGACAAAAATTAAAAAAATCTCCAGTTATAAGTTTAAATACAAATTTACATTTCAGTATTTACCACACTACGAATCAGAAATAAATTAAATAAACTGATACAGATTGTTGGAATATCGCTGAAATTGGAAACTTACATATTTATGTAAAAATATGTAATAATTTCAAGAAAGAAAGAATAAATTTAAGCCATGGCTATGAGAAAATTCCAGGCTTTGTTATAGTTTCACCAAATTAAGAGAGAACTAAAAACCCTTTCACACTTCAAGTCTTCAAAAAATGGAGATAAATAATTAATTGTACTGTGAAGAAAGCTGTAACCTATCCAAAACTAGCAAATTCAGTTTAATGAGAAAAATAATCCAGACAGTATAAGGCTTTTTTCCAAAAACTTGGTAATCTTATGATAATTGGAAACATTTGACTTTTGGTGATCCACATAATCTTCTTAATTACTTTTGTTTATTGCAAAATTAATTTTGCAGATTCTCAGTATATTATTAATCTTTGAAATATAAAAAAAGTACAAACAACAGCAAAAATCTCTCTTTCAAAGAAAAGTTTCCTACAAAATCTTAGTGAAATATTGGGTTTTCTGGCTCTTTTGCTTTTATAGGTAGGTAATCTCAGATTTTTTAACTGGTGATCAAATGCAAAAAACTACCTGAAAAATGAAAATAAACACTTACTGGTCTAAAGAAGAAAATAATGTTGTTATTTCAAAATTAGTCTAAATATTACTTTATGTTTAATTTATTTTTGGGGGGTTTTTTTTTGGTTTTTTTTTGGGTTTTTTTTTTGTTTTTTTTTTTTTGGGTTTTGTTTGTTTGTTTGTTTGGTTTGGTTTGGTTTGTTTTGGGTTTTTTTTGAGAAACTCAAAACTCATTTGAGAAAGACACAGACCCCAAGGGCCAAGAGTGGAGAAGTTGTATTTTTGAATCACAATATGCCAAAGAAATTCATACTGAAAACCAGCAGTGTGCCCATGTGGCCAAGAAGGCCAGTGGCACCCTGGCCTGTATCAGCAATGGTGGGACCAGCAGGACCAGGGCAGGGATTGTTCCCCTCTCCTTGGCACTGATGAGGTTTCACCGTGAGTGCTGTGTCCACTTCTGGGACCCTCACCCAAAAGAAGGACACTGAGGTGCTGGAGCAAGTCCAGAAAAGGGCAATGGACCTGGGGAACGTTCTGGAGAACAAGTCCTCTGAAGAGTGCCTGATGGAGCTTGGGTTGTTTAACCTGGAGAAAAGGAGGCTTAGAGGGGACCTTATCACCCTCCACAAGTACCTAGAGGGAGGTTGTAGAATGGTGGGAGTCAGTCTCTTGTCCTATGTGGGAAGTGAGAGGATGAGAGGAAATGGCCTCAAGTTGTGCCAGGGAAAGTTTAGATTGGATATCAAGGGGAAAAAATAAAATATAATGGAAAGTATTAGAACTGACTGCCCATGATAGTCACCATCCCTGGAAATGTTCAGAGCCTGTGAATATGGCACTTAAGGAGTTTAAAGGTGAATATGTTAGCAGTGCAAGGTTGATGACTAGGCATGCTGATCTTGACAGTCTTTTCTGCCCTTATTGATTCTGTGATTCTGTGAAACAGATAAGGTGCACCACATTTTTGAAAACATCATGTGGAATCAGGGGTTTTTTCTTTAATTTCTTCAATACAATTTCTTTTTCTTTAATTTTCTTCAACTTATAAGCCATTTACAAAATATTTGGAAACTCAAAGAAAGGAAAGAATTCATTTAGACTTTGAGACTGATGAATGAAGGTTGAGTTTAACCTTCAAAAACATTAAAGAGTTTTTCACCCTGAAGAATGCCTCTTAAAGGATAAACATACCATGCACCCAGGGATATATCATTAAAAACATATTTGACAATATTAAAATTTCATACTTAATAAAGTTTTTCTGTAATATCTAATCATTAACTCCTCACTCTGTATAACATAGCCATGCCATTGCAACTGGAAGTCACAGTATTCACTACCGAAGGAAGAAAGATTTATAAAGAAATGGTGCCTTTGGACTAGGGAGCTTTGGATATTACTTTGAAGTGCAAATTGTAATTATACAACCTTATTAAAAAATTCTGGTAAGTGTTGTCCACGGCACTGTGATTCCACAACAGGAAATCTTGTGCTTCTCTCCAGAATACTGAATTACTCAATTCAGTGCCTGGAGGTGTTAGCCTGCTAATAACCACACTAATTGGGACCTCAGAATGTGACACATCTAATCCTTGCCCAGTACCAGCTGGGGTGATAAAGTCATTTTCTGTCTGGGATAGTGGCAATAATTAATGCCAGAAGTACAGTGTGAAACCTGACAATTTGTCACCACAGAATTAGCTGCTTTGTGGTGCTTTGCTTCAGCAAAATCACATCTTACTCCAAGAGCACTGAACTCAAGTGTGACTGACTGAACTTTATAGCATGAGTCAAATATCATGACCATGGTTAGAATCTGTCATTTTGATTATTTGCCCCATTCTGCATATTTTGTCACAACATATTTACCTTTCACCATCAACACGCTGCACTTGAAAACTTTGAATTATCCTCTATTCATTACGCTATATCCAATAATATGTGAAGGGGTATGGTCACAATTGCCATAATAATCCTATGACTTCATATTATTCAAAGGAGAGGTTCAAGAATCTTGAAATTTCTGCTACATTTCATGATTATATAAATGTTGTAACAAGATGGCATAGGAGAAGAACAACATTTTAAATAAATATTGCTAATTTTTAATATCTGTAAATCTAAAAATTCTATCCCTATAATGTCACAATTCATTTTTAAAAATAAATTGCAAAAAGCAGTAAATGAATGCTGCTCTTAATGAAAGGAATTGGAGAGAAATATGTTGAGTTATTTTATTGTGTTTTCCTAGCTGATAAATTTATATTTCCTAAAAGATGTAAGTCCTCACTAATGCTGCTTACTCTGTTTCTTTAAACATGACCTTTATTTGCTTGATTAACTACACTATATTTTATAGTGAGAAGCTGTTCTGCCAGTTTTGGTTAGGTAGTTTTATAGTCTTTTGCTGAAGAAGTTTTGACATTTATATCTCTATATAGAAGAGACATAACTTTAGGTTGAATTTAATATCTGTAAATCTTGACATGAGTAATAAACTAAACCTGAGTAGGAGGATAGTTTTATTATTCTTTAAATAGTATAATTATCACTGTTACCTTCTAATTTAATCAACTAGAATAACTATGCTATAAATATTCATCATCATTCCTGGTTTTCTTTTAGTAAATTAAGGTGATTCACAGAAGGTGAGGAAATAAAAATTATTTTAATGTGTTTATTAGATGTTTCTATTCTTCCAGGGATTACCTTCTTGTCTTAAAAAACTTACACAAGCAGTTTCCATTGAAGCAATAGGCCATACATAATTATATATACTGAATAAAAATTGGTCATATTGTATTCCAGGTGGAACACACAATGGATGGACAAAACAGGAGAAGTAGCTCTAGACCATATTATAGGAATCTCCACTTTTGTTATAATTGAGTAATAATAAGGTATCTAAGGAATTAATATGGAATGTTTTAAATTTATTAGATATTTCTGGTTGTACAGAAATGTTGGTTTCAATCAATGCTTTGTAAGTGGTTACTTCTCAATTTATATTTTTCCCTGTAATAAAATTTATTCAACCTTTAACACATAATTTCAAGTTTCATTTTACTTTGATTTTTTTTCCCAAGGACCACATTGTTCTTTATGATGTGTTTTTCTTTTCAGAAATATAATCACAAAATAGGCTGGTTGTTTTTAAATTTTCCATTATGATTTCTTGGATATGCAGACGATTTTCTGAGAAGGTGTTGATTATTTATCAGAGATTCTCACCTTGTGTTTCAGCAAAACAAATTTAATTGGGTAAGAGAGACTGACAAGTGCAACCTCATGCTAAGTGTAGAAGATGTTTTCTCTTGATAATGACACAGACTTCCTGCCACTTTGTTTTTAAACTGATAACCTACTGCAATGAGTAGAGACTGGCTATTGACTTCGGCTGACAAAGAAATATCAGTCCTGTTGAAATGAAAGACACAATGCTACAAACACACTGATACTAAATGGAGGTGGGGAGGAAGGGAGGGGAGGGTTTCCTTCTTACTTACCAAGAAAAACCCCACACAAGAAACAAACAAAGAGAAACAACCACATCCCCAACAATACAAAATGACCTTTCAATTTCTAAGGTTAAGAATGACAAGCAGTTTAATTTCTCCTTGAAAAGCTACATTTGAACCTCTCTGAATCCACAGTCTGAAAACTGAACTTAAATATAACTAAGGGACAACTACAATTCTATACTGCTTTTATTCTCGTCTTGCTTTCCAAATTATTTGTCTGTGTCTATTAGGATTTTTGGAGATTGTGCTCCTTTGATTACAACAGCTTGAAATTAATATTTTCAAGAGAAAATAAAGAATCACAATTTCAATTGGTGATTGCTGTTCAATGCAATATTTAGATTTGTGGTATGGTCTTTAAGAATATAGCATTACTGTCTGAAGAAATAATAGATAAGCATGTAGGTCAGGCTCTTCCAATTGACTAAGACATGCTGCAGGGTGGTTTTTTTTTTTGTTTTTGTTGGTTATTTTGCTTTTTTAATTCTTGATCTTTTGTGTGTCGATCTTAAATGAGATTAATTTTTTTGATAAGAAAATCAGACTTGCTACTAATTGAACATAAGCTTACTGAAGTTCCAAGTTTTTGGTATAAATCCTTATTTGTGTTCTGTTCAACATTTTTCTCCTCTATCACCTTTATTTTATTTTGTCTTACTGGACTGGTTGTCTCTCTGCCTTTTCACCCATTTCTTGTCTGTTCCTTGCTGATTATTCATTTTTTAACCTTATTGATCTTGTGATATTAAAATTCTTTGATGGTCTTTCATGATCTCTTGTTTAATACTGGATCATGGTAACCTCAAACACTTCTTTCATTATTGATATGGTTTAGTTTCCTTTCATATTAGACTTGCGTATTGCTTCAGAATAATTTTGTATTCTGATTTTAAGAAATGGAACTAAAAGTATCTGACAATACCTGAGATAGTAAAATAATTAGAAAGTTGGTCTTTTTATCCATTGTGAGTGACGTATGTACTTAAAAATATAATTTCCTTTCTGAGTTTTACATGCCTGGCTGTGGGACAAAGATGAGGCACAACTGAAAGTCTACCAGTGGGACACTTAAGAAAAAGTAAGTACTCCCTGATCATTTAACGTTTTATCACTGCTTTAAACTCTGAAGTGTTGAACTCCTGTTCCATATCACCACTAAAACCATAAAACATTGTCTCTTTAAAAGTGACAAAGGTGATTATTAAATGTTCTCCTGTAAAAGAATTGATGGCTGAATAACATACAGACATAAAGAGACATCTTAGAAGTTCACATGAAAAAAATTACTGCACCTGGCTGGAATGGAGTTTAGTTTCTTCTTATTAGCCTGTGTGGTGGTGTGCTTTATGTTGGTGACTAAAGCAATGTTGGTAATTATTATGTTTTCATTACTTCTGAAGAGTGCTTGTAAATCATTAAGGCATTTTCTGTTTTCACTCTGCGCTGCCCCCTTGGGTGGGATTTTGTCTGAGGTGGAGTGAATTTTCTTCAAAGAAAGTGATATGTGCTGTGTTTGGATTTGTAACAAAAACAGTGCTGATAATACTTTGGTGTACTACTTAATGCTGAACAATGCATATAAAACATCAAGGTTTTTTTGTGTTTTCTGTTTCCCTCACTGCCCCACAAGCAAGTAGATTGCAGGTGAGCAAGAGGCAGGGATGGTTGTGACAGTTGATCCCAACTGAGCAAAGAGAAATTCCATACCACATGACATCATGGTCAGAAATAAAATCTGTAGTAAGGAGTAAGGGGAGAGGGATGTTTGAAGTAATGGGGTTTGTCTTCCCAAGTAATCATTATACATGATGGAGCTTGACTTTCTTAAACAGGCTGAACATCTGTCTGCCCACTGGAAGTGGTGAATGAATTCCTCATTTTGCTTTGTTTGTGTGCACAAGGTTTACCTATCAAACTACCTTTATCTGAACACACTAGTTTTCTTCATTTTACCCTTCTGATTTGCTCCTGCAACCTACTTGGGGGTCTGTGGGCAGCTGTGGGGGCTGAGCTGCCTTCTGTGGTTAAGCTACACTACCACCACCCTTCACCACAGAAAAAAGGCTGGAGATAGGTAAGAGTCAGGGAGGGAGCACAAGCAGGACAACAAAGGAGTATTTTATACTACACAGCATTAAATCTCAGGGAAAGGAGGACAAAGAGGGGAGTTTTGTGGTTAAGGAATTTTCTTCCCAAGCAACTATGTCCAGTGCGGAGATCCTCCTTTCCAGGAAGGGCTAAACATCTGCCTGCTGATAAGTGGTGAATCCTCTTTCTGCTTTGCTTCCATGAGCAATTTCTTCTTTCCTTGTTGAACTGTCAGTGTCTTGATCTACAGCTCTTTTTGCCTTCCTTCTATTTCCCCCCTGCCCTATGGCTAACAAGTAAACAGGTATATGGATGTTGGCTGTTGGGAAGCTAGGATGACCACAGATATAGAAGATAGACTGAATAAACCTTCTCTTCTGCAAATTCATTCTTTCCAACTCCCACAGAGCAATACGCAGTTAAACTGTGTACTGTATTCTTGAAATGTATTGTTTGTGGCACATTTAAAGCTATGGGTACATTATATCCTTTTGTTGTCTTTTCCACTTGTTGTAAATAGTAGCTACTTCATTAAATCCCTTTTTTCTTCAGAAAATTTACAGCAGATTGGCATAAACAGAGAATATTGTGAAACAATCCAGGAACATTTCATTTATTCACAACCAAATGGGAGGAAATTGTTGCTATAAAAAGGAGAACATTGATTTCTAGATTTTTTTCTCCTTAAAACAAAATGTGCACATAGAAATGTGGGATAGAATATTTCATGTTTAAAGTCTTCATACAATACTATCCATGGTTACAGCAATGACCTAAAAGAATAAAAAGGTACAGTTCTAATTTATCAATTTTCTTATAAAGGTTCAGAGAAATACTCTGAATTTAGTTTAAAATGCTTATTTTTATTTAGATAAACCATTGGCTTAAATACGGCCACAGCCACTTTTCAGATATCAGGCTGATGAAAAGTTGATCTCTTATCTGAATTCAGCACTAATTTTCTTCTGTCTGCGTACTCTTTCTGATGACAAGGGTTAATTGGAGATATTAATTTTTTGTCCTCACTTTTATTACATTTCTAAAGTATAAATATACCTGGTTCCAGTAAAGTGTCTTATATCAGAAGAAAACAAATAGTTATATATTTTTGAAGGGGGAAATGTAATACTGCTGAAACAGAAAATATTTTACAATTACCATTAATTTCTACATAATGAATTTATAATATTTTCTCTTTTTTTGCTTTTTTCTTTCATTCTTATTTTTTCTGTTTCCTAATGTCTATATTCTGCTTATTGAAGAAATATCTACTTTCTATTATAATTTCGAGACTGAGTGAGCTATTGAAATTCTTAGGTATTGTTGTCCATATCAAAATTTCAAAAATTATTCATGAAGAAAACCTGTGTGAGAAATTGAATTAGCACTTGTAACCTGTCTGATGATAGCTCAAAGAGAAGGTAACAAAAGCCCTTTTACTCATATCCCTCCGTATGGTGGGCCTCCCATATTCTCTGTATATATATTCCCTACATCTCTCACACTTTCTTTTACTTTATAACTGTGGAGAAGCTTTAATATTCCTCTATTTTTTAGAGAGGTTCATAATTAGGATAGCCATCCCTTTGTCCATTTACTCCAACACAAAAATTGCCACTCTTTTCATATGGTCTGCTACTCAAGCGCAAAGAGCTACACAGTCCTGAGAGACCACATTATGTGAAAATGGATTCTTTTTTCACTCAATAGTTTATTGATCTTCAAGGACAACCAATTTCTGTCAGCTGTCATCTCTTCCTGTTAAAATTATTCGTTTTCACCCTACCTTGGTAACTTCTTTTTGGTTGTCAAAATTTTTCGGCAGCCTCTTGTGGGCATCTCAAATCTAATTTAGGTGAGGAGAAAGTCTGGAATCCCATTATCTGCTCTGCTTTAACATACAAAGAGTATAGAAGATGCTTAGTTTCCATTACAAAAAGAAATTATCTCCTGTGGAGAACAGACAGGTTCGAGTGAAAGCTGTCCCTGCTAAGATAAATTCAATAGGAGGTTGTTGATACAGTGATTCACTACTTTATACAAGTTACATTGTTATAAAAAGACTAGAAGGTGGCAAATGTGGCTGCTTACTGCCTAATTCATCAGCAGAGT
The DNA here is from genome assembly GCF_036417665.1 of Passer domesticus. Lineage (NCBI taxonomy): Eukaryota > Metazoa > Chordata > Aves > Passeriformes > Passeridae > Passer > Passer domesticus. The sequence continues at coordinate 120,921,071 of NC_087474.1, read as the reverse complement.
TCCTTCTCCTACCAAATTAGTCAAGGTTAATCCTAATGGTACAGTTAATACAGGGAGAATTGCCTCATGCAACACATAACACCTTTTTTTTTTGTCAAATCAGCAATCTCAGTTTAATATTGACTAGGCAGAAATAGAGACCATAGCAAAATAATCACAAAAATATTTAAGAGGCCTGCCAGTGTCTCCATTTAACATTAAATTAGACATTTTGTGATATCCATTTCAAAACAAGCTTTAAGAGTCAAATTTCTGGGTACAATGAAATCTTACTATGTGTAACTGCTTTAAGCAGTAAGCATTTTTTGACTGTTGTTCACAAAGTAAGCCCCAGACTCTGTGTAAATAATTAGTTCTGGAAAGAGTCCCTGCATCAAGAGAGTTAATATTGTTTTTCCTCAAGGGTTTTTACAATGGTAATGAGACCAGTCATTTGTCTGAGAATAAAAAAAAGACTAATTTAGTCAGAATGTCTGGACTATAGTAGTCAGAACTCCTAGGAATAGAAACTTCCTTTTCTAAGTTTTCATTATCATAGAAAAATCTATTTTATCTCTTGTCAGGATTTTTTAGGGTCCAGAGAACCTAAAATAAAATTTTGGGTTTCATTTTTGGCAAGAACAAACCTCAGCCTGCTTTGTCCTCCCTTGTGCAAATTAATATAATCTATTTGTATTGTTTTCAGAGACAAAATGCACTGTGTCAAGCTTCAGTTACATGATAGTCATTCATCCCTTAGATTGCAGTCAGAATAGTAATGGTTACTTGTATCAAACCCTGTGGTCAAGTTTTTTTAAATTATTTAATAAGATCTTGGAACTTTGCAAATTTAATCTGCCTCACCAGAAAAAATAAAAACACTCACATAACTACATATTTTTTATGGTTTGGATTTGGATGGGAGTATATTGTTCTTTTTTGGACTGTTCTCTGAAGCCTAAGATATCATGGGAATAAATTTCTAATCATATGATTTAAGATCAGATTAGAGGCCTGGATAGCTACTCAGTGGACAAACATTCATTCTTAGACTGACTTGAAACTGACAGTGCCTTTTGTTCTCAAAATGGCAACTCTATTAAGCACTAAATACAAAATTTATATAAATTTAAAAAAAAACAACTGCAAACACAAACCAAACAATGCCCCAAACCTTCCAAACCTTTACTAATAGATAAAATTAATTATACTTTACTGGCACAAAAGGTGGAGAATGTGGAGGGAAACCGTTAAGAGCTGAGATAAAGATATTTCCAACCACTCAAGTCCTCAGAAGCTGCTCTACATTATTTGTATACTGCTGTGCTTATGATACTTGGTGATTCCTCAATGATTTTTTAATCTCACTGTGTTCCTGTCCTTGTTTGTTGCCAAGAGCCTAAGAGCCTTCTCCACCTCTTGGCAACTTCAGTTATGTTACATACAGTCAGTCTCCCCTACCTCAGTAAATTTTTCCCTGTCTGTTCCTCCCACATCTAATGGGTAATAAGTCAAATCTTTCAGATTCACCACCAAGCAAACAGAAAGAAGAAATTGCGCCCTGCATTTTCTCAGTGCAGGGATTAAAATAATTTTAAAACCCCCTTACATATCCTTCCTTCCTTCCCTCTCTTCCTGAAATGACAATAACCAACTGAGAACACTAGATATTTTGTTTCCCTACCTCAGCATGCCCTGATAAGTTCTTTACTTCCTTTCCCCTTCTTACAGTTGTCTAGCCTGTCTCCAAATAAAACAGGCAAGTCTAGATGAAACCTCAGTACATGTTCCCTCTACTCAGCCAACGTGAGATGACTAATTATGTATTAAACATATGACAATTTTTAGGTGATGAGAATAACAAAGGGTAATATGAATAAATAGGGCATTGCTTCCTCCCTCATCCCCTTTTTAAAATTAATGGTTCTTTCTCTTCTTGACTACCTGGTTTGTCCTACAGAAATCTTCTAAAGACAATAATGATAGAACTTTGTAAATTATGTGTTGCAATAAACACTTATTTTTTAATGACCTAATTAAATTCAACACAGTAAGTAATTGGAAGTTTTCTATAAACACCAAATGTTCCACAACAGATTCAAAAGCTTGGGAAAAAGGTGTCGACCAGTGTTTCTGCTAAACATGTCCTGGTGCATTTTAGGGACTTTTTCAGATGCCAGGTTAAAGACTTTAATACATTAGCTTTGTTGCAACACTCTGCATATGAGTTGAATGCTTGGAATAAGCATAGAAATCTTTGCAAAAGAGGAAGGTTACAAATAAAAAAGTGTACATAAGGTGTACATCTTACATAGATATTTTAATTTCTGTGCTTAAATTTCAGATCAAGGGTGTGAAGTCAGTGTGGAAAATGACATTTATTTAAACAGGTGTATTTTATTAACTCATATTTTCAAAACCAAGAGAAATTCTCTCTTGTATCAAACTGTTTTTTATTTGTGCTAACTCCTTATCCCTTTGTTTTACTTTCGCTTTTTCCTTTCTTGTTATTTCCTAATCTCTAGGAGCCTTTTTTGCTGCCAAACTTAAAATCACCTTACTGGATGTTATCATGCTTAACTTTTGCATTCTGTACCTCATAAATTACATATGTTTTAAAACTAAGAAAAAATTGTTTATAAAAAAGCTATCTAATGTGTCAAAACCAAACCTGTTAATTAAGAAAAGCAGGACTTTTTTCCATAACATAGAAGTATTTAAATCAGTGTTTCATGTGAAAATCGTGAAATTTATATTACCTTCTCTTTCAAGTGTCCTTGCTTAAGCAAAATAGATTATCAATAAAGCAATGTAAGACTAGAAAGAGCTCCTAACTATTTTGACACTTACAGTAAAAATTATAAGTACAACTTCTGATTCTATATATCCAAATAAACTATAATTCACTGACAGATGTTTTATAAAATAACTAACCTTTCTGAAATCTTGATAAATATTAACTTAAAAATTTCTAGCAGCATTTCCTGTTCTCTTTCATGCCAGAAACGAATTTGACAGACTAAGGAAGGATTATCTATTTAATGCACTAGATAAATTTGGATCCAGAAACAAATTTTGTAAATGGATTAAATGCTTACTCCTAGAAGCATGGCTTACTGGGCTAAGTATCAGGACTGAAATCCCCACAATCCTTAAACAACAGCTCTGAATCTTTCTCACCCTTGTTCTTCTTCCTTCAAAAGGATGGATAGTTTACAGTTATTTCAGGCTAGATTTTGGTAATCGCTCTCCAGCTGAGACCTTTCTTTGCACAGAACTCAATGATATATGTGCTCTTTATGAGTCTTTCCTTTCCTTTCCTTTCCTTTCCTTTCCTTTCCTTTCCTTTCCTTTCCTTTCCTTTCCTTTCCTTTCCTTTCCTTTCCTTTCCTTTCCTTTCCTTTCCTTTCCTTTCCTTTCCTTTCCTTTCCTTTCCTTTCCTTTCCAACATGAAGTGATATGATTTCTTTTCTTTCATTTAAATGACCTCTTCAGGATTTGTTAATTCATTTAAATGTTAATAAATAGTGGGAATATGTATTTCTTTAAAAGCAGGGAAGAGGGCACCTCTAGAAAGGCAGAATTTAATTCTGAATTAAAGATTAAAAAAATGTCTTTATCTGCTTGCCAGGAGATTAAAATAATATGGTGACTATTCAGTATTTCAGAAAATAAAAAAGGAAACCAAAGGAATGGTTAGTATATTCAATTTTCCTATCTTATTTTAAAATTAAATCATACTGAAGTAGGACTGAAAGTCAGAAAAGGAAAAGTGGTGAGCATTAACTGTTTTTCAAGGTTATTCAGTTAGGCAGTGCAAAAGGGCTAATTTGATAATGTTCTGAACAAAATTCTAAAATACAGCCCTTGCAAAGTGAGGACATTTTGGCTTATGTTTTTCTATCAATCTTTAGTTGGTGACTGTACACATGAGAGGACAGAAGAGCATCATTTACAAAATATGATGTGGCAGAAAAATTCCTGTAGGCACTTTTAGTTGGTTTTGGCTACTATTGCAGACTAGGAGAAGCAGCAGTCAAGCAAACCTTGTAGCTCTAAAACTAGCCAGTTTGTTTTTACCACAGGCTCAGGTTATTTTGTATCTCATAACTTCTGGCAAGAAGTTGTCGGTTCTTTTACAAACAGCCTTAAATCGAAGGCCTACCAAGTGTCAACAGTAGAGTTTTGGAAAAAATGAGAGTAGATAATAGACCCTACTAACAGCAGGGACACTGTTGGTAATGTTAACAAAATTGCCCATTAGTACTGCACACTATTCAGAAAGAACACAAGGTTCTTGAATGTCAGTGAAACTTGGGAATCACAAGGTGAATTTCTTAAAAATGGTAAAACCAAATGCTGAAATATTTGAAAGACTAAATCTAGCTTTTGAGAGCAACCAATTATTTCTAGATGCAAGCATGAGAGCAACATAAAAATAAAAAAAAGAAGTCAATTAAATTAAGATTGGATGATAAATAGCATAGAATCAATCATCTTTGTGATTCTGCAAAGCAATGTTTACTTATAAGTAATCTTTTTTGATGTCAAATTAATTTTTCTCCTGACAACTGCTTCATTCGCTTACACATCAGTGAATTACAGATGACAAGAAACAGACTAGCAAGGAGTTATGCTTTTGAATTTCATCTAAAGTTAAAATGGATTTACGGCATATTGCTGTAATTCTGTGTCTCGACATAATTGATGGATAAGATGCATCACCATCATATTATGGGCTGTCCATATCATCCCAAGACTTCCATTCTGTATTTTGTGAGTCTATGCATTGGTGCAAGACTTATTATTCTTGTTTAAGCAGTTCTGTTTAAACAACTGGGAGTCTTGATTGAAGAAGTACAACAGTAGCCAGTAGCTGCCAAGTACATGCATTCCCCTCAAAAAAATTTTCAATGGTACAAGATGTGTGAAAATTGTCTAAATCACAAATAGAGGGGTGCTGTCTTTCTCAATAACAAATGCTTTACTCTGATCTGGACTCTGCAGGTGTTTCTGAGGACTCTGTGGTCAGCAGAGCAGCACCTTTAATGAGTGTCAAAAGCAACTATCTTCTGAAAATCAACACAAACATTGGTTTAAATTTCTGTTGCTTGAATGAGACTGACAGAGTCAGATTAACTTCTGTATTTAAAGTACTAAAAATAGTCTTTTATATTGATTAGCATATACTGTATATACTAGTTTTTTATGGGTTTTGAAGGCAAAAATATTTAATCTATCTGTGACCTAAAAATTATAACACCTCCTTCCTTCTCTCCCCCACCAAAAAAAAAAAAAAAGAAAAAAGAAAAAAAAAGCCCAAAAACAGGACTGGAAACAAAAACCAGAAGGATATTTTAGGATAGTTGGCTCATTCTCTATTCTCACAGTAGAGTGAGAGTTAGTAGTAACCATATTTTCCTAGGCCTTATAGGGGAAAAAAAAAACAGACTGTGAAAATGAGGCTGAGGTCTGTTCTTGGTAATAAATGTTTTAACACAACAGTGTTCAAGATATAAGATGTTGGAATCATGGCCTTGCAGATTAATTCAGATGGGCAGAAATCTCAGGAGCCATCCCTTTGTCAAACCAAGGTCAACTTCAAAGTCAGATATAACTTTAAATTTAGATCAGATTCCTCAATGTCTTTTTGAATCCTGTTTTGAGTACCTCTAAAGATGGATGTTCCACAGTCACTTTGAGTACCCACATGGTCAGAGAAAAAAATTGTAAGTTATAAAAGAAAGCTTGTAATACTTAATGAAAAATCCCCTTATTTCCTCCTCCTGTATTACCATTTCCTCCTCCTGATAATGCCATTTTTTGATACCTTAGTAAAGGAATTGCATTTATTTTGTCTCTATGGTTCCAGATACCTACATACTTACAGATCATAGGAAAGTCCAGTGTATTCATTCCATGGAGCTCAACGATCATAATTCTGAATTGCTCTTTTGACAATAGTTTTCCTTATGCTCTCTGCACTCTGTACTGTATAGGACAAGAATGAGAAAGAGGAAGACAGCATAATCAAACCCTACAAAACCTCATATGATAAGAAATTATGATTATATATTATACTGTCGAGTTCTTATTGATCCACTTAAAGGCACATTGACCTTTAATATCAATGTGCTTAGCTACAAATGTCATTGAAAAAGACTATAATACTAAATGTTCAATGACATGAAATGTGGGTGTCCATTATGAACAAAACCAGAGGCAGTGGTGAAGAAATGTAACCTTAATTATGTCTTCTGCTTGTCAGGAAGCTCTCAGCATCTGCTATTATGAAAAATGGAGATTAAGGGTATTATCAGGCCAAAAGGATACTACTCTTCATGGAAAGATATAACTGTGAAATAAAAGAAAAATTAGTTTTTTGTTGCAGACAGGAAAGGTGGTTCAATTATTCGTGTTTATTTCAAAAAGACTAATATCAGGATGCTCTTGATATATAATGAGAAGTAACAGCTTGATAGCTTACAACAGTAAACAGAAAAGAGATTATTGATTATTTTGTCTGCCTGTAATTTATTTTCTTATTGGATAAAAAATACAGTTTAGAAAGAATAACCTTTAATCAGAGGAGATGCTGGACAGAAACAATTATCTGCACAAACCAACTCCAAAACCATATTTTTCAAGAGTTACAGCCTCTGAAGAAGTGATGTTTTTTGGACTGTGGTGAGTGCAGGTGCCCAGGGTGCTGCAGGAGTGGCCTCCATAGGAAGAAGCCACAATTTCCCCTACCTTGAGACAGCTGGTTCCAACAGACCCACCACAGGGAACAGCTGAGCTCAGCAGACACCATGGCAGCACCTCTGGGAGAAAGTATTCAAAAGTCAGCAGAAAATGCTGGAGGGAGTGTGGGGGGTGTGCTGGAACAACACTCTCCTCTTCCCCTTGGGCTGCACTGTGATCTCAGAAAAACTCATTAGGCCATGGCCTTGACGAACAGCACCTGGGCTAAGCTGCTCTTGAGCCTTTCAGAGACACTGTCTTTTCCAGGAACTTCTGCTGCCCAACAAGCCCCCTTTAAACTTTTGGTCAGTTTCAGGAGTAATTTTGGTAAGGGAGTCCATTCTGAACTTCGTGACTCAAAGGAGATTCTGCCTTATTCTCTTTCATCCTTACCCTCTCCTACCCTTATCTTTTTTCCATCTCCAGCTTCTGCATAGATCCCTTTACATTGATTTTAATTTTAGACTGATTTTAGATTTTAGTCTGATTTTTCTCTCTGGGCCTTAAACATGTAGTAAGTCATAGAGTGAACCTTGCCAATGAACTTTGCTGTACTTTCACTTTATTAATATTATTATTTTGCCAATATCTTTACCGGTGATTCTTTGAGTGGCGTAAAACACTCATTTGCTACAGGAGGAGAAACAAAGCTACAGGAGAGGAAAAAAATATAGTGAGAGAAGGCAAGATAAGAAGCAGAAGGAGAGGCATCCACTAGTGCAGCTAAAAGGTGTCAGGAGAAAGGGGCAGGAGAGAGAAACTGCTGTGTACAATCCACCTGATTCCAGGCTGCTCAGCTGGGGGAGAGGTAGAGGAGTCTAGAGGGAAACTGATCTTGGGAAAGAGGGGACAGCAGATATTGCTTTAATGTTCTTTTCCTTTGTCTTTATCTGAATAAGTTTTAATTGGTAATAAATTAATTTTCCCCAAATCTAGTATGTTTTGTCCATGACAGCATTTAGTAAGTGAGCTCTTTCCTGTTCTCTTCCCTTGTCCCACTGAAGAGTAGCAGTGAGCAAGCAGCTTGTTGGGAGTTTGGCCCTTAGTCAAGGCCAACCCACCACATTGGCCAAGATGGGGAAATTAGGTTTTATTTACCAAAAGTCTTTTCAGTTTTACATCAAAAAGCAATTTTTTTGAGACTACACATGGAATACTGAACTAGTTAATTGCTGCTCTGAAACCAAAACCAAAACCCAAAAGAGGTGAGAGTTTATTAAGTAGTAGTGGTATTCAATAGATGCATGAACTTCCTGAAAGAGTTCAGACTGAACTTTCAGACTAAGAAATTGTTTGGATCGCCAGTGTTGATTTGTTTTGGTTTTGGTTTTTTAAATTGCCTGTTATTTTGTCCTCTTCATATCAAAGTATGTATAAATGTATTAATATAATTTGAGGTGTCAGTAGGAAGTTAAAGATCTTGCCAATGGCTAACATCTTGCCTTGTATTACTGAAAGACTTAGAAAACACTCAGTTAACACTACAAGGTAGTCATTCTCAGTGATCCTTGGGAACCCCTTTCAACTCAGCATATTCTGTGATGAGAAGAGAAGAGAAGAGAAGAGAAGAGAAGAGAAGAGAAGAGAAGAGAAGAGAAGAGAAGAGAAGAGAAGAGAAGAGAAGAGAAGAGAAGAGAAGAGAAGAGAAGAGAAGAGAAGAGAAGAGAAGAGAAGAGAAGAGGCTTGAAAACTTACATCAAGGCAATGAAGTAACTAGATTAAGTGATAACGGCTGGTGAAATGATAAACAGGTACAATCAGGTGAAATGTTAGGATACTGCAACTCACTTTGTCTGAAAGCTGGCTTGTGTGTCTTGTTGCAGGGTATCAAAAAAGAGATGTCTGAAAGATAGTTTCCATGCAAAGCGTGTTGAATAATGCAATCTGCTCAAGTTCAGTTTTGGATAAATGTGGTATTCACAATCTGCATATACTTCAAATGAAAACATTGATCCTGTGATTCATTTTCTGAAAATTATATTCCATGTATCTTATACAGAGAAGCTAGCAGCAGAAACATTTACCCACTTATTTTTCATCCACTCTTCTGAAATATTATGTTGTATGATTGATAGACCTTACATGGATTACATGGAGACATCAAGTTTCAAGTAGCAAATATAATTTTCTCAAAGCAGTATCATAATTCATAGTCCATTATATAATACAGTGCAGAAGAGAGCTGAACCTACTGAAGGAAAGCTACACAATGTAATTATCATTATTCCAAATGTTTCTGTCATTCTTAATAAAGAAAACCATAGAGATTTATAAAAATAATTTCATGATTTAATGATACCAGAAAATCACAAACCTAGCTCATATAAATTGCTGTAGTGCTTTCATTCAGCTTTGTTAAAACCCTGAATCTCTGATAAAAAAATTTTCAAATAAAACAGTCAGAATGAAAATTATATTCATAAATATGTACAAGAACACAGTTCTATTTGCTATACTGCTAATGTCAGTTATGCAAAAATTAGAATTACTGTCATCTTGTAACAGAAAAATGAAGTTGTTAGGAAGACATTTCATTTAATATAAGAGAATTGTTAAAGATGATTATCCACTTGTTAAAGATGCTGTGGAAGTTTGAAGTATTATCAAGGATAATTTCTTGCTTTTCCTAAAAGGAGGTTTTCTCCTCTCTTTTTGTAGTCACTAAACCTAATCATTTCCATTCTAGGAATGGAAACTACTTACACTCTAGAGCTAGTGCTATACTTAAGGCACACAATCAGTGACATTATCATTAGAGGAGAAGATGCTCAGTTTTCCCACTGAGTTCAGTGAGTCCTAAAATCCCTTCTGTTTCTCAAAAGGCATTTTCTTCGTTGCAGTAGATACAGTGGGCACCAAGCTTCAACTTTGAAAATTTTGTGCTAAAGTCTCACTCTTTTCTTGTCAGAAGCTACCATCTTTCACATTGTATTAATGATTCCTTCCCTTTCTGTGTAACATTAGAAATCAAACCACATCTGAGTTTACTGAACAACCAGAAGTGAAAAACTGTATTTCAGTCATGGTATTTGACCTGGAATTTAGTTGTATAGGGATATATCTGTGAAGGATGGGAGTAGTGGTAGCAGATTCACTTATGTTTACTCCATTGCTTCTCAGTCAGGGTTAAGACATGCCCTAGCTATAAAAACAAGAAAAAAAATTAGACATAGGTTTAAATCCATATTATTCATACTATATACATTTTATGCCTTCATTCAACCAATTCAAGCTTCTGAATCTGGTATGGAAAGTAAATTGGTGTATTATAATTACTACTGCACTGTGACCAGGTAAAGAATACTGGGAATGAGGCACAGTATTATTTTTCCTCGATAACCCAGTCTGTGATGTGGCCAGTTTCAGCGGGAAAATCCTGCAATGACTTGTCATTGTAGGTAAGGAGTAAAATTCCTACTTCCTTTACAGAGCAAAGAGTAAACAAGAAAGGATTAAACTTCTTCCTATTCTTGACTGAAAATCCTTCATATCTTTCATTTCAGTGATCTCTTTTCACTCCACACAACTTTTGGTGTAACTGATTCCAGCTGTCATTTTTCACAGTGGCTGTTAGGGAAAAGAAACACAGTCATGGAAAGCACAATGTAGAGACATGTACAACCCACCTTGCAGCAGCCTAGAAAAGGTTAATGAAAACTTTAATTACCAATCCTTCATATGACAAAGATAATTAGAAACAACTGCTGCAGGAGACTATATGAGGAGCAGTCTCAGGAGCAGTAGTTGAGATTTTAAGCTATGATGAAAAATTGCTATGAGATGAAAATAGTCTGCTAAGAAAAGGAAGAAAATCCACAGAATTCATGGAAGATAACAGGTAGAAATATACTCCTGACACTTATCTTGACCTCTATGACAAGACACCTGAAGAAGAGTAAAGCCCTTGTTTTTAACTTCAAGAGATGTAGAAAGGGTCTGGGGATAAAGACTGAAGCTGACAGATATCTATCTTGCATCTGTGAAAATCCTAACTAATTCTGTTATCTGAAAGAGAAAGGTCTGTTCCTCAGCCAAATGGAAAGATCACATTTATATATTGGAAAGGCTGTTGTACCATACATGATATGGCTGTAGCTCACTGCCATGTAAAAGTTGAGAAGAGATGAAACATTAAAACTTCTATTGAAATTGTTGGCTAACATGCATACACATTCAAAAAAATAAAGTACTGACAAATATTTATTAGCTTGTAATTAGACATTTTGTCCAAAAGTTTTGTTCAGACAGACAAGGTGAGCATTTATTATTGTCTGATGGGATAATATTTTACCTGTCATCATTAAAAAAAAAGAGGTGGATAAATATATTAATTGCTGACTTTAAATATTGTCTGGTGGACATGTGTAGGTATTTAAAACATTTACCTTAAAGTCAAGACTAAAACCTAGTATCCTACACTGACTCTTATTTAGCTTGAAAGTGCATCTTTGGCATCTGGTCTTAATTTTTAATGTACAGCAACTTTTACATTAACTTGTAAAACATTTTACAGAACTCTGATTTGAATCAGTTGCAAATGTATTGGGAATGTATATCTGAATGGAATAATTTTAAAATTAATAGACACCATCTGCAAAGCCCTTAAACCAACTTTTGTAGCCATAAGTTGCTGCAAATTTTCTAGATAAATTTTCTGAAGTACCTGGTGCTTTTCTGAAGTATTTTAAATTAAACTAAAATTCAAATGAAATGCTTTAAGATACACAACCCTGAAACAGCAGACAGTGTTTTTCAACATGAAACTTTGAAGTGTTCTAAATGAATCTTTAGCAGCAGGATACATGAAAATACACTTCTACTCATACAATCTTATGCCCAGACATAATTATCCATGAATTAGATATCCACTAAGTATTGTGTCCTTCTGGAGGCATGCCAATAGAAAAGTTTATTTGTATTCTTATTCTGACACTCAATGTGCTTGCAACTTCTAAATTTTCTACTTTTCTCCTGAAAATTATGATAAATACAGGAGTTAGTAATAGCAGAACCAGGCAATCTAAAATACAGCAGGGACTTTTGGCCTGTTGCTTAAGCTGGTAACTTTTCTCGATCATGAAGGGAAAAAGAGGGTTTGGTTTGTTTTCTAGATTTTTTTTCCCTGCAAAAGGCTAGAACGGATCTATGTTCCTACTTTGATGACTGAGAATTTTTTTTTGTTCCCAGAATTTGGCCTTTCTTATCACCTGGACAAATCACTTTTTAGTGATATGACACAACTGTAAAGATTAAAAAAAAAAAGTTCAAATATATGGAAGTGTATAGTATACAAAATTTCTTTTTCAACTTAATGGAATACATATGAATACTTTTTGGTTGATCTTTCATGGTAGCCACTTAACATTAGTTCTGTTAATTTTTAGGAACAAAAGTTAATCTAACAAGTCTACGATCTCAGAAACCTTTCTAATGAATGTTATTAGACTTCCGCAGGCTTCAGCCTTCTGGCATCTCACCTGTCCTACCAGAGCTCTGAGGGAACTCCTGAAGGTTTGACAGGTTAAACCAATTCTCAGAGTGACCTGCAGAAATTTTCTTAATCTAGACTACTTTGAAAATTTTTAATCCAAACTTAAGTTCATATAGACTTATTAATAGTGTTATTGTCTGTTACTCCAACACAGCAAAATGACTCCAGTAAAAAAATCTTACACTCATTGAGAGTCACTGTCAGTTTTCAGTCCCTGCCAATAATCAGAAAACTTAGTTTGACTCTTCTTTTAAAATATTTATAAATAATATCTTCACTGTATTTTCTCTGATTTGTATGTTGTGCTTCATGTTGAGTCTCAAATTTTTGTATCGTCTAGCCTAAATATTTTTCTAAGTTTGTGTACTCTAAAAGCATATTTTATAATCACATTCTGAGCATCAGTAGGTTTATTATGCTTACTCTCGCTTTTGCTAACTTTTGTGACCTATTTGTTGAACATTTTTCAGCCAGAAGAAAACAAGCACATACATACTAATTTTAGAACCTGTTGATGTTATTGGAAGTAGAGTTGTGGTTTCATCTGAAAAACATTTAAGAGTAATCTTGGAAACTTTTAAATATCTTTAATTCAGATCAAAATAATTACAAACAGCATAGAAAAAACTTCGTATTTTGTCAAAACCTAATCACAGAAGTAATGAAATTGAAATCAAATGACACCCATGGAATAATTTTTTATTTGAATTTAGTAAGGCCACTTGAGAAATTTACAAGTTTACCTTTGAAGAAATTACCTGATAATTCACATAGAACATTTCTTTTCTTTGTTCTTGATTCCACTATCTTTTGAAACATCTTTAATTAAAGCAAGTTAGCCACTGGGATCTTAATCTAAAATCACTTCTACTTATCTTATTTTGTTCAGAGATGTCACACAATTTAAGATTGGACTCAATAAATACAGCCTTGAGGCAGTAGCAGCTGTGCTTCTTTTTCACCTGTGCCTAGTTTTTGTAAAAATATCTGATTGTGTCTTTAATATACCAAAAGTTAAGTGAATCTAGGTTAAGTCCCTAGAGTCTGACAAGTATCAAGCTTCTTCCTGAATTTTACAATTGGTTGACTCTATAATACAAAGTTATCAAAATGGAGAAAAGGGCATTTATGAGCATGTGGTGCTTCAAATTATCCTAAAAATAATGCTTAAATCTCTTCTCACATTCCTCCTCTCTTTCTTCTTGTCCTGACAAGCCTGCACCTAAACATAACTATTAATGTCATCAACTACTTAGTATGTACTTACTTTAAATTACAGTTCTAAAAGATTCAAAAGACAGAACCATGGAGTTTGAATCTTGAGGCCTCTGAGGATATATCATCAGACATCATAAACTTGTCTTTAACTGATGTGAATATTTCCACACTCAAACTGATAAAAATAAGTAATGCCAGTAGCTCTGGTTCATCACAGACCTCTTGGCAAGGCTGAGGCATGTTAGTACATCCTAAACTTGTGTTGTTACCAGAGATAGTGAAATGAACAGTTAACAGCCTTGCAAAAGAAAACCTTAATGTGTTTCATTTGCATGAGAACAAAGAACAGTGTCAATATGTGAAAAAACGTCTTTGATGCCAAATTCTGATTTCTGTGATTTTATGCCTTAGAAGATTTATCCACTTATATAATGATATCTGCTCCTTTCAAAAACTCATATGTGTATGTGAATGATATGTGAGACTCACCATGAGTCAATTCAAGTTTACCTTTCTTTGTGCAACAGAAGATCACAAAGAACACCAGTTACACTCTGACCTATGTGTAATACATAATTTTCTGGCTAAAGACACTTCACTCAGCAAGCTACTCTCCTTGAAAAGTCAAGTATTCACTTCTTTTTTTCTACTTCATAATAAATAATAAATTTTGACAATAATGTCGTATGGTTCTCAAGGAAAAAAACATTAAATTTGAGATGGAGAGTTCTAAAATTGTTTTGAGTCAAACTTCCTTTTTCCAAAAGAAAAAATAATTATAGCATAAAATCTATCTTTAGCAGAAGGTGAAGTGCTAAAGCAGAAGCAAATCTTGACTCTCTGCCAAAGACAGGTAAAACAATCTTTCTAAATACCTATTTCATAAGGGTTTTACAATTTTCAAGACTCTTAATAGTGCAAGAGGTGAAAATAATGTGAAATTTCATTATGAAATAACTCAAAGGATATTTCAGTTTTATTTTCTGTTCCATCTTACTCATCACTAACGATCTTGAATTTAAAACTGATACTTGTTAAACTTTAATATTCTGGAATTGAACATTCATTCCTGTGATTGGTTTTTCAAAATATGTTGGGGGGAGGGGGGGGTCCCAACTGCTTACAGAAACTAATCAGAACAAAACAAATAAGTCACAGAAACAAAACACATGGAAGAACTAAAAAAAAAAAAAAAAAATGAATAGAGCACTGATAACAAAATTTCTCAATGTAAAAATTATTTATTATTTATAAAGAAACTGAGAATTAAAGCTAAACAAGAATCAGGCATAAAATTCTATTTTTTGTCATCATACATCAAGGACTTATACATAAAAATGTGTCAGAGCAGACATACACAAACACAGATGCTACACGGAAAATATCAATAAAATAGCATTTACATATACAAAAATATATGATATTTCAATCTCTTCAAACAAGTGTAATGAGATATATATCTTAGAAACCTTAATAGGAAGCTGAAACTCTTTTTCACACAAAGAAAAATCTTGAAGACCTATTATTCCTGCCTCCTGTCTCTGCATATATCTCAGTTACTTTATTGTGAGCTGTTAGATTTCCCCAACTTGATGTCCATGCCTCAAGAATATGCCTTGATAACATGCAGTGCATAAAAATCTTTGCCTGAACACTTTAATTTTGAATCCTTAAATAACAGTTTCATCTGTGTGGTGGGTAATTTCGTGATTTTACTGTGGCAGTAATTGCATCTAATGACACTACTTACACATCCATAGTTAACTGTGAATAAAAAAGTCCAAGAGGTGGAAAGTGGTAAGCAGCAATCAGAAATGTTCAGGTGCCAGGACCTGTAAAAAATTTGCCTTTCTTCCTCAGAAGAACTGACTTGATAGTAAGAACCCTTGCAAATATGAAATCCTTTTCACCCCACATTGTACTCTCTCAGTCAGTATCACTCTTTGTAACCTCCCTGAATGAAAATCCATCTTCAATGACAAGAAGTCTCCTTTATTGTCTTTTTTTTTCTTTCCTTCTTCTGTTCTTACACATGTGAAACTTTCTTAATCTTACAGCATTGGCTGTAAGATTATCAGAGTGGACTTGTAAGGATAATGAAGGCTGAACTTATCTATAGTGATGCGATCAAGGTCAGTGGAAGTTACTCTTCGGTTAAGTCATGAAACATCGACTTTGGACCTTATATTCAACCTATAAACCCTATATATTACCCAACCCATTTTAGTTTGCCATCTTACGGTGAGATTTTTCTGTGTTCTCAGTTGTTTTCTGTTTTTTTAATTTTGTTCTGCTTTGTTGATTTCTTTGCTTTTTCTTTTTGTTGGTTTTGTTTTTCTTAGGAAGTGTCCTTCTTAGTGCTGTGACAGTTTGATTTTCACTACCACATTAGGGAGGGAAGAAAGGGTATGAATTCTGCCACGACAGAAGCTGATGCTGGAGAGAGAAATGACAGGCTCAGTATTTTGCAGTTTGTTAAAAGTAGATCTCAGTCTTTGAAAAAGTCTAATTAACTTTACTGAACACATAAAAATTCTGCATTCGCTGGGGTTTTTTCCCTAACCAAAATGATGAATCAGTGGCTATTTAGCATATAAACCTATTTATCCGTGTTCAATAGGATGAACACTGTAAATTGAACATTGATGATTGCTACTTTATATGGAGAGGCACCTCTCTATTGCTCTGATTTCTCAATAAATTTTTTTTAATCATTCAGCAAGGGAGAAAGAACAATATCCTAATTACTGGATGGTAATTTACAAACAATTTATCTGCTACCACAGATAGTGCATTCTAAGACATTATAAACAAACATTTTGAACATTTTCCATGTGTACCCAGAGCAGCCACTTTTGAGTACCAGAATTTTCTTCCAAAGAACAAAAAAATAAGTTAATGAGACAGAAGGGAGAACTGTGAGCTATTATCAAACCATATAATGGAAAAAAAAAAAATAAAAACAAACCAAAAACCCTACTTAAATTTCTTTATGAATATTAGGCTTGATTGGCTGGCAAGCACTAAGGGAACACTCAGTATGAGAGCTCCAAAGTTAGCTTTATTCTTACAGTAACTTTGCAGTGGTGTCATCTTTCTTACTGACCTTTCCTATGTACTCCTCACTAGAAATCAAATCACCTGGTAATGAAAGGAGACAAGCTTTGTCAAACAGGACCTGCCTTTCATAAACCCATTGTTGGGCCAGATCCCCTGGTTAACAAGGTATACAAGCCACCAAAAGACCTTGCCTCTTCCAGTCCATGCTTCATTTCAATACTGCAGAAAGCATTAAGGGACTAGATAGAAAAACTCTCTTTCTATGTACTCTTTTTTCCAATCCATTATGTGAGACTGTAAATTTACTTCACTAGAATATCTTGCCTAGTTCTTTATTATTCAGGACAGCTAATAACTGCCATTTCCACCATTTCCACGCAGAACTGATGATGAGCAGAATGATGTCATAGATAGACACTGCAAGATCTCAAATATGGATGGTGAATTTCTTTTCTCATAATATAATATCTCTATTATGAGAAATCCATACTGTCTGCTGTGGTAGTGAACATTATAGAAAACTGTATTGGAAAACTGAGCAGGTCAATTGAAAGGGCTGAATTTTATTCCCTCTTTACTTAACAGACTTTCACCTGCTGCTGCACAATCTTGCTGAAACCTGAAAAAGAAAATAAAAACCAAGAAATTTTTGGTCAAATATGATACAGACTGAGAAGGCAAAAAAAGATAAAAGTCAACTTAATATCTTGTTTTCCTCTCTAACACTGTTGTTAAAAAAAGAACTTCTGTTAAGGGCAGCCTTTAGGGACAAGTTTTGAGTATATAACCTGGATACAAAACACTTATGATCATGCATATTTATTTCTGCTAATAAGAAAGTAAGTGTTCTATTAAATTACATTCATTTAAGATGTCTGAGTCTCACAGATTGCATATCTTAAAGTCATAATTAGGATTTGTGATTAGGTGAGACATTTCAGAAGAGGTACTTGAGGAATCAGTAAAAAGAAAAGATATCTATATATATATATATCAACATTCATTGAATAAAACGCCCTGTTTGTATCACAGCCCTTCCACATATAGCAGTAGGGATGGAATACAAAAGGTAATAAAGATATTAATTTGTAGCATTATTCCAAAAGCCTGAAAAACTAGAGCTCTTAAAGAGTTGCTCTCTGTCTCTTTCTAGGGAAATATCATATTCTAAATATAAAAGGAGAATACATCTGCAAAGAAAGTGAGAGTGGCCTGTAAGCCCTTACAGCATCCTCTTCGTATTTTAATGCACAATAGATCTTGGCATAAAGGTCCATGCTTTAAAGTGGAACAACTGAATTGGGTAGTGTTAAAGCAAAACAATAAATCCAATATTTCTTTTTTATATTTTAAAGTATATCTGGATAAATACATTCAATCATGTATCAAAAGAAGTCAAACTGGACTGTGTTGAACTGGAACAGGCAATCAAACATATTGGAAGTATTTTTTAGGAAATGAAGGAGATTGATATTATATACATTCTTAGCAATAAATTAGGTTTTGGAAAATAACCATTTTACTTACAATATCAAGTTCCCAGTTCAGCTTTTTTATTAATATTTTAATTATATTAATCACCATTACTACCAGCATCAAGATATAGGAGTTTTTATGTACATATTACTAAGATATGAAAAAAATTACTTCC
This sequence comes from Passer domesticus, assembly GCF_036417665.1. NCBI lineage: Eukaryota > Metazoa > Chordata > Aves > Passeriformes > Passeridae > Passer > Passer domesticus. The sequence continues at coordinate 120,902,928 of NC_087474.1, read as the reverse complement.
TGCATGTCAGCACTGACCTAACCAAATTTACATGCTTCATTTTGAAAATGAAAAATATACATAAATATTAGCAGCAGAATAATCTAGTACAAATTTTGCTGTGTTTTTTTTTTTCTTTCTTTCTCATTTGAGGAGATTAGCATTTCAAAAATTTAGAAATCTACTCATCCTTTTGCATGTTATACTTGTCCTATTTAATGATTTAGTTCAAGTCACTTTGGCAGGATTTCATCAAGATTTTAGCAGATAATTGAGAGGGAAAATGTTAACAAATTTACTTCCAAAGAAGGTGATAATTCTTGATCACTTCTGTGTTTTCTTTTTTGGGTAGAAATGAAAAAGCACCAAAGAATTTGGAAAAAGGGAAAAAAATATATTGAAGATACTGAAACTGAGGGTATTTACAATCCAACTTCATTAGTTTACACTGATGAGCTACATAATATGATTTCTTAATGTACAGTTATTTAATAAATATTGATAGAAATGGATATAGTAGGGACATTGCTCAGTCCTCACAAAGCAATCTATTTAATTTCTGGTTGTGTATTAACAGGGGGAAGTGTTACATTTTTTCCTACTATATTTGAGAGATTCTTTAATAGATAACAGGTGGTGGGGTTTAATACCTAAAAAAAGTCACCTTTTTGAAACTGACAACATGTATAGAAAAAAATCTATATTAAATTTTCTATGGAAGGAAACTCTTTTAGCAAAGTATATTAAAGAAAATCTTGAGAATTTTGACTAACTTGGCTTACTGGAGAGTAAATCATTGCAAATCATTAAAACTTATAAATGAATATTTCTAGAAAGGTAAGCTAGCATCAAGAACCTAGCGAATGACAAGGAAAATTACGATGAGCCTCAGTTTAGGAAGTAAGAGACCATCTTAATCCACTTATGCCAAAACTCACTCTATTATAAATCTACTCCATAAATCATATATACCAAAATAGAGATGACAGATGAAAATAAGTGCTGTTCTCCTTGATCTAAAATAAGCTTACAACTTAAATAAATAAAGAGGTCACAGAATCTGCAGCCATTGTCTTAAAGTATCCTAATAAGTTTCAATATCTTCCATGACACACCAGATAACCTTATATGCCACTGGCACTTCACTGAAGGCTGCCACTCCAGCTGAAGGCCACAGAAATCCTGCTGGCTCATCTGGAACTAACACAACGCTCATTTGCTCTTCAGAAGGTTTGTTATAATGAAGAAGGATTATTCCTGACTTTAGAGAAAGACTCTGAGACATGAAAATGTACGTGATCCGGCTCTGATTTACACTGCTTGTGTTATTTCTTTTTTATTTCCACAATAAATGTCTTTTGCGAGTATTAATAATAATAACAATAATAATACTAGCAACGATAATAATAATAATTTTAAAAGTTGCCTTCCATGATATTCTACCAGGGAGAAATAGAGGTAATTATCCTACTGCTGCTTAAAGTTTCTTTTGTAGCTCAGAAAAGCTCTGCATCAGAGTTCTGTAAACAAGGCGGCTTTTATTCTCCCTGTCCTGGAAACATTGTTACCACTCAAGATATTTGTTATTAATGGAATAAAGATAGGGTCACAGTCATTCAGGAAACAGATGGGACATGGAACTCTGGAAAGTGTTAGAATATTTGGAGAAAGAAAGGATTGAAGTTTATCTGGTTTATTGGATTTAAAATTAACTTGAAGGAAAAAGATTAAAAGGATTAATTTTAAATGATGACTTCAAACACTAAGAATAAATCTGAAATAAGCTCAGAGATCTTAAGTTGTGCAGGTTCTTCTATTCTTGCTTTCTTACAGAATCCACTCTGTGGGATTTTAAGTTATGTGAAATGCAGCAGAGGTCAGAGAAGGAAAAAAACCCAAAAAGTACCATATGCATGTTTTGGGCTTGACTGTCATTCTTCCAGACTGAAATAGAAATCTTAGTAGATTGCTCCAAATGTTGGTTATGTAATAGAGCTTGGCTATCAGCAGCAGATTGAATTAAGACCATAGAATTTATCTTGCCTCTTGAAATGAATAACGAAATGAAGATAAAATGCATGTTCAAAACTAAGGAGCACAATGAACATCACAACAATATGAAAACTCAGATGCCAACCTTTTAAATGCACTTCCCTTCTGAAAGTAAAAATGATAACAGGTGAATTATCCCTAAGTATCATCTCCAAAAACTAGGATTGGCATGCCTGAGTCTATTACATAAAATTAGACATAAATTACCTAAGATTATATGTGAGCATTTCAAGAATGTGAGACATAAATTCATTTCAGATTGACATAATAGCTCAGTGACAATTAACACTGGCTACATAGGAGTTATTTTAAAACTGAGTAAAGACATCTGTTGTAGCAGCCTGGTGGTAAACAATTGTCTGCTCTTTTCCAAAAGAGGTGTGTGAAAGAGCTTTTCCTATTACTTTTAGCATATTTGCAACTAGAGTGTGTATGGCTGAATTTCTCTTTGACTGGATAAGGTGGTTGATGTTTTGGACTACAGCAAAGTGAATTAATATAAAGTCGGTGGATGTGTATATGCAATTATATATATATATATATAATATGAATATTACGTATAATATACTGACCTCTGTATCCTGCTATAATGATCTGGCTTGACAAGGTCCTAATGTCATTTCAAAAAAATGTGGATTTAGATTTCCAATTTGATGAATTTCTATGGTATTGAAGCTGGCCCAGATAATAAGTGTTAGTGGGGTTTTTATGAAGGTGAATATGTTAAGACCCTCTAATTAGTTCTAATTCATAGTTTAAAAAAGCAACTTTGGTATCTCCACCAAAAACTGTACATACATAAAAAGAAATATTTTTTGCATTCAGTGAGGTCTACTCTTTCTGAGGGATATAAATGCAACAAGCTATAGAGAATTTCTTAGTTCACCTTTTTTGCTTCTCACACTTTTAGAGAATTTTGTCTCAACACTCATTGTTGGGGTTGTCCTTTCCTATTTCTAGGAGGCAGGATTGGTGGCATGGGATTTGAGGAAGTTCAAACATATTTTATTTCTAAAATTCTTGCTAGCCCTTTCATCACATAAATAAATAGAGTAAAACACACAAATAAAGTACACAATAATAGTGGGTCTGCTTGGAAAATAATCTGTGTAACAAAACCTAATAGAAAAAGAAACTAAATACTAAATGTATGGAATACTCACACACTTCAATCTGAACTCTGGCTGAAATATCTTGGAATTAAGTGAAAGGTAAAAAGGATAAGTGCTGAGAGCTACTCTTTTTAGCACACACTCCCCCCAAAAAATCCACCCAACCACTTATGTATTAAAAAATCCTCTTCTCTTTCAAAAATACAGAACATGAGGGGACACGTGAAATATTTGATAACTTAAATTAAAATTATAAGAATTTTCTTTTTAATATGATTTGGTTGTGGATCTTACAAACAACTTTATTTGCTTATTATAGTTTAATTTGTAAAATTCAATATTCATTGTACAAAATTTCTAGTGCTCCATTTACAGGAAATAACACTTGAAGAACACTTACTAATGTGTGTATCCAGTGGGTACTGGGGCAATTTAAACTATCCCAAATTGTGTCCTAGATGAGTCTTACCAGAGGAGCTCTTAGACCTAAAATTAGGCCAGAGCTCTCCTAGTAGCAGGAATTTCTGTCTGTGACTTCTTTCAGTACTAATTGTGGGGTATCTCAAAATATTTTCAATATTATGACTACCCAGAATTACTCCTTGGTGCATATTGAGTAAAATCAAGCTTTTGATAAGTTATGAGATTGATCTTTTTTTCTCAATATGTGGCTTTTCTAAGTAGAAAGACTGAGTGTGACTTGTTTAAGATAAAAAAAGAGACATTAACTAGCACTTTTTCAGCACAGTTTTGGTGGACTAATCTTGTAAGGATACTTTTTGGAGAGGATAACTAGATCCATATGGAAATTATTATCTTCCCATATATGACTTACTTACTTTAGGTTCATTCAAAATTAGAAATGTTTGTACTTATTGTATCACAATGTATTATTATTTTTTTTGTAGTTGTTAAAACCTGCTTTGTGACAAATGATTTGTTCACTTCGTGCACTGGCAATTAATCATCCATGTTACTGAATCAGCATGTTATTTGATTTATGGGAAGCAAATTAATCTGGATTTAAAAAATTCATTTTTCTGAATGTTGTCTTTAAAGCACTTGAGTGGAATGAGGGTTTTCATTATTGTACCTGGACAAAAAGAAGAGAAGCAGCTTTAAGAGATTATTTCTTTCAGGATCCTGTCTTCATCTCTAAATTATTTGACATTAAGTAGTGGTATTTACTACTTCTAAAGAGAGAAAAATCAGTTACACACACAGAGATAGACTTTAAAGGACTGCAGTGAGGATGCACCTCAAGGGTAAAAGTTGAGACTAAACTTTCCTTTTGAAAAGTGCTCAAAGAATATAAGTTCAGTCAGTAATCATCCTTAAAAAGACATCAAAGTCACTGCAGGATATTTTGCTGTAATTAAGGCTAACTAATCTCTTACATATAGAGTAAATGGTAAGAAATTAAAAGGTAGCAAATGGTGATGTGTATAAATCCTGGGATTGGAGTCTTGGAGCTGGACTTGTATATTGTACTGCTGCTTTTAAAGGATGACCCAGTCAGTAGACTTGCAACATAAAGTTGTTGGTGAAGCCCTCATTAAAACTCAGTGGAATTTTAAATTTGCTCCAATCTTAATGCATACTAATTACTGTCTTCTTATATTCACCTCAGTGAATGTTACTGTGGATTTCTCTTTTAGCTGAAATGGAAATATCTATGCCAGTGGGTAAAAAAAAGCTTGATGAAGCAATTTTATTTAAGTTAGGCTTAAGGAAACAGAAAATAATTAAATACATGAATATATTGAGTCATGTCTACAATGTAGCAGCCCAGTTGTCTGAATCTGACTCATTTTTCCACTCTCAGCTGAAACTCCACAAGGATAAAGGCAGTATATTTTAAGAGTATAGCCCCCAACACCCTGTTGATACTCATCAAGAGAAAAATAGCTGCTGAGAACATGGTGGTGACTTTTTTTTGGGACTATCCAGCAGAGCCAAAACAAGTGTGACACTTGCTGCCCTGAGGTCTCACCTCTAGCACCATCACAGTGATAATTTAAATGCAATTTGTAGGTTTCCATATTGTTGTGATTTAGGCATTTATTGCAAGAAATGTGTGATAAAATATAGCTAGGAATCAGAAGGTTAACTTGATGGACTGTACTGGATAGTGCTACCCAGTTCTAACCTAACTTGATGATGCATTTTCTCCTTAGCATTACTTGAATCTGTGAATTTACTGAGCTTTCATAATTTCCACAGCCACTTAGAAAAATAGGTTCTATAACAGGATGATATTTCTCTTCTCCAAATAAATATCTCAGGGTCCTTATTATAATCTCATTGTGAAGTAAAATAATACCATATAAAACTAGTATAAAACCTCGTAGAACTAATTATATTTCGTCCTTCTATTTAAAAGTCTAGAGCTGAGCTTTGCTGAGAAGGAAAAGCTGTCATAGCAAGGTACAAACTTCAGCTGATATAAAAAAAATTATCAGGAACCTCCCACTGGAAATTGGCCACACAGACAAAAGTCCTAGAGGAAACTTATTTTAAAAATAATCAGCAGTGCAGATAAAAGGCATGTCTTTTTCTTGCCATTTTCTTTCCGTTTGCTTTTGCAACTAAAATTAAGACAATTATTTATATATAAATAAACTATTTTTCTTATGTCTATAATAGGTCCACAACAGGATCATAGCAACCACCAGGGTGTTACTAATTTGTATTTCCCCCTGCAACCAGAAGAAACACAAGTAGATCAACTTCTGTCTAGTATTTCTGGATCAATGACTGACCTGTCATTGTGTATCTTCCTTACAATACTTCCATAACCTTTGCAAAGGGCCAGCGGTATACCATAGGTCTTTAACTTCTTACACGCAAAACTGGGATCCAAAAACAGATGTAGCCCAGGTCCAAAACTTGAAACACAGATCTTGGGATTCAGCAGATATTTTTCATTTGTGAAATGTATTGCATGTATTTTTTCTCAATTATTCTTTAAAGAAAGAAGTTCACAAAACAGAAAAATTACAAAGTTCCAAATACTTTCTAGCACATCTTTTCCATCTTTTTATGTTCTTTTTAGCAAATCTTTTTATGTGCATTCTGTGATGTTGCTTGTCTGCATGCAAATTAGGGGAGAAAAAAGAGAAAAAATGTTTTATTTTGGTCTGACAGTAATCTATACCTGCTATTATTTGCTAACATCTTTCTACCTCTGGAGAAATGTGCAGAGATTCCAGGTGGTAGAAAACTGCCCTGCCATTCTGTCAAGGTATAAAATAGAAATAATGTTTTTCAATCCTACTTCTGGTCTACTGGAATCTCTCATTGTCCCATCAAATTTTGGTAACTACCAAGAATATGGAATACTAAAATCAATATTGGATTTGAAATCTTATGTAGTCACTCTTGATTAATATAAGAATGTACTGTTCTTGCAAAAGAGAGCCTAAGTATTGAGAAGGATAAAATGTTTTATTTCAAAACAATAACATGTCACTGCACCTCATCCAGAAAAAGGTTACTAAATAACAGATTCAACATTTCAAACCTATGTTTTTCAAATAAGTATTTCACAAGTTTTGAGTGTGTGAATGTCAAAATTGAGAAAGCTGAAAAATGTGAAGGATTGAAACTCTGCAGATATCAGTAAATGGAATAAAAACAAATATTTTTCACCCAGAGTGTTTAAATTCCAATGTTTAATTAAAGAAATAAAAATAAATTCTTCATTGACTGGAATTAGAATCTAACTGCAGGTTTAGAAAAGATAAAAAGAAAAATAAACCTGTATTTAGACATTTTTAACCTTAGAGCCACAATGCTAATGTTAAAAAAAGAAAAAAAAAAAAAAGAGGAGAAGTAGACCTAAGGAAATACAGTTTGATCCACATGACAGCAGTCAGGAGACATACATGAGATTATAAATTTGCTTTTTGTGGGAACAAAATAAAACTATCAATAATACAGATAAGCAGCGAATATACTTCATTTTGTGTTATCAGTTTTAACTTAGTGTCATTACCCTAGATGATGCCATTTTGTTCTTTTCTCTGTAATTTTAAGTCATTCTTACACTGTGAAGTGCTGAGACTACTCTCTGCCCTTTTCACTTCAGTAACCCATGCTCTGCAAACCACAGCTGCCTCCGTGCATGGTATGCAAGATAAAAGGGAACTTGTGCCATTACATCCAGGCTAGCTAAAGTGAGGCTCTGAGACCATCAGTCCCCTCATGCACCCTTTTGACTTTATGTTCTGTTGCCTTGTCTGTGGAAATAGAAGATAGCGTTGGTGTAAAAAGTTTCTTCTTAGGAATTTCATCCCGTCTTTCAGGGAGCTACTTTGCTTAAAAACCTGTCCTCTTCTGCAGGTCAAGGAGAGAACAAAATCTCCAAATGTGTATCAAGTTTATCTGAAAAGAACCTCACTTTCGTCAGCAATTTTATTTTATGTATGTGTTTCCATGTCTTCCTAGATTTGCCTACTTTTATATTGAAAGAATTTGGAAGGGAACTGTAAATAATGGTGTCATCCAATGACACTTCCATAGTACTAATTCAGTACTAATTTTTATTTTTTTTTTTTTGCTTGACTGGGAACTAGGTACATATTTTAAATTATTTGTTGATTATAATGGTCTGAGTGAGTACCCGAAAGTCCAGATCAGTCTCTTATTTTGCTTTGTTAAAAATGTTGGGGGTTTAATTGCATGTTGCATAGTTCAGTGGATCCCATTCCTTTTAGAGCTCGTTCCTTTTAGACTCTCATTTGAAAAACCTGACAGCACTCCTGACCTCATTGGTGCTGACTCTAATCTTATTTTTCCTTTTTGAAAACTGCTACTTTCCCTCTCCTATAGAAGCTCCATGTTTCCTATCACAAATTTCAAGCACAGCTTAGAGCTGAAGTTCATGATGCACTGAAGCCTCACTAGTAAGCTGAGCCCCTTTTGTAGTGACTGAATGACTGATTAAAGCACTTTAAGACCTATTACAAGCCTTCAATGTATAATTGTTTCCTTATATGTTGTTCTAGGAATTTCTAGAGGTTTCAAAGATAATTTGTTTCTGTGCCAGACCACATTTAGTAGGATTATTTATTATCCCCTCAAGAAGAAAACATCTTAATTATTTTTTCTTGTTGATTATTAAGTGGAAGGCAAATACTTATGGGCAATGCAATACTTAAAGCTGAGCTGCTGCTTAGTTCTCCCTATGCACATGATATACTTGCAGATATTTCACCATAAAAGAAATTAATTATGATTGGAAATACCTGTTGTGAATTGTGAACTCAGAACAGATTGTGTTTCATCTATGAAAACATGGCCTTCTTTTACTTTCCAATACCTTTGATTTTTCATTTTGGTTGTTATACCTTAAGTTTTGCCAACATTTTTTTCTTTACTAGCAGGTAATAATTTAAAGCAGCCCATTGAATAACTCGCCTGTATTTCTTGATACTTATTTTTGTCTACTCACAAAATTACATCGTTATCTAGAGTTTAAGAGAACAGTGTAACTTTTAATTAAAACTATGTAGAATGATTACTATTTTGATTAAACCTGGTTTTGAAACCAGACAGTTTGTCGGCAGGAGCACAGCATGTCTTCCTTTCTACTAAAATCCTCATTAAGGTCACATCTGCTTTCCTTGATTCCTACATCAAAAATGACCTTGTGCTTACTCTGTTTTATGACCACAGAAATTCTCAGTGAAAGTGCCCTTCAAATCTATTAGCAATTGTGTCCCATGTCTCCTGAATATTTTCAAACTGGGTGCATACAAATCATCTTAAGTCAAGATACAGCTCACCCCAGAGCAAAAAGTCACTGTACCTGCTGCCATTGTCTACCATCTTTACTTCCTGGGCCTGGCAAAAGGAAATTTCAATCAATAGTAAGCTTTAAACTTTATCCTAATTTTTGTGAGAGCATCAGGATACAAAGAACAATGGGACTAAAACACCCTGCTGTTGTATCACATAAATCTCTTCTGTTGCCCTTTAAAGGTTAGAAATTGCATAAAATGTAATATAAGCATCAGTGGTGTTCTAATGTATCCAAGAATGTGCATTAACAGAAAACTTTATACTCATTCAGCTCATGTTTTTTATATACTTAGCTTCTATTACCAGAAAAATAGCTGGAAAAATCACAGGCAGCAAACTTGAAGCAGCTTAAAAATTTTGCACAGTTCTAATTCTCAATATGTCTTTCTAGTAGGAAATATGTTTCATTAGTAGGGTTTGGGGTTTGGGGTGGTTTTTTTAGCAGTTTTGCATTTGGTTTTGTTTTTTTTTTTAAATCTCTATAGTCACCTAACAGATCCTCCATGACATTTGACTTTAAATATTAAGTATTGAGCACACTCAAAGCAGGAACTTTTCAGTCTAGAAGCTGTTCAGTACACTGGTTTGTTAGTTTGCAACCAAGTCTGGACTAACAAAGTAGTTCAGATATAATTTAAATTCTAGTTATATTTAATTATATTATAATTTTTGAATAATTATATCAGCAAGCTTGGTGACTTAACTTCTAGAATTTCCCTTCTTTAGTGTACGGAAAAAAATATAAAGTCAAGATCATATCAAGTGTTCCTTCAAATAAAAATTAAACATTTTTAAGCTTATTATGCTACTGTACAAACACAAAAACTGGGTATGTTGTATTTTTCAGCTGAAAATATGCCAGAAAAGATCACAATTAAATCTATTCTAAGTTGAATGGGATGTCAAATAGCCAGTAACAAGTCCTGCAGTGCCTGGAACGTATGTCCATAAAGGCTCAGCCGAAAGAATGATGTTGAACACTACACCAATGACAAGCACACCAAAGAGGATCAGGAAAGAATAAATGCTGACATTTAAGAAAGAGTACAAAGAACACCTTGAAGACATACTTGCTTTAAATACAACTTAACAGTCAGTTTTTGGGTCATTTTATTCAAAAGCAAGTCTTCTGTGGCAATGAAGCCTAGGATGGAATAAAGTATAAATTCCTCCAGAAACCATGAAGCTGCACAGTGAAAGTATGCCAGAAGAGCATACCTGGAAAAAAGATCTTTGCTCCTACCCTGACGAGTGCTGTGAAATCCACAATAAAAATATTCAGTTGTTTTATCACCTTGAGTAGTTCACAAGTCATCTCTTCTTTATGACACTGTGATCCTCCTCTCAACAGTAAATTAAGGCATATTTGTCAAATAATACTCTACAATCTGACACATCAGCACTGTTTATTTAGCCATGGCAGTGTAAACAATTTGTATTTCAAAGTAACTCTCATAGTGGCTAAGCTCATGGGGAATCTTATTTATAAATCATTGTAGTAGGTACCAATCATATGCAATTTGCTACTGCTATTGTAGACCAGCAATTTCACTTGTTACTGCAATTTTAAAGATAAACTTGGAGAAAATAGTAAGTACAAGGTATTTCTGTTATTCCAGAGCAGCTTTCTCTGGGGTAACACTCTCTTTATCCTTGAACAGAATATATATTAAAATTTGTGACTAGACAGGGTAAGGAATCATTGCAGTGATGTAATTTTCAGTATACTCTCTAAAAAATAGGGTTTGTTAAAAAAATATTTTCATGAAAATATTTTGTAGTAATAGTACTATTAGGAATATCAAGTCAAGATATGTTTCGGTCTTCTCTTACAGAAGAAAAGACACTTCTTCAATTGTTTCTTGTCAATTCACCAGGAGCATACAGATGATCACTAATCCAGATGAGTGTTCTAATTTTCACACTATAAAGAATATTTATGCACCTTAAATATTGGGGATAAACATTTTGATAACTTCATTTTTCTAAAAAAACTCAGATAAAAGAAAGAAAAAAGCATAAAAAACCCCAAACCAACAAACAAATTTAAAAAAAAAAACAAACAAACAAGCAAAAACCAACCAAGAAAACTCAAAAAAACCTATGCCAACCAACTAACCAAAAAAAAGCCATAACCTCTAAAAGAATTTACTGACGTCCAAATTTTTAGGGGAAATATTTAAAATGTGCTTAATTTAATGAAGATAATCATGGTCTTTGGGATTAGATGTTTTCTGTGAATTGTTCTCAAATTCCTCTGTGCATAGTAATCTTATCTGCTACCATGTCAACATCACTGAACCATCAGTAATATTTTCGGAGCTGAACATGAAGTAAATGCACTGATAACACCGGTGTAAATAAATTCTTGTATTAATATGTTTTGTGTTTATCAGCTGCACCTCTCAAGTTTATCTTTGTCAGGAGGTAGTAGTGTCTAGTCAAGCTATCTGACAACACACCATAAAATACCTCTGCAATCCATTTCTCATTAAACAAATGAGGAATGAGGTTTTTATGCAACTTGTGATTTTAAATGACAAAACTAACTAGCATCAAACTATTAAACTGCTAGATAAACATCTTCAGACTAAAGACCTGGTCATTTCTACATGAAATTTCATAAAGCATTGTGCTATGAATGGGTTTTACTAGAGCTGGAAAACAGCTGTTTGCCCTTGAAAGAATAATTACAATGACTAAATGGAAGAAATCAATATTATCAGAAGACTATGTTTAAAAAATAATGAAATGCCTCTTTTTCTATTTAATTAGAATACGTAAATGCCGCTTTTTCCTATTTCCACTAGAAATCCCCTGTATGAAAATGTAATTTATTAAAGGCATTATTAACAATGTGTTGCTTAATGACCCAAATCTCATCTCTCCTGCTACATCCTTTTCTTAGATAGAATCCAACAGAGAAAAAGAAAGAAGCAATGGCTTTAGCAAGGGCAGAGTAGAGTAGATGTTGCCAGGGAGACAGAGCAGGAAGCTCTGAGGAAGCTTGGAGTGTTGGAAATGAGATATACACACATCTTGGAAGTGTTGGAGTGAGCTATACACATGTAAACGGGGAACCTTAAGCACAGTATCCAAAACTATTCAGCAAAAGTTAAGCTGCAGTTTTGTTCTTTTTGATAATTGCATGATTCCATTAAAGTCACACAAACCCAAATGTTAGCAAAGCCGGAAAACGATATGGAAATCTGCTTTTTCATCAAACTAAATTCAGGAGGACAGAAAGATTTGCATATTACACATTGTTCATGTAGCCATAGACTTTCAATAATTCAATTCCCTCCTGCATGTTAAAGGGTTATTCAGTTATAAAATAGGAAAGCATGGGAAATACATAAAGATCAATTATTGTAAAGCAATGCCTTTGTGCTGTACAGTATTGAAATGTAAATGACTGAAGAGTTTACAAAGTTTTTATTGATTTGCTTCATGAAGCAAACTTTGCAGATAAATAAGCTAGCTTTTGTGTAATGAAACTTGCCACTGACCTTCATCCAAAAAGATCTTTAGAAGTTTGTAACTATATATACATTAAAAGAGCTCACCCTTCTATCTTTTGAAGTGCCACAAGAGAAAGAATGATGAAACTGCTCTAGTGCTACGTGATGTGCAAATATAATTTCATCCATAAAATGTGGTTAACTTTACAAAGACATCGTTGTAATGATTTTCGACTGAATAATAAAGTTTCTAAAACAGATTTATTTCTTATTTTACTGAAATAAATTTTGTAAGGTGCATTTCTGCTGAGCAGATTGTGCACTCTGAAAAATAATAGAGAAAATGGCAGGGTTGTTTAGCCTTGACAATTAAAAGTGAGTATGCACGTGTTATGATTTTGATATGCTAACCAAGATCATCCATTTGAGAACTGGCCACACTGAATTGAAATGCATGGGAAAACACAGGTCTGCTTCTGTTGTCATTTGTGCTACATTTTAAACTGGAATAACATTTTACTTTTTTTAGTCTGTACTTAAATTTAGTTGCTTTTGGAACTTGCTGTCATGGGGGTAGCTTAACATTGTCTGATTTTTTCACCTTTTGTGTCTGTATAAAATAAAACTTTCTGTTGTGTTCTCCATTCCTGTCTGTATAAAGCCTTTTGGGAGCACTACTGGTTCTGGTGCCTGCACCAAAATTTTTTGAATAATCCAGGGTGTCAGTCTGTATTGCGGTGGTCTGATCAGAGTCCAGTATCTGTATGCAAAATCAGAACCCTCTTTTCCTTATGAATACCATTTCACCTTTACCATTTTTGAAATTCATGAGCCACCCCTTTGTTCAATAAGTCTTGTAGATTCCTCATAAATACCTCATTACTGGTGTCTGCTTATTGAGGGTTGATTTTTAATTTTGGCCTTGGGAGTGTTTGGATGAAAAACTTTTATGTTTTGTGTGTTTGCATATAAATGTATGGTGGGAGTTTGAATGTGAAAGGATTTCTGTAGCTTTTCAAGATAAATTGTTGGTAGCAAACTTAGATGCAAAAGTCCTGATTGTCTGGGTTTGCCTTCTTTAAAGTTTTTAAGAAAATGGCTTTACTATTTTTATCAGAGGAACCTCTTTCTTTAGAAATGAAACAACAAGGCTGTGAGCATGTTTGCCGTTCTAAAATGATTCATGACCCTATATTTGCAATTAGAATTCAGTCATTCATATTGATTGAGATCAACTGAGATCAACTGATAAAGATGAAAGAATAATATACTGAGCAAAGCAGAATGTTTTCCCTCACTGAAAAGGGCTTTTTAAAACCATTAATTATCTCTGTATAGCAGATCAACACTTTCTTGAAAGACTGAAAAAGTATGGCTAATTTGTAAAAGTAAAGAGGTTCGAGTAATCTGAGATGTCTCTTCAGATCTCTATATTAAATACTTGAGCAACAGAAAAGACTCTTTCATTTAGCTGGCATAGGAAACAATAATGCACATTTGTAATGCATGTTCATCTTATTTTCAAGTAACAGACAGACACTTTTAGTTAAGTATTCTAATAAAAAAGAAAAAAAAGAAAAATGAAAAAATGGCAATAGTTATTTAATGAAATGTATGAGTGAAATTCTGGAAATAACTAAGTAACACAGGATTTACATAATTTCCCAAACTGGTAATTGCATTTCTTTCTAAAGTGAATTCTTGGGTTCAGATTTTTGTTCACTAGTTCTGGGATATTTTCCTTTGCTGAAGGTCCACACAAGTAACACACTCAGATAGGTACATGTTTGAAGAGGTAAGAGCATCTCCCTTGGGGCTGAGGTTTCTCAGGGCTGTATAGTACCATGTTGTTATCTGTGAATCCAATAGGAATACTGTGTAAGGAGGGTAATTTTGCCTGGTTACAAAAATGGTATTAGACAACTTGTCAGAGTTCATATTTTTTCATTATTTTGATGTTGTAAAAGTCATCCTTCCTTCCATCAGAGACTCTCAGCAGATGTGGATAAAGAGCCATCTTTCAGGTCTGTCATCACCCTAGTTCTCTGAGCAGGTGCCAGTAAATTGGACTCTGAACACCTTAAATACTACTAGAATTTCTTGAAAATGGGATGTAGTTTCTTGCTTTGTGGTGGTGGAATAAAATAATGTTGGTGAAAGCAAAAATGAAATGTCTTTCTTCAGTGAAACTAGCATGGAAAGTTTTATTTTAAGAATTCCCATGAGTCAGATTTTGATTATCAAGTTAGAACAGAGTTTTCGACTCTTCTGATTTTATTGAGTATTTGATTTTGAAGAGATTTCTACTGCTCTATCTGCCCCAGCTGCTGAAATTGGATTATTATCTGAGAAGGAAAGTTTTCTTCTTCGAAAAATAACTCCTGGATGACTGCTTGATTTGGGAAATAGCTTGACTAAAGCTAAATACTCTGATCCTATGGGAAACAAAGATAATCTAAGTTACTTATTTCCTATATCTTAAACCCATAAATAAATACACACAGTGTGAAAATTAATTTATTAGTATTTTATGCATCTTTAACAGTGGGAGAACAAGGAGAAAAACAATGTTGCAAATTTAAAGTTGACAACTGAATCCATTTTTTTTCAAACCAGCTATAATTTAACTTGACTAACATTGAAGAAAATCCACAATAAATTGAAGAAATGTTCATGGTCTTTTTAGTGAGGGTACTAAATTGGGGAGTACCATTCCTAAACCATTACAACTGTTTTAAGACACCAGGAACTTAATATGGGTTTAATATGAAGATGCAACAGTCTCACCTCCATTAGATCACCAGACTGACAACTCCTAAAAGTATCCAGCTCACTTTTTGCCTTTGAAAAATCATCCCATAGTTCTATTTGATTTGATAAAATTTTAAGAAATAAGCAGAATTTAAAAGGTGGGATCAATTCCAACTTTGCAAAAATGTTGGCTGCTGGTAGCATCTGTATTTTACAAAGGCTCCTGAAACGTTCAATCTGGTTATCTGTGATGTGTGCGCTTGTAACTGGCTTCATACAAACTCCTAACGATAAGTCAAGAAAAGCTTTTTCTATATGACAGAAAAGGTAATATTTGATAATATTTCTGACTTTAGGAAAACCATCAAGGAGGAGATAGAGGATGGTAGTAGAATGTAGTTGATATCTCATTCACTTTTGTGAGCTGAGTATAATCACCTAATCCGATTTGTTTCATATTTTTAGTCTGTATGGCTGTCCTGAAGTTAATTCAAAATATTCTAACAAAGAGGCTCAAATGAGGCACTTTACAATAAAGTAATTTTCATAATAGTCTCAAAATCTTCCTCAGTCATACAGTGAGACATCCATTAAGCTGATTAACCTGGACTGATCTGCCCCTATGCAGTACTGAATTGTTCCTGAGGCTTCCTGTTCTTCTGGAGGTGTTGGATCATTCAGACTCAGCAAATGCTGGTAATACACATCTGTCAAAGTAATTTTGCCAGTTTAAACCATCTTTTAGAATATACTTTTGCTATTACTGAGACAGAATGGTGCCAGGTGAGTAACTGAGGACTGAAGCAACTCTATTATAGAACCTTGTAAGTGGAACAAATTCTGGGTTCTCAAATAACAGAGATGTTAAAAAGCAAAATGATCCTCACTTTGAGGACCAGTCCTGGTGATCAATTGCTTTGAATTCATGTACAGTGATATGGTCTGAAGCTTATGACAAATTCCATGAGTGTCAACAAAATAAGTGAGTCAAACAAATGGTGTCTCCCTGTGCTTGGGTATGAAGATGTTGCTTGGAAATAGGTCCCTTTGATGATGTTTCTATTCATAAGTGGAATTAATCAGATATACATTTAAATATTTAATAATTACCTGTATGGAAAGTGAAAACAGCCATAATCTATTTAAACTTCTGAATAACTACTAGTACCTGTGTGTACAGGGAGGAAGGATGGGGACAAAAATTTGTACTATCATGTAAAACTAGCAATCTAGAAATACAATATTATAAAAAATTATCTAAGTGAAAGTAAATTCCTTTATACATTACAATAGAAAATTTAGCCACAGTAATTTAAAGGGGTACACCATTGAATAATAACCTTTTAACTCCCTTCCCCATTCAATCAGAGTGTTGCACTTGATATTGAAATAGCAACACTATTTGGTGTTTTGCTTCTCTATTTTCTGTCAGTGGTCCAAACACAGATGCTGCCTACAGATTACACAGCCTTTACACTTCCTTCTCCTCAGGCTAGTGTTTCTATATTATCTAAAACGCAGAAAACAAGCCTTGCATTGAATTGCACAGTTAGGTCATATATCAAGGCAGCAAAAATTGTGGTACTGTTTCTCAGCTCATTACATGTTAAATTACTGACACTCATGGTTGTGGACTTCATGCTGGCATTTGACAACAAAAGAGACTGGTTGCAGTCCAGGTGAGATAAGAGCTAGACAGTTGGTCTATTAATCAAGTGAACAATTCCAGCTTCACAGAATGCTAGCCTCAGATGGTCTAAATTGGCTTAGTCAGTGGAGCTCTGCTGCCTCACTCCAAGGTCACGACCCCCATTTTTTATCTGATTTGTTAGTTGAGACAGCCAATGGGTTAAGCTACACAGGGAGAATATTTTATTTTAGTGCCAGACACCTGCAGTTGACTTCAAGTGATGACACAATTTTTTACTTTGTTCACAAATGCCAGGTTTCCTATGCTGGAAAAGCCTATTTTTTCTTGGAATACTGCATTATGTATCCTATGTTTCTGGGACTGGAAATAAAATCCTATTGACTAAGACATGTCACCTTGGTAGAGAACTGAAGGAATGGTGTTGTGACCTCCTTCTTTTCACCTCTATTGACATCTTCATCCAGATATTTACAAGTTTTCAAAATCTAAGCTGGCTTTAGTCCAAACATCTACATACAAATCATACACGCATACATACATACAAACAAATCTGTAGGCATTCATGCCATTTCCTACAAATAATTCTCTCTGAAGCCAGTGCCTTTACATTTAAAGATGCATCAACAAAGATGGTTGATAGTAAAGATGGTTACAGAGAGATCTGTGAGAATACAGGGACAACCAGATGTGTTCTACATGAGCCACTTCATGTCCACATCCAGGAGCCCTGCCAGGTGGGTGATGAGCTCAGGCACCTGCCCCAGCACACATTGCTACTCTTCCTCCATATGTAGAAGTGTTTAGCCACAGGAGGAGGTGCTATCATAGATAGAGGAGGATTTGGAAGGCTGCAAATCTCTTACAGAGGAGGAAAAATGGCCAGTTGACCTGTGCCAAGCAGCTGCAAGGTTGGTACATTCATTTCCTGCTGATCATGGAGAAAGTGAGCTGCCAAATCAGCTTCTGGCTCTTAAATTTGCTGTGTGAAAACTATACCCCTGAGGTCTTCTCCCAGACCCTCTCCACAAGTCTGTAAACAGCATTAAAGCTCTTTGTTATTGTTCATTCTAAAAATAAATATCAATATTAATTTCTTGTTTATTTAATAAAACAAATCCACAACAATGAATACTATCTTTCCCATTTTCTAGCACTCAGCTTGCCAAAATTTTATATAATTCTCCCAGTGATGGGTATGACCAGCCATCACGTTAGACTGAGTTTTTACATCAAGTACAAAGCCTAATTTTTGTTCTTAAAATGAAAGGGTATTTTTTGGGGAAGCACAATTTGGCTTTTCTTCCTACAGTCTCAACATGACATGGTGAAAAGGCATGTGATAAAGTATAACAAGAAACTACATCAGTTTATTTTGAAAACCCTATTATTTGCTATTTCATTTTGCATGGATAAATTTTTGAATTTAGTGGAAATTAGAAGGACTAAGGTAAGTTCTATCACTATAATGGACATCCAAAAATATTAATGCAAACAAATAGTCTTACTTGGGGTTTTCTAGCTTAATATGTTTCTCATGGTCACTACGACACATATCTTATCTATACTGATATATTGTGTTAATGGCCCACAATGGGAAATACATAATTTAAAAAACTGAAACAGAGAGAGAACCAACCTGGCATCACTAACACCACAGTAACAAGGAAATAAACTGTGTCTCCAGGTTTCTCCTCTGGGTTATAATGGAGAACACGATTATTGTCCAGGCAGACTGCTACAACTGTGGTATCTGCCAGGCCAGTGAAGTACTTTACAGAAGCCTATCTTAAATCTGAATGAGTCACATATTGCTGCTAAGTTGCTGGTAAGGATTATCTGCTGGTTTTTCACCAGCCATAATAGCAGGAACAATCGTACTATTACCTGTACAAAACAAAAATTTTAAAATGTTGTTTTCAATATGATAATAAACCCTGAGCACAGTAATAAGCAATTATTGTTTTTATTGACTTCAGCCATGTCCAAATTTAAAAGAAAACCGAACAATAATGTGCTTTTGCCATGCTACAAAACAGTTCAAAAAATTCCACTTATGCACCTAATTTTTTTGCATAGTGAAGTGAAGAAATACTGTTCTTTCTTGTCCAGTGCCAAGCCCCTGCAGTCCTTTTAATTGCAAGTGTATAGCTAAGGACCTTGTACACAAAGCCCTCAACCATATTCTATTTCCTATTAACTAATACAGATTGGTAAACTCTGCCATTTCTAGAGATTCTGATTGACAAATATCTGTCAGCTTTCATTGTTTCAGAACTTATTCATAAATTATTACTCTTTTTCCTTGTTGAGAGATAAGAACAAGAAATTCTGTATTTTGTTACTTTTAATATAAAGGAGTTATGTATGATATGAACAGGAATGTAACTACATTTTTTATACAGTATTCAATCATATAAATGGTGGAAAGAAAAATGAATTTTGTCTATTGAACATTACTCATCAGCAGAACTTTTAAAGTATCAAATATGTGATATGGGCTGTGATATAATGATGTGATATAATCAGAGCACACAGCAGTTACATTACCATTAACCATCACAAATACTTTCAAATATCTGAAAAGCTATTTCATTTCAGAGGAACTATACCTTTTACTCATTATCTAACTCTTGGTATTAGGACTTTCCAGTGTTTCCAGTAGTAAGAATCTGATTCTAGAACATAAGGGTAAATTCTATACTTATATGATTTTTTTTTTTTTAATTCATCACTATGTGACAAATTCTGAAGCTTCCTTGTTTATTTACAAATTGATCCAATTTCATTATAAAATGAAACTATTTTTGAGATGTGAAAAACAATTATTTCAAATGAAGCCTAACTTGTACCTGGAGAGTTAGCAAGAGGCATATGCACATTCATGTCCTTTTGCAGCTTGATTTACCTGTTATGCCTTAACACAAAATGTTGGACCAATCAGCAAAAATTACTTAAGTATGGAGGAGGTCTCGCATGTATTGATGATTTGACATATTACTCCTGACAAGTCAATTAAATTAAATGTCATAGATGAAGATTCTTAATGACAAATGCACTGAATTAGGAAGGTACTCACTTAACATTCTTCAGTAATTAAATCATATTTAGGTATGAGGTGACTGTCCACCAGTAATACAGGTCCTATTAATAATATACTTAGAATCCAAAATGAAAATCAATAATTCTCACTAGTTAAGTATGCATGTGTCTAACATAGTTGTATATTTCTTGATTATTTGTGTGACAAAGTACACATCTGGCGATGTATAATTTTGATCAGACACTCTCTCAAGCATGATTATAAAAAAATATTTTTGCTGTTAGTTACATAGTCAATAACAACAACAATAATAATAATAATTTTAAATTGACCTTTGCTGATCTGATTGAGGATGATCTCCAACCTCTGAAGCATCTTGCCTCAAAAAACCAGCATGCTCCAAATTTCAGTCAACTTTTAAGAGAAAAACTCTTGACTTTGATTAGAATCAGTAGGAGTCTCAGATAGAATGCTTTGGTCTACCAGTTTTAAAGATATGGGAAAGGTTAATATCTGTTTGCAGTGGTTACTACACAGCAGTGTCACAGAGAACCTTGAGAAGATATAAGAGAAATACCATCATAGCCAGAGGCAGTTTGTCAGGGGATCAGGGCATAAGCCAGTTGCTCAGCTTGTGATTGAGAGAGAAAAGAAATATTCTTTCTCAGCTTTTATGCCCTTGCTATGTCAAGTTTCTTGATAACTGGGGAATTTTCTGTGTCTTCAGGTAAGCCCTTGTATATGTTTGGAATAAGAGAGAGCAGAAGCTGCTGTTGTGATTATACCTGGAGATGCTGGTTTTCAAATGCCATGTTCTGATAGACTGATGATTAATATATCAGCTCACAGTGATGCACAACTGTCACCAAGTGTTTGGATGACAGTCTTCCTGCCACTCAGATCAATATACAGTGTATTACCAGAAGTACTTTCATTAAGTATCCTTAGGCCTGAGTGAAAAGAAGTTCATTTTATTACAAATAAATGAAACTGAAAAGTTGTCAAGGAATTATGAGTCTTTATTTTTCTCCCCCAAACAGACAATCTGCAATTAAACATATATATAGACAAACAAAAAAAGATGACACACAGAAAGCAACAGAACAGAGTAAATATGACTTAAGGATTACAATGGCTTTGATTTTATAAATACATTTCCCCCAAATATAAGCTTCTGCTCAAGCCTCCTCAAACCCTTGCAGATAATATATTGTCCTTTCTCTCTTTTAGAACCATTTCACAGAGAAGATTTGATTTTTGCAGCCATTTAAAAGCCAATATCTGAAAACACAATCCTTTCCAGAGTTTGTCCTAATTTCATGAAGAACGTGATAGTATAGGAAGCACAACCATCTGAGGTTAACTATAAAATGGAGGGAAGATTAAACTTCACAAGGTATTAAGCCAGGCCTCCCCCATGTGAGAACCAAAATTACTCTATTTACAGAAAATTTCATAAAATGTAAAACTTTATTAAAGTATAATTCATTGCCTTTATTCAATAGCTTTCCTTTCTGTGGAATTTGAGTTTGAGCTTGGCTCAGATCTAGTTAATATTCAAGTGCAGCAGACAGATTCCTTAGGTCATGTGCAGGCTTTGTAGCCTTGCTCTGGCTGACAATATATGTATATATGTGCAAATAGCAGCCTGAATAAATGCATAGTGCATGTAGGGATAATTGCCCAAGTATTTAGAAAGCCTTTGACAAAGAGAAGAATGAAAATAGGTTATAGGCAAGCAAAAAAATTACTTTTTTTGCATGCCTCCTACCAGGGCAGTCTTGGATGTGCCCCTAAAGGAGGCAGAACAGAGCAACTAAAGGCTGGAATGATAAACTTGGAGATAATAACTAGCACAAACCAGCTGTTTGTGCTTGCTTTGAGAGACATTAATTCAGAAATACCCTCTCAGGATTTCTAAGGATTCAAGTGTGCATCAGTGTGTGTAAGATGACTGTTTCATTATTAATTTTTTTTTTCATTTTTATCAGAGATTAAGGCTTTCAACCTGGAACATTCCCAGGAGCTCAGTATCAGATGATCTGCTTCCAAAGACAAAGCTGTCCTTTTTTCAGAGCTTTGCACTTTCTTCAGCATCAGTGTTTTCTTGTTTGAAAAGTAAATTAAAATGGTCCAGTTTTTCAAACTTATATCTACTTATTTAATAGCAGTTGTTTTGCTATAAAAATCTGTTGAAAAGCTAACTAGGTTCCTTGCAAGCAGGACAAATATAGGCTATGTGAACTATATATAAAAATAACTCTTATTTGTATATATAAACTCTTCTTCAATGCTGTTAAATACCATCATGTACTTCCCTATGGTGTCTATGAATGTTGGCCATATTATGAAAGAGAAAGCATGAGAGAAAAAATGCTAACGTCCTTGTAAAACAAGTCAAACAAAGGCAAACTTCCTTTATTGCAGCAGTTTTTAGAAATGTTTTTTGGTCTCTGTGCATTTTCTTTCACTTCATGTTAAAATAGAAGTATGCAGAGTCTGGTATTCATATTTTCAGCAGCTGATGCTAATCCTAGCTAAGTTAAACATGCACAAATTCCTAAAACTATTATTAACTTGCACAAGGTTAGTAAAATGAATGAGGCATTTTTAAACTAGTGCGAGCTACTCAGACATGTTAATAGCTGGATGCAATTTACATGTAAATAAAAATCAATATTTGACATCAAATCTCAAACCATGAGTCTTCTACAATCCAATGCTAATTAAATTTATTGAAATGTAAACACAAAGGATGGAGAAACTAGATTGGCACTGCGCTATAACTCCAAAATGCATTGTTCTATTTGACATTTCCCCTTCTAGACCTAAATCCTGACAGTAGTGGGTGGCAAGAACATAGTAATTTGTATCTTTTTTGGACCAAATAGAGTACAATAATGCCACTGGGAATAAGGTCTTGCCCAAGGCAAATTCTCGGGATGGCAAAACCCTCAAATATTACAAAAGAAGATAAAACCAGTATTTGAGCAGAACAAAAAAAATCAGGTTAGGAAAGACTTATGAGTACATATTTATTATATAAAAGGGTCATTTAGTTTAGCAGTTTCTCCATGGATCCATTACTACGCTGTTCCTGTTGCATATATATATATAATTTTTTAAAAAAAATTTTGATATAAGGTGAAGTGTTCAGATTTTTACCTCTTGCTGTATGGAGTCTATACAAGAAGGTGCTTCCAAAAGGCAGAAAGTAGTCATTTTGTCATTAAACTCTTTCCAGTCCCAATGTAAAACAGAAGCCAATTTTCCTGCACAATATCAATATTCTGGAAGTAAATGCTCTTAAAATAACGTTATCACGTTTAGTCAATCCTTGCAGTTCAAACCCAATTAATTATTGTTGCCAGCTGATGCTTTTATAATAAGAAGTTCTGACAATGTGTTTATGATAATGTCATGATACTTGCTCTTAGTAAATTAAGCACCTCCTCAAACAAAGCTTCAACATACAGACTTACACTGGGTGACTGCAATAGCAAGAAAATACTTCTGGTAAGGAAATTTGTGTAAATTTTATCAGCTGTTACAGTTTTCTTAGATTTTATCAAGTGTGAAAACAAAGCTAATATTTTCAACCTCATGCCACAATCTTTCTTAAAACCTATAAAATTTTAATATTCTAAGTCATTAAAAGTGGTTAGACAAAAATCATTATACTGGCATCAAAATTCTTCTGAGTAAGTCTGCTGTCATACAATTAAGTCCATTAGATAAAAGAAAGCCCACTGTGCACTCCAGTACATTTTTTTTCCTACTTTTTGTAAGAAAGAATTTCAAAAGTTTGCACAAGGACATTTCTACAATCACAAAACAGATAAAGAGCATATTTGGTTCTGTCTTCTCTTTAAGTCATAATCTTTTGTTAATGTTATAGTCTTTCTATAACCACTGACATGATGTCAGAATCACTACCGCAGGTAAAAAAAAAAATCAAACATTTGAAGAGACCCTATGTAATGCTAGGAAAAGAAAAATATTAAAAACTCCACAATTTAAGAGTTTTCCTGACATTGTGTATGATAAACCTTGGACTTAAGATACTTTTTGCAATACATACCTTTTCAAACATGGAGAAAAGATTTGCATTAGCATTTGCACAGATTTGTGTATACTCTCATTTGCAGTTTTGTGCACTTTTTGGTATTTACTCTGGATGGTATTTATCTACATAGTAACAAAATAATTTTCAAGATTATTAAATACTGATAACTTCTTTGGTAACCAGCAGACATTAAAATTTGAACCTAATACATAGCAGAGAAAACAAGAAAGTAGACCTGAATTTAAAAAGGGGAAATGTCTTGTCTGTATACAAAGAAAGGTCTATAGAACTAAGCCATCATAACATTATAATTCTTTTATTATTCTAGACATACCCTATCTAAAAGTGTCCATTTATCTGAAATTTTTATTGTGAAATTGTACATATCTGGCTGTCATAATATTTTCTAGTTTTAGTTTGGTTTTGGCTGGAAGATGGGCTCTGAAATTCTTCAACAATGGTAGTAGCTTAAAAATACTAAATGTATTTTTATTTTCTTAAAGTAAACTAAGCTCAATCACATAAAAATCCTTAGAATACTAGTTTGTATTTTAAGGACAAAAATAGATGATCAGACTAATACCTGTGAAGTGTTATCACATAGAACTAAAAGCAAAAGTCATCTGTTCCTCCCACAGGATACAGCCCCACAGACTTCTCCAGCATGGGTACTTTCCATGCTGGAGAATGGACTTTCCATGGACTTAATGGACTTTCCATGTCCATTAAAGGCCCATGCTGCAGTTTTCTACTGTGGGTCACCTGTGGGCCACAGGTCCTTCCAGAAGACCTGTGCCATGGGCTCCTCTTCTTGGTCCACAGCTCTTTTTAGGAGTCTGCTCCTGCGTGGGATCTCTGCAGACTGCATCTTCCCTCAAGGCACATGAGCCTTCTCTGGATGCTCTGCAGGCTGTGGCATGGATACCTTCCACAATGGTCCTTCATGGGCTGCTTTAAATGACATCACCCTCATCTTCTCCATAAGCGGCAATGGCACCTGGACCCACCCCCTGCTCTTCCTTCTTTATTCATCTTTGTGTCTGACGAGTAGCTTCTCTCATCTTTTTCTCACTCGGCTCTCAAATAGCTGCTGCACAGTGCTTGTTGATAACGTTATTGGCTTAACAATAAAAACTTATTTTTATTTGCTTAAAGAACACTAACCTCAGTCATACCAAAAGCATTAGCATACTAGCTTTTCTTGAATATGTTATCATTCTTAATTAAGTTATAACATACCCTTTATTAAATATGCTTTCAGAGGCACAATCTGTGTCACCAGTGGGTTGTTTTAGACAGTGGTGGGTCTGGTTTGAGCCAGCTGAAACTGGTTTTGTCTGGTATCTGTATCCTTGGTCTCTTCTCACACAGGCCATCCTTGTAGCATCCTCCCTACAGAAAAATCAGCATGTTAATACACCCTTCAAAGTGGTACATATGTCTTTGAACCTACTGAGACAAAGGAGGGATCTGAAATAAAGAGGGATCTGAAATAAAGTCCTTTATGCTCTGCCTTCAACCTCCAGAATGTTGCATGAAAAATTGCCACTGATACCAGCAGCCCTGCTTTGCACGCGACCCTGCCAGCGTGCTGGAAGTTAGATCCAAGAATATTTACCATTCCTAGGATTTAGTGGATTTACAAGTAGGAACCTAACTAGAGGTGTTTGCTGAGCTTTATGGTGACTCTGCTCAGATTTTAAAAATTGAGCTGGATTTGCCCATACTTAGACCCCTTCCATGTCTGGGAAACAGGAATTGTAAACTGCTAGCATGTGCAGTTTTCATTTTTTTCCAAGAAAATCAAACAGAAAAGTGATTTTAAGGATCAAAGTTCTTTACTGTAATGCTGAAATTCTCCTTCTCCTTCCTGCCCTTTTGGAGCTGTGTCTTAGTCTGTAGGATTAGTTTCTTTTTTGTCTGGCTAGATCACATTGATCCTGTCCTGCAGGGAGTACATGCCAAATTTAATAATTTTCCCCAGCTTTGCTTAGGATTTGGAGATTGGAGCAGCTTCTAACACTTATTCAGTGTTACACTTGGACACAAGCAAATAAGATAATCTCTTTCAAAACCTTTCAGTTTATAAGCTAGCAAAATGTAAAAGCAAAGTCTACATATTCTACCAAACTGATGTTTCTACCCCATTAAAAAAAAAAAAAAAAAAAGGAAGGAGAGGAAACTGTTCTAATTTTTGAACTAGCATTTTTTCATTATATTGGAGAAAAAAAAATGAACAATATTTTTCCTTCCGTAAAACTCACCACTAAGAAGAATAAGCACCATAAATGGAAATTAAATGTTCAACCTGAAAATCATTTTCTTTTACACATGTATAATAAAAGTAATAACACTCATTAATTATTTCCTTTTCCTTTTCCTTTTCCTTTTCCTTTTCCTTTTCCTTTTCCTTTTCCTTTTCCTTTTCCTTTTCCTTTTCCTTTTCCTTTTCCTTTTCCTTTTCCTTTTCCTTTTCCTTTTCCTCTGCTGGTCAACAAGAATAAGATATAATCAGTAAATTCTGTGATTAATGATGCAAATAAGCACTTAACTGAGTGTCGTTGGTTAATTTTGTTCATGTTCAAAGAGGTAACGAATATAATAAATTATAGAAATTTTATAAATACTGATGGGAAATGTGGAATTCTTGCATTATCTTGTACTCAATTATTACTACACAATAAATACAAATTATTGCACAAAAAACCCTTTATAAATATCTAATGATTCTAACCAGTCACTCTAAAATGAGTTTAACTTGTGGAGACTTGCAGAGGGAATGAAAGGATAGTGGGAAAGAGTTCATATTTCAGTACTTGGGGGAAGTAATAATGCAAAGGGGCAGTTTTGGGCCCCATTCCAATCAGCTCTGGTTTATACTCCTAACACAGAACTCCTACCCAGCAGCACAGGCATAAGGACAACCTCTCCAAACTTCATCTCTGTTCATGGAAACCGCTTCACAGTTTTCCTATGAAAGAATCCTAGCAGAGACACAAACCAAAGCACAGGGTGATTCCTTTGTTTTTTAGAAGGTTATAAGAGTCTATAAACCTGTAATCTGACCTACTATAAACCCCAGAAAAAAAAATTTAAGCAGGATTCTCACTTAGGATGACCAAGACACTGTTTATTTCCAAAAGGTTAATTGCCATGATCTGGAAGTAAAAATGAGTAATTTTTCTATTATCTATACTATTGCCTTAAAAATGAAACTTAATAGAAGCTTTAAAACAAAGAGCAATTTACTTGTAGCTATATACAGATACACATATTTATATAACTTAACAGAGTGAAGACTCTTAAAGAAAATGTGTTAATTCAAGGAAGATATTTGTTACTAATTTTTATGACTATTTTTCAGAGTGATAGAATTTCTCATGGGAGTGACACACAGAAACTGGTGACTTTGACCATGAGAGGTTGAGAACAAATGGGAGAGGGTTGACAAAGAATTGAAAAAAATACACCTTTCCCCTAAAAATCTTTACGGGGTTCTAACAATCATCTAACTGAAATAGATACATGAAACAGCTCTTTCAAAACAACCAGATTAATGAGAATTTTTCTTATTATATATTGTCTATGAACTTCAGAGGGCTAAGTTTACTATTAATTCTATGTAGTCAGGGCATAGACTGGGCATCTTTGGACTATTTGGAAGATGCATGAGTCACAAATGTAAGATTCCTCAAGCACAGTGCTCTGAAAAGACAAAATATTTTTCTTTTCCCTCAATTAAATGAATGTGTTACATGTGATTGAAGTAAACCTACCACAAAGGATATCTTCTAAGGAACATCCTGGTGCTAGTTTTATTCTAGGTATAGAAAGTATTCCTTATTATGGCTTAGTTTGATTAAGTTGACCACATAAGAAACATTATTTTCAAAGAGTTCTTCAGCCAAAACTATTTAATGCATCCTTAAATACTTCAGAAGTGACAGCTCAGTCCCAAGGAGTCTTCTCTGTAGAACAGAGATTGAGAAGTCTTAAAATCTGTAGATTAAGCAATAAAGAACAGAGCTGGCAGACAGCATTTTTTATAACAATAATTAACAGCTCTCTAGGGTTCTGTCTGACAACATGTTATGTCAATTTTTACTGATGCTAGTCAGATGGCTATAACGTTGGAGGAAACAAATTGTAAAGACCAACAAAAAACCCCCGTTATGCTACATGTATAACAAAATGCAGTGAAGCCCTCTTAACCTGAATAAAGAGGAGATGGGTTGTCAAAAGAATGAATGCTTGCTGGTAGAATCTCTGAAGTATGTCCTGGTATGTCTTTTCACTTGTCAATTTAGTTGTGGCACATTATTAATACTCCTGTTGCACACCTCACCAGCCCAATGCTTTATCTCTGCACAAAGCCAGCTGAGTGCTAAATTTTCAATAACAAACCCTTGTGGAGATAAACACGCTTGAGCAGAGACCGGCCCCAGTGCTCCAGAGTTTGCTTTGCCATTAATCTGCCACAGTGTAAATTCACTCCTAGGTAAACAAATGACCAGGAAAAATGTATTCTTGGTGTGAGTGCTGAATATGAGAAATGCTATTTTCTGTGAGAGATTACATGAAAAACAAAAGTGTATAATACAGTTCATTATAATAAAAAGCTAAATAGCATCACCTCACCTGGGTGTCATCTCCGAATGCTAATTAAACCAGTATTTTCCTTTCCTCATTGCATTTTACACACAGTATCAGATTTGGGATACTGTGTGTATTTGAGGTATCATTCCTATAAAATTTACTTTTTAAGTAGATTCGAATCCAATTTATTAGAGTAAAATTGGGTGAAATATCCTTTGGTTTTGTTTTAACTAAGACTCAAACAAGTAACTAGCTACTGCTTCATAAATTTATACCATTAACTAGGACCTTAAATATATCCTTATCCTCATTTAGAGGATATTCTGAAACTATTAACTTCAACTGGTTGTGTTTTATTCTTGTTAAAAAATATAATATTTCTTGACCACAACTGAAAACGTTTTGTTTGACTAATGTTTGAATTGACCTATTTTGTCATTAAACTTTACTGTAGACATTAGAACTTGAAACTTTTTGACCTTTCTTCCAATGCATGATGTCTATGCAAATAGGTATTTGTATGAATACTTTTCTTTTTCTATGTCTCTCTGGGAAGAAAATACTATTTAAACACAGTATGAAAGAAATCCAAAGTAAGAAATAAGAATACATAAGATGTTTATTATTACACATAAGATTAAATATTACTCTTTTCTTGCTTGCGAGAAGTTAAGTGTTACGTAGGAAGGGACAGGTGCTCCTCTAATCTGACTGCTTATTTAATCAATTTTAGAAGAGAAAATGAG
Source organism: Passer domesticus (assembly GCF_036417665.1). Lineage (NCBI taxonomy): Eukaryota > Metazoa > Chordata > Aves > Passeriformes > Passeridae > Passer > Passer domesticus. The sequence continues at coordinate 120,873,669 of NC_087474.1, read as the reverse complement.
TACCCAAAATACTGTTTAGTTAGCACAACTTTATGAATTGTTCCCAAATACTTTTTTGTAATGTTATTGCTTCCAGATTGTTCACAAGCAGATCTTCAATCTCTGTCTTAACCAGCAATATAATCTCTTGAAATTAAATTATTTCATTTCTTACAAAGCATAAGTATGAAACGTGACTAAGAACTAAACATCAGAGATCAACATTGGAGGTTTTAAAAGTTCGTTTCATTTGCTACCATTGAGCAGTAAAGAAGAAAAATAAAATCAAGTAGAAAAATAAGTCAAACTAATTTATTTCTGTATAAGACTGTCTATACCTTGGGCAATCAATGACTCAGTAGGAGAAGCTGAACACAGAGCAGGAAACTGAGTAATGGAGTGAGAAAAAACAAAATGTCTCCAGGAAACTATTAGTTCAGCATATTGGCTTTGCAGCAGACAGTTACTATATAAAATTCAAACTAAACAGTGAAGATATTTAATTTCCTCTCAAAGTTTATAATTTTTTTTTTTTATTTTTAACCCCATAGCAGTGACTCAGAACTTGAGAAAGTCCCTCAACCCCTTGGCCAGCAGTATTCACTATCTAGTGTGTAGACACAGAGTCCTTGAGCAAAGTGTCTGCTACAAGATTCACTCAAGAATCTCTTCATAATTTCTCTCTTGACTTTTTATTCAGCAAACTTTAAATCTCTCTCTTTCAAGATGCTTTCTCATTCAATAATTGGATCAATTTCAAGAATAGTTCAAAAATAAGTGTTTAAAAGCTTTTCACTAAAGCCTAAGAAGTGAGATTTGAGGAGGAAGAGTTCCAAACATCAGCCATGATGTCTAATATAGGGCAAGGGATTACAGTAAAAGAGTAATGCCTAGGGTTAAAGTGACATAATATCCTGATTCCTTCATTCCTTTTTTTTTATGTAAATGGGAACTATGCAAAGCCTCTTTCTCTGTCACTTAATTATTTCTAAGAAAAAATAAAAACCAGCCACTAATAATTCCTCTTCTTCATTGGAAACCGTGAGGGGATTTCTGTTTAAGGAATATTTTGAAAGTGCATTCAGGGTGAATGAAGATGCAATTATTGATAAATACATTAGATCCCTCCCAAAACCAACAAATCATATCATATATCAATCATAATCATATATTCCTGGTTCTCAGTCACATAACATTGATCTTTTCCTAGTTTTCTAACTTTTGAAAATTTCTGTTGTTTTATGATATGAGGATCTGAAACTCCTAAGGTATTATGATTATTCCATTTAATTTTCTGCAATAGAAACAGAACCTTATCCTACAATTGCCACATGAAAATCTCCTCACAAGCAGTGACAATACATGTGTAACTGAGAATGTGATATCATGACAATAGCATTCACATTTATAAATAAAGGTATAATTTTACTCTCAGTCTTCATTTCATGAAATAACTGAAGTATCTCATTTTCATTCTCTTTGCTCTTGTAAATGATAAGCATGTTTCCACCTTGTGTTGATTCTTTGTAGACAATTTTTAAATTAAAAAGTGGTTCAAATGTCTCCAAGCAACTGAGACTCAAGAAGCATAAAAGAGAATATTTTTTAGCCATAACTTTCAAATGCAATGTGAAAAGACGTTATGTGTTCCTGATGAGTGAAGCAATGGACAGATGAATTTGGTGTTAGCACCATTTCTGGCTTGTGCAAACCTCTTTTTCATAAAGAATGATGCAATTTTAGCTTTTTATTAAACACTTACAGAGTCTGTCAATGTATTTTGATTTTCATTGGTAAGATATAGGGAAAAGTAACACCATATGGGAAATGACGTGAAGAACCTATACTATTAATGAAGTCAACTATTTTTTGGATAGTTGGGCATGTCACTTTTTTTCTTCTATTTTTTAACCATTATAACACCACTCTTTCGGCATCAGCCCTGAAGACTGTAGCGGGCAATCTTATGTGGAATAATTTCAATTCATATTTCCTTCTCTGAAGGCATTTATCTCAACATATCCATATACTGAAGTACAATGGGATGCTAATTTAAAAGTATTTGAATTATACACGTTCAAAAAGCCTGGACTCAAATCTAAAAGGAATTTGGTAGGACAAATTTGGCCTTCACAGACTGTGAGTTTACAACTAAGTGAAATTTAAAAACCTAGCGAAATATGCATTAACAGTCACCTCTGCAAATGAGGCACTTTCAGGGCACCATACAGCAGAGGCTATACCACTGGTAATTCCATAAAATTATATGTTATACCAGTACATCTATGTACAATGTTTAATTTAAAATATAAGCAAGCTACAGTATATAATTTGAAGATTTAACACGTCAGTTATGCTTCATGGTTAAAATTACTGACTTAACACACAACATTACTGACTCAAAATTTACACCAGCATAATGATAAGCAAGAAAATCTGAAGATTTAAAAAGAGTCAGCACTAAATAATTTTCGATAATCAATATGAAACTCAATAGAAATCATTATTCCAATTCTTCCTGCTATCATAGTGGCATATTGTGTATGAAATTTCCACTAGACACAAAAGAATATTAACAACATTATTAGACACTGATTTTCCTAAATTTTTGCTCAGGTTTAAAAAAATTTGATAAATACTTTATTTAACTTTTTTTTTAGGGAAGTAAGTCTAATCAATTACCTTTAAAAAATTCATCCAGATATAATGACAAGGAAAAATAACATTATTCCAATCTAGCTTTTTGTATAGCTAAAATATAAATGTTACAGCCCATTCTGTATTCCTTATTTAACTTCCCCTTAAACATCAAGTCTTATCAACTTGGATTATACCAATGAACATTTAATTTCCTGTCTCTGCTTGTGTAGTAGTTCAATTAACTGATAGCAGTGTGAGGTCTATTTAGATGGTAAAGAATCCAAGTTTGTATCCTGGATTGTAAGATGAAATGCTGTGCTCCTACAATATTTAGACATCTATGTATTAAGATCATAACTGTGCTCCAGATATGCTTAATGTCTGAGATTTCTGTACCTGAAATCATTCAACCAAACTCTTTCTTCTTGAAATCAGTTTTCTGTCTCTCCAGGGATTCCAGTACCCTAAAAATGGAACCTTTTAATGCTTTAGACCTCTTTTCAATTACATTGTGACATTTCAGTGATGTTTGAAACATGTCCAAACTGCAGTTTTAATGAGCCTTGCCTTAAGAAAATGGAAAAAGTAAAACCTTAGTGCACCATGCTAGTTTCTGCAGTTCCATCCTGGTTTTGTCAATCAACAAATGGCGGAGGAATATGACTTCAGAGGGAACTTGTGAACCAAATTACTCTTGCTACTACAAATAATTTCATATAATGATTAAAATTAGTTAGCATTTTCCTGATCTCCAGAGAATCTCTACTGTGGCCAGTTTATAACCACTGGTTTCCTTGTCACGTAAAAGTTCTTCATAAGTCATCCTTCCCACTTAAGAAAAACTCTGCCTTTCCCTCCAGCTGTATTTGTGGGCAGCATATGTGCTCTGTTCTGCCTAAATTTTCTTGACGCTTAAACTGTAGTTACTTCCTGATATTTTACCATCATTAGCTTTTTGGCATAATCAATGTACAGCTTTCTACTCAAATCACAGATTAGCTGTATTTAAAGTACAGCTTTCTTTTCTCTGTACTGTATTTGTTTTGACTAACAGGAACTTGTACTGTATTACATAGAATCATGGAGTGATTTGGACTGGCAGGGACTTTAGATATCATCTAGTTCCAATACCCCTGCCATGGGAAAGGAGCACCTTCCAATAGAGTATGCTGCTCAGAGCCCCATCCAACCTGGCCATGAATTCTTTTTTTTTTTTAATTGCTATTAAAGATTGAGTAGGATGAATTTGTTGAAGGTCTAGATTTTTAGTTTTTTACTTCAAAGAGACTTTTCTTAGAATAATCTCCAGATAATCCCCAGTACATTCATTACAGAAAACATAAGAAGCATAAGAAATGATTGCTTCTCTTTTTGTTCATTCCTGAACAGTCCAATGTGTTTCAGCATATACAGTGCAGTCAGAAAAAGAGCAAGCCCCATAAAATATTTGTAAATGTAAAACTACAACCACAAACTAATAATGAAGAAACCATACCCAACATGCTGGAACTGTTACTCGGTGCTCAAATACCACTTATTGCACACAGAAAAAAGGTCTAATTTCCATTCATCAAACATTCAAACTTCTGACTAGCAGGACCTTTGTATGTGTAAAGAATGCAAGAGCAGCAGCAGGAAACCCAAATCAAACTCCAGTGTAAGCTCTTTACTAGCACTCTGGCAACATCACTGAGAAATATCACCATATTGCCTTAGAATGGAAAATGGACCTTAACAGCAGATGGAAATAATGTAAATGGCTGAATATATGAAAGGAGCTGAGATTAAAAGTCATCCTGATTATCATTTTTAAAAAAGAACAATTGAATTCTGTGACATTATGAAATGTCATCTAACCAGCTGTGTTGAGAATTGTTTAGGAAAAAGATTACTCGTGAGATACTGCTTGGTTCATACAAACTTCTTCCCCAACAGCACTGAAGTCAACTAAAAATGCTTACTTATTTTTAGTGAAAAATTATAGACAAGTTCATATAAATGTATGCATTTATATAAATTCCTAATGAAATCCCAGTGAGCAATGTAGAACCATGGAAATCCCGTTGAATTCCTCAGCATCTGATTTTATGACCTTGTATGAAAAAAATTCTTTAATATAACAAGCAGTTGCCTATTTTTGCTTGATTTCACTTCAGGCTTTCTAATTGTAATAAATTGAAAACTCAGAGAATAATTTAAAAAAACTTTAAGTCACAAGCTGGGATCAACAAAGTCTATTGTACAGAAGCCTTTTAATAATAAATAATTAAAATAAATTTAATCAGTAGTAGGGATGAGGATATTAATGGGGAAAGAGAAATACTGTATCTTTGGAATATTAGGTCACATCCAGTCAAATGGACAGATTTTCCTAGTTAGGAAAATTTAATACTCTGATCCTAGTGTGATTCCTTTCTCATTAAAGAAAAAAATAAAATTCTTTGTATGTAGGTATTTTACTTGTTGTGACAAAACCAAATACATTAATTCATTTTATTTATTTTTTATTAAGTCTCTTAGCAAATGTGGTAAAAAAAAGATCTTAATTTCTCATTGACATGAATCTGAATTTTTAGGGTTTTTTGCTCATTTATTTTGTTTTTGTTTTTTAGGTTTTTTTTAAATTACTAAGTAAGAAAATATTCTTTATTTTATTATTTGCGCCGGGAGAAATTCAGAGAGTTTTGCTGTAGAAGGTAGATGGTGTAGACACAGACTACATCAGCTGTAGTATCATTATTGTTTCCATTACCCATCATAGAAGTCCTTTCCATGGATACTGGGGAGTACTTCTTTACTGAGAGGTTGGTTATGAAATGAAACAGACTGCCTAGGAAGGTGATTGATGCACTAAGCCTGTCAGTGTTTAAGAGATATTTGGATAATGTCCCTAATCATGTGGTTAAACTTTTGTTCAGCCCTAAAGGTCAGGCGGTTGGACTAGATGGTCATTATATGTCATCTTATTTTTATATCCTCCTCTCCTCTCCTCTCCTCTCCTCTCCTCTCCTCTCCTCTCCTCTCCTCTCCTCTCCTCTCCTCTCCTCTCCTCTCCTCTCCTCTCCTCTCCTCTCCTCTCCTCTCCTCTCCTCTCCTCTCCTCTCCTCTCCTCTCCTCTCCTCTCCTCTCCTCTCCTCTCCTCTCCTCTCCTCTCCTCTCCTCTCCTCTCCTCTCCTCTCCTCTCCTCTCCTCTCCTCTCCTCTCCTCTTTCTCCAACCTATCCAAGTATAAAAGCACAAACCAGACTTCCTTTTGTGATGGCACTGAATATGTCCATATTTAAATGTAAAAATAAATTTCAAATACTCTAAAATTTAGGGCTTTGTATAGCCAGAAAATGTTAAATATTTGACAAAAAGTAGTTGAAAAATACATAAATGAGCATCATACATACACATCCATAAACATGTAATATAATAAGCATATCTTTTATATCATTTGTATATTTGTAATCATTTAAATATCTGTTTCTCTTTAACTTTGACCTGATTAGCTTCCAGTATTGGGCAGAAAGCTCCTTTTAAACACTGTATAAGTAACTAGTACATATGAGCGACTACTATTTATCGCATTCAGTTTTGCAGGTTAAATTAATCAGTTATCAAGATAAGCTAAAAGGCTCTCTAGACTTGTGGGATCTGGAATATTACTGGCAAGGAATGCTTTCCTTTGAAACTATTTAATTTTCATGGAAAGCATTACAGTTTAATTAAGAAATAAGTAGGGGACCACTGATATGGTTTTCCTTCCCTGTGGAACATGGGACATATGCAGCTTAGTTCTGCAGGAATACATTTGGGACAAGCAAATCTTTCCCTAGAGGGGAAAACAGCTTGTATTCAGCTTCCTGTGTCCAGTAAAATTATGTTTTGACTTCGTTCATTCCCTACTTTAATTTC